>NC_057731.1:12572667-12704291 GCF_004010195.1 Chiloscyllium plagiosum
TTACAGGGGTAGGGTGAGGGGGTGGGGCTAGGTGGGTTAGCCTTGGGGAATGCAAGGTTACAGAGATAGGGTGAGGGGATGGGGCTGGGTGGGTTAGCCTTGGGGAATGCAGGGTTACAGGGCTAGGGTGAGGGAGTGGGGCTGGGCGGGCTGCTCTTTGGACAGTTGCTGGGGACCCGATGGGCCGAATGGCCTGTTTCGCACTGTAGGGATGTTATGATTCTTTACGTTGCTGAGTTTCATGAATTGTTGAGATCATGTTCACCAAGATTGACAGTTACAATGAAGGCCTCAATATAATCTTTAAAATTTAATTTATAGTAATCTACTTCTTATGGGTGAATTGGTGACTCAGTCCTACTTCCCATTATAATTGAAATTGGGCCCAATGTCTGCTGATGTCCATCTTCTCCTGATCAGATATTTATTTGGCCACAGGCTAACTAGGTCAAAGCTAGGCTTTTCATTTCCGATAGGTAGTTAATTCCGATAGAATTAACAGCATCGTGACCAAATGGGCAAGATGCAGATTCTAGCTAAAGTGGTTCCACGCAATGACCCTCCAAACACCAGCCACAGGAATGTGACAGGTGCATTTTTCAAACCGAGTGGCTATTGAAGTTAGATTGAAGATGTTGGGACTGCTCTCCTTGTGAGAAGATGGCTAAGAGGAGATTTAATAGGGGTTTTCAAAATCATGAGTGGGCTTGACAGAATAAATAGGGAGAAGCTGTGTCTACTTGCAAGAGAAAAAAGAACGAGAACACAGGTCCCGTTTGATGCGCAAATGAGGCAACGGTGGTATTAAAGACCTTTTTCACACAGCAATTAGTTAGGAGTTAAGGTTGCAATGGAATGCATTGTTGGAAATGTGGAGGAGGCAGGTTTGATTGGAGCATTCAAGAGGGCATTGGCAGACTATCTGAGCAGAAATACGTGTAGTTATGTGGGGAAAAGGCATGAGATTGGCTCTAGGTAATCGAACTAGGCACTGTGGGCTGAATGGCCTCGTACATTGTAACATTTCTGTGATGCAATGGTTCTGAGCGGCAAGACAGTAGGTGAGGATGGAATTGACGGTGCTGTAATTGTAGAAACTGTCGATTTGTTAGATAATAGTCAGTCGAAGCCCAGAAAAATGGTCTAAAACTACAAAAGGGCAACAATTGTTTGGACAGATTCCAACAAGAAGTTAGTGGAGGAAAGAGAAAAATGGGTGTGCAAAATTAATGTAAAATACTCTCATCAATAGTTAAATGAAATAAGTGAAAATTCATTTTTGATTCAGATATCTACACATATGAGGGGTGACCTTATAGAGGTTTATAAAATCATGAGGGGCATGGATAGGATACATAGACAAAGTCTTTTCCCTGGGGTGGAGGTGTCCAGAACTAGAGGGCATAGGTTTAGGGTGAGAGGGAAAAGGTATAAAAGAGACCTAAGGGATCTTTTTCACGCAGAGGGTGGTACGTGTATGGAATGAGTTGCCAGAGGAAGTGGTGGAGGCTGGTACAATTGCAACATTTAAAAGACATTGGGATGAAATGGGTATATGAATAGGAAGGGATTGGAGGGATATGGGCCGGGTGCTGGCAGGTGGAACCAGATTGGGTTAGGATATCTGGTTGGCATGGACGGGTTGGACCGAAGGGTCAGTTTCCTTGCTATACATCTCTATGTCTATGAGATATATAAAAAACATTTTGAGCCTGGAACTTCTAAAGCGAACTGTTTCTTTCATAATTCCATCATTGACATACTAAAGTATTTTGTTTTTATGGATTTCAAAGGGAATTTGAGAGGGGTTTTCTGGGTCATTTATGAAATGTGACCCACTGAGGCTGTTTCTAGCTCAATTTTTTTAACAAAGTGAACTTGTGATTCCACAGAAAAAACTGGCTACTCCCAGTCACACGGATGTCACCTTGTCACCACAAGAGCGAGTGAGGGTTCTCACCAAAATGGGTTGCAACATTGAAATCAGTGAGTGCATTACACCTCGCCGCTATTTCCGGTCTGGAGTCGAGATGGTCCAAATGGCAGCTGTTTACCTGGAAGAAGGAAATCTTGAAAATGCTTTTGTCCTTTACAACAAGTTTATAACGTAAGGAACATTTCGCTAATGAATTTCGTGTTAATTTTCAAGAGAGCTTGTGGCCTTTCTGATTGTACAGCAGCATGGTAGCTCAGTGGTTAGCACTGTTGCCTCACAGCTCCAAGGAGCCAGGTTTGATTCCACCCCTGGGTGACTGTCTGTGTGGAGTTTGCACATTCCCCCTGTGTCTGTGTGGAGTTTGCACATTCTTCCCGTGTCTGTGTGGAGTTTGCACATTCTTCCCATGTCTGTGTGGGCTTCCTCCAGGTGCTCCAGTTTTCTCCCACAGATTAGGCAGATTGGCCATGCTAAATTGCCCATAGTGTCCAGGGATGTGCAGGCTAGGTGCATTAGCCATAGTATACATCTGGGGTTATGGTGGCAAAATAGGCTTTCCGGGTCTGGGTTGGAGAGTCAGTGTGACTTGCTGGGCTAAATGGCCTTTATCCCCTGTAGGGATTCTATGATTGTACAAGAGTCGAGAAGAAATAACTAAAAGGAAGAGAGTAACTTTATTTATGACTTTATTTTAATGCACATGCAAATCAAAATACCTACTTTAAGCTGATGGTCATTAATGCTGTACAAACATATTTTTGCAGTTTGTTTGTAGAGAAATTACCAAAGCATCGTGATTATCAAACATGTGCAATACCAGAAAAACAGGATATTCTGAAAGTAAGTGTAACTTTTTTTTATTCATAATATTGTCAGGAACCAAAATTTCCATTGGTGTTGGAAGAGCTCTGAAAATGGTGAATGAGGCCTGAGTCCCGAATTCCCACTCCCATTCCTGTTCCTGGCAAGTTATGCCACTGCGAGATAAGGGCGCTAACCATGATGAAGCATTCACAACCTTTCCAGCTCCATTTGGGACTAGGCATTTCAGATCCCCAGAACTTTGATGGAGTTGGGATGGTTTTCCAGGAGAGGTGGCTCACCAGAAGAGTCTTGGTGCTTGGTGCACTCCAATCTGGAAACAGGAGCTTGAAGCAAAGGCATACATTCAACATTTATTTTCAAAACATTGCTCTTTTCACCTACTCATAAAACTGTCAATTGAACACAGCCAGTGAGCGTCTTATTGAAGAACCCTTCAGTTCAACATAAATAAACATACAGGCATTAGAAAGCTCTTTAAATATTGGCCAAGTTATTAATATGTAATGAAACTGTCAATCAAACAAGCTAGCAGTACTCTTAGCAACAATGTATACAGCCCCTTATGGGTCTTAATGCATTGGTCATTCTTGGAGTTTGATTCAGCATTCAGAACGAGACCATCTAGCAGCCCCATCAACAGAAGCAGGCCGATGGTCATACATTTGTTTTGCCAGGTCATTTCATTATGAATGTTTAGCTGAGCTCTTGGAATGATGAATGCATCAAGCGCTGTGGGGGCTTTTTGCAGAGTTGTGTCAGGAAAATTCCCAATTCCTGCTACCTGTCTTGATGAAAATTCAAGATTAGAGTGGTGCTAGAAAAGCACAGAAGGTCAGGCAGCATCTGAGGAGCAGGAAAATCAATGTTTTGGGCAGGAGCCCTCCAGGGTGGAGACAGATAATTGGGAGGGGATGGGGTTGGGGAGAAGGTAGCTAAGAGTGCAATAGGTGGATGGAGGTGGGGATAACCCAATGTGTTTACAATAATGTTAGTCATTTATAAATTGCATCACTTTTTATCTCCAGCAATTTATCGGCACTGTTGTTCAGTGGTTAGCACTGCTGCCTCACAGCACCAGGGTCCTGGGTTCAATTCCTGCCTGTCTGTGTGGAGTTTGCACATTCTCCCCATGTTTGCATGGGTTTCCTCCCACGATTCAAAGATGTGGGAGGTGAATTGCATGGTGAGTTGGCCATGCTAAATTGCCCTCAGTGTTAGGTGCATTAGTTAGGGGAATGGGTCTGGGTGGGTTTCTCTTCGGAGGGGCGGTGTGGACTTGTTGGGCCGAAGGGCCTGTTTCCACACTATAGAGAATCTAATCTAATCTAATTCTTGTAGAAAGATGATCAATTTAATGATAAATGCATATGGTTATTAATCTTTTATTAACATATCGCCTTCAAAAGAAGTGTTGTGGTAGAATTCATATATCCTTCAAATTTTCCTTGTTACTTTCATTTTTTTTAGATTAGATTACATTACAGATTAGATTAGATTACATTACAGTGTGGAAACAGGCCCTTCAGCCCAACAAGTCCACACTGACCCGCCGAAGCGCAACCCACCCATACCCCTACATTTACCCCTTACCTAACACTACGGGCAATTTAGCATGGCCAATTCACCTGACCTGCACATCGTTTTGGACTGTGGGAGGAAACCGGAGCACCCGGAGGAAACCCACACAGACACGGGGAGAACGTGCAAACTCCACACAGTTAGTCGCCTGAGGCGGGAATTGAACCCGGGTCTCAGGCGCTGTGAGGAAGCAGTGCTAACCACTGTGCCGCCCATGTTATGCTAGTCCATTGATTTCCCATCAGCATCAGTCCCTTTCCAACTCAGAGAACCTACTAATCAAGGCACAGCAGGTTCATTTAGCCTGCACTTGAGGTGACCATTGAGGTGACCCTTCAGAATGTCAGAGCTAAGGTCAGGAAGCAAACCTTGACATTATGGTTGGGAGCAATTTAATGCTGTAAAACTGAAATTATAAGATCACTATAGTACTGCATCTTCACCGGCTTTGAACACACGGATTTCAAGTTTGAACACATAGTCTATTCTGAGATGCCAGTGTGTTACTGAGAAAGTGCTGTATTGTTGAAAATGCCTTCTTTCAGAAGGAACTTTAAAACAAGGCCTCACCTGCCCAATGTAGAAGATCCCTTGGGCCTGTTTTTAAAAAAAAGCTAGCAATTTACCTCTGGGGTCCAGGCCAATATTTGTCTTCCAGCTCCCACCCATAACAGGTTATTTGGTCATAATCGCATTGTCATTTGTGGGACCTTGTGGTGCATGGAACAACAACTATGCTTCTGACTTTGCAACAGTGACTACAATTGAAAAGCAATTCATTGGATATAAAGCTCTTCATGAAGAGCTTATGCTCGAAATGTCAACTTTCCTGCTTCTCAGATGCTGCCTGACTGGCTACACTTTTCCAGCACCACACTTTTTGACTATAGAAATGTAAGTCTTCCTTTATTAGGGAGTCACTTGTGATGGAAAATTTGCATATTTCTCCTTTTCCCTTAATTAAGTGAATCAATTCTATATGTTGGAGCCAGTGGGAATGCTGTATCATAGCCTCAAGCAGCTCATAAGTCCGATTTTCAATCTTACTCTATTACGTAGCTGTGAAATTGTGATTGTAAAATATGTATCTCTATCTATGGTTGTCTCCTCACATTAAAAGAAAAGGTCAAACCACCAACACTGCTTCACAATCCTTCTCACTGTTAAACATTCAGGGCAGAATCCTCTGTCTCACAGTTTAATTATTTCACTGGAGGGTGTGGAAGTGAGTGTCATTTTGTCTCTGAGGAGGCCCATCTTTGCTTTCATGATCACCCCATTCTCAGTTCCTTACATTTCGATGCCTAAGAGGAAGAGTGAAGATTGTGGTGGGGCTGGGCCTTCCCCTGCTTTCCCCACCATTACCTTAAGGTGGGAAGTGGGGGTCTCAAAGTTCCTGGCACCATCTTTAATGGACACCAAACAGATTATAAGCCTAGAGTATCATTTCAGCTTTTGGAGTGGACACCTGCAGCTAAGTATTCAGGCTCTTGCATCCTTTCCCCAGTCAGTCCATATCCTTTTCCCCTTGGTCGGTCACTACCCCACTCCCCCAGTCGGTCTCCCCCACCTCCCTCTCTCCCAGTCAGCCACTCCCCCCCGATTGGTCACACCCCCTCCCCCAATCGGTTACCCCTCCTCCTCGATCGTTCCAGGAATAGGAGTAGGCCATTCAGCCCCTCCAGCCTGCTGTGCCTTTCAATGAGATCTTGGCCGATCTGTGACCTGACTCCATATGCCTGCCTTGGTCTCATATGCCTTGATACCCTTGTTTAATAAAAATCATCTGTATCAGATTTAAATTTAAGAATTGACTTATCGTCGACTGCTAATGGTGAAAGAAAGTTCCAAATCTCCACTGCTCTTTGCATTGAAGTGCTTTCTAGCATCTCTCCTGAATAGCCTGGTCTTAATTCCCAGACGATACCCCCAGTTCTGGAATCTTCAACCAGTGGAAGTTGATCATCTTTATGTATTCTGTCTTTATATCCTTAAAACCTCAATTAGATCACTTCTTGGCATTTTTTCTCTAGAATGTAGAAGGCTTAAATTGTCTAATCTCCCCATACAATTTAACCTCTGAAGTTCAGGTATCATCCTTGTAAACCTGTTTTGAACTCCCTCCAGGGCCAATGCGTTCTTCTAAGGTGTGGTGCCCAGATCTGCTCACAGTACTCTAAGTGCTGTCTAACTAGGGTTTTGTATAATTGTAGTGTAACAGCTGCATCCTTGTATGCCAGCCCTTTCGACATGAATGCCAGCATTCCCCTCGCCATCTTGACTATTTTCTGCATCTGTTTGTGGTATCTTGAAGACCTTTGCATCTGAACCTGCAAATCTAATTGAGCATTCATTGTGTTTATATATTGTGCCTTCTAAAATGTTATCGTGATTTTTCCTAAAATAAATAACCTCATACTTGCTTATATTAAAATCCATCTACCATAACTCTGCCCATTCACCTAATCTATCAATCAAATCAACATAATCTCTACACGTATTGGCAGTGAAGGACCATGCTGATTGGCCTTCTATAGAATGAGCCATGATTGTTAATTAATGGATCTTGTCCTTACTGGATAAGCAGCATCATTGACCAGTCAAGCTGACCCTGGTAATGTCTGGGGCTCTGTTTGTAGTGAGGGATTACATTGTTTTTTACTGTATTACCAATTCATTTCTGTTTTAATTCAAGAAATTGAAAGAAGTTGCATTTCCAAGAGCAGATGATTTGAAGGCACAGCTGATTGCCAAATATAGTGCTGAATACCAAGAATATCTATCTGCCCAGGTAAAGTTAATGACTTGATTTTCTTTGTGCTACCCTGTAGTTTGTTTACTCATTAGCAGTCTTCCCAATTCTATTACTTCGATTAAAATTAACTACCATCTCTTAAAGTAACTGTGGCCCCAGTTTTTGTTTCTGGGTCGGTGTGCAGCGACAGGAAACTTCCTGACTACATGAGCCTGCCCATTCAAGATGGCCACCAGAACTTTGGTGCTATGGGTTTGGCCTGGGCAGGAAGTTGGGGTGAGTGACCCAGAAAATCCTGAAGAGGATGCCCGTTGCGGATGTGGGTCGAGGAAAAAGCCAGACTAATGGCTGTGATGCTGTGCTCAACATTTATAGAGGTTAATCCCACTGACCGTCTCACCATCACACTCATTCCTCATGCTACTCCTGCCTCCTAATGCTTTCTACTCACCCTCAAGTCCCCCTGCACTCTCCATGCCAACCTCTACCCCTGTAACCCCATGTCCATCCCACACCCTTCATTGAAACTTGGCACCTGTACCCACCCTGGCCCTTTGTAGCTCCTGTAGGAACCAAGTGCCAACCCCTGTCCTCCACGTACCAACCTTTGACCTCACATTACCCTGTCACTATTTATAGAGAGCATCTTAATTGGTTGATTTTGATTTTGAATTTTGCCAGCATAAATTCTAATTTATTAGCAGAACAGTTGGGTTTTGGATTATTTCTCCACATACTGCTCCAGCCTGTGGGTATAGGGATTGGGGATAATGCATTGGTATGGATGGAGAATTGATTAGCAGACATGAAGCATAGAGCATGTTTAAATTGGTCTTTCTTGTAGTGGAAGGCAGTGGCTAGTAGGGTACTGCAGCGATCACTGCTTGAGCCTAGCTTTTCAAAATGCATATGTCCTCAGTTTGGATGAGGGGCTCAAATGTAATATTTCCAAATAAAAACTGAAATGACTGCGGATGCTGTAAATCAGATACAAAAAAGTTCAGCAGGTCTGGCAGCATCTGTGAAGCGAAATTATAGTTAATGTTTGGGTCCAGTGACCTTCGCTCAGAATATTTCCAACTTTGTTGATGACACAAAACTAATGGGATTGTGAGTGCTGAGGAGGATATAAAGAGGATTTGAGGCAATTGAGATAAGTTGAGTGAGTGGGCAAATGGATGGTAGATTCAGTAAAATGTGGATACGTGTGACACCATTCACTTCAGCAGGGAAAAGAAAGTGGGACTTTATTAACTAAATGGTCATGGCTTCAGGGATGTTGATACTTAAAGAGATCTGGGTGTCATTGTACATCAGTCATGGAAAGTAAGCATGCAGATAGTACAAGTTAGAAGGGTAAATGGTCATGTTGAGTCCAGGAACAAGGAAGAGTTCCAACAGCTGCATTGGGTCTTGATGAAACCTGGAGTATTATGTGCAGTTTTGGTTTCCTTACCTAAGAAAGGATGTACTTGTCATGGAGGGAGTGCAGCTAAGATCCACTTGACCGATTCCTGGAATGGCAGATTGTCATATGAAGACAGGTTGAGTTGGCAGCATCTGTGGAGAGAAATCAGAAGTTAACATTTTGGGTTGAGTGACCCTCCGTCAGAATGGAAATGTATTCCCTACAAATAAATATGTTGGTTCATTTCTATGTGAGACTGAGGTGGGGGGTGGTGGGGCGGGTGTCTCACTGAAATGTATAATATTCTGACAGTTTGGATACAGGTTTGATGTTTCTCTTGGCTGTGAGCAATCCAGAACGTGGTTCAAAGTCTAAGAAAGCAGAGTAGACCATTTAGGACTAAGATGTGGAGAAATTTCTTCACCGGGAGGATGAACCTGTGGAATTCTCTAACACAATAATTCTATGAATGCTGAATCACTGAATATTTTAAAGAAATACAATAGTTTTCTATACACTAAAGCTGTCAAAGGGTATGGGAAGAGAGTGGTAGTGTAACGTTTACCTCAGATCATATTGAATGGTAAAGCAGACTCAATGGGCTGAATGGTCTACTCCAGGTCCTGTTTTCTCTGTTTTTATAATTTCGCATTTTGGGCCCTGACATTGATGAAACTATATGGGTTGATGGGAGCTGTCATGTGACATGTGTTTTTGCTGGATTGGTCAATTGGCAGACACAGAACACACGCTCCAATCCAATGAGGAATGATGGGCAGGCTCTTGAAGCTGACAGACAATACAAGTGCTTCCATTTCAAGGCAGCCTCTTCGCAATTCTTAAAAAAAAAGATGTAAACATGGAGAATAGGACGTGGAGTAGGTCATTGAGCCCAATGAGTCTGCTCCATCATTCAGCAACTCTAAGCAAAATCTGAAATGAAAAATGGCTATGGTCGCTGGCCACCTTTTTGGGAGACCCACATTGGGAAGCCTATCTCATAAAAACCACCAGATACTGTTCAGATTACACCGTGGCTGAATCTGAAGGCCTTCCGAAAGGGGGTGGATGAGAATCTGATACTGTGTGCCCACATGTTAGTTCCCCAGCATTGACCCTAACCGAGGCTTTCTGCTGCTGGCTATTATGGAGAATTTCTCTTACTGTCATAATCAATAATTAACCCACTACCAGCCCTTAAAACAAATTGTCTGGCCATTTATTTTATCGCTGTTCTCGAATCCTTTCTCTGCAGAAATTGGCTGTAAGGTGCATGGTTCTGAAACTGTGAAAGGTACTACAAGGGGTTACGATGGTCTGACTTGTGAACACTTGTCCTTATGATGGGGTGCAGTTTTAAAGATCCGACATACAGACATTTTCTGTACTTTTGAACGGCTACATTATGTTGTTGTACATTGTGTTCGCACTTGCGTACAACTCGACTTGTGAATGGACTCTGGGACGCAACTCATTCGCGCCCCGGGGACTGGCTTTACATAAAAACAAGTCTTTCTGTATGCCTTTTAGGGCGCTGTGATCAAAAACAGCAGACAGCTAGGTCTATAATTCTTTGCCACTGATTTACTCTCCAAGTGATATTTAACCACTACTCCCTGCTGCAAGCACAGCTTGGTCAATTTGCTCTTCAATTAATTAATGTTTAGGCATTAACATAATCAAGGTCAAAATATCCACATATTTCCAAACAAAATTGCCTCTCAAAACTGTAACAAATGCACTTACGTTTAGATTCATACTAGGACACTGAACAGAATTGTATGCTTTATTGTCCAAATTAAAACAATTGGTTGATTCATCACTTTCTCCCGATGAATGTACTTTTCTGTATGTATGGGTCCCTAAACCCCAGAAACCATTTGGGTATTTTGTGCGGAGGGTATTCACTGTCATGGACTAGCCAAATTTGAAACTTACTTTCATTTTCTTTTTGCTGAGTGTAGTGAACTGTTCCAATACTCAGTAAGAACATCAAACAAGCTCCAATTCTAGTGCAGGCAGGCACAGAGCATAGCTCCCTGAGTGACAGTGCCAATTAGCTTGGAGCTACTGACAATGATCTGGGTAAAGATATCCTAAACTTATTTCATGTGCAATCCTTACAGGCAGCAGCCTGTCACTCCACCAGTCTGAGCTGGAATTGATTGACCATTTTCTAACTCACTCATCTCCCTGTGACAGACAATACCAGAGCCTAACCATCTAACCTTGCCCTATACCTGTACATTCTCAATGTCTAGCCAGCATAATGATCAGCAACAAGATTCCTAGATTATTTCTCCCCTGCATTAGCTCAAGGCACTGAGCTCTCTTGAATTGTAATGAAGCCAGAGTTTCAATTTGTGACCTGAATAACTGACTTTAGCAAACTCTGACAAGAAATTGTGTGGCTGTGTCTTAATAAATCATCAGATTGTGCCTTAATCCAGTAGACTATCATGTCTCAAGTGTTTAAGTGCCTGTCAACAGCCCAGATGAAAGAGCCTTTTCCAATCTAATGCTAGATGATGACTTAATTCATCTTTGTGTCCGGGGTCAAGTACAATTCAGTACCACCTTGTATTCTAGCCCCAATATCACTTGAAAGGTGAAACCCTACACTGAACTATTTCCTCTAACCTTTCTAAAAATAGTCATTGGAAGAGCATGTACATTAATCTTGGCACCGAATTACCTATGTGAGGCTAATAAGCAAAATATTAACCTGCATTTCTGGCTGTTTTCCAAACACACGTTTAAAGGGGCACAACACAGTGTGCTATTCAGATTTTCAAATCTGTTCCGTTTTGAGATGTGTTCTGTGAAAGTCCACTGTTCACTCTACTATTGTCATGACAATGGAATTTAAAGCACATATTTCTTAAAGCATCATTGACTACATACAATCTGTGCAGATGGTAACCTATGTTAGATTAAAAACCTCCTGTTTGAAGATGAAATGATCAGAAGAATCTTATGTTTACAATTGTTTAATAGACTAATTGTAAATTTAGTCTTCATTGTGATGGATTGTTTTACCTTCAAGGGACAAATGTTTGTTTGATTTTCTCAGAGCAAAGCCAAAGATGGTGATTCCGGAAAACAGCTACATAATAAGTTGATTGAGGAAGAAAAATTACGTGTGGCCAGGATTCGGCAACAGCAGTTGGAAGTGCAACAGTTTCATTTCTTTGAAGAGCAGCTGAAGAAACAGGATTTTCAGAAGGAGAGACAGAAAGAGCTGAAGCTGAGAATGTCAGAACAGAGTGATGGGGGGATGTTAACCTGCACTGCAGCAGCACGTGAACAGACTGAGCCTACCATGTCTGCATGGCGCGCAGTAAACGCTGCCAGCCAAGTGCCAAGCGATGCCCAACCAGGTTGGTGCCCTCCAGTGGACAGGTCCCTGAAACCACAGAGCTCAGCTGCAAGTAAGTATTTAGCAGATAAGAAGATGATAGGACCAGTATGAGGTTATTAATCTCCTTGAATCTGTCCTGATGTTCAATGATCATGGTCGATCTTTAAGTGAACTCCATTACCTGCCTTGCTTCTGTACCCCTGCCTAACAATAATCTATCAGACCAGGTCATCTAGTTGTAATGTCAGGATGAATGTAATCTATTTAAGAAGACACAGTTAGTTATGGACATCTTTAAATTTTGCGACCTAAGTGTAAAATCTAATTGTTAAATGTCAGGTTGTTAATTGTGATCGGAGTATGACCTCAGGAATTGTACTCTTTTGTTTAATTCTAATTAATTTTCACCGGCTTGGCTCTTTTGGTAGCTCTGTCACTCTGAGTCAAACATTTATGGATTCAAGTCTCACTCCAAATATTTAGGTACATAAACTAGACTGACGCATCAGTCAATATTTTTGCATGCGATTAAAAACTAAGGGTCCCAAATGCCCCATCAATTAGACATTGTAGACCCCATACCACTGTTTCAAAGGAAAGCAGGAAACCTCTCCCTCATGTGACATGTATCCCTCAATCAACATGGCTAATGGAGACCAACTCTTCAAAGTGGCAGATAATTTCAAGCTTACAGTAAAAGTGGAGAGAGAAGAAATGGTCAGGAAGCTAATAGATAATGAAACTTTACTAAGCTGAAATCTGCAAGTTATTTGGTCCAGATGATCTGCATTCTAGATTTCCAAAAGAAGCAAGGATAGAAAAAGCAGAGCAAAAGTTGTATTATTCAGTTCTCTGTGGGTACTATCTGCGTGTAGTACAGGAGTACTATCACAGGACTGGAGGATTGCTAATGTATTCTTCAAGAAATGGAAGAAAAATGCGCCACAACCCTGCAGAACAATCAGTGTAAGACTTAGTATCACAGAAGATTTTGGAAATCATTGTCAGTCAGAAAATAAACTTTGATTTGGAAAGGCATGGGTTAATGAATGAGAGCCAGCATTGATTTGTTCAAGGGAAGTGACTTTGACTAATTGGATATTCCGCACAGTTGCAATCTCAACGCAGACTGTGTGCTTTCATTCTGATGATTCTCCTATCGTGGAGGATGGTGGGGAATGGACAAACCAGCCCCCCCCGTTTACACAGCAATTTGCTGGTAGTTTCAGAACATGACTGTTTTGACAGCTGCTGACATAGGTTGACAAATGTGTAGCATGTCGGATGGGTACAGGGATAGGTTGCCTACTAAGTAAGGTGCTAAGTGCATAAGATGCTGTGGGTAGAGAGTAACATGCCAGAGGCTAGAATCCCAAGTTAGTAGGGGATACAGTGCACAGGATGCTGTGGGTAAAGTGCCAAAAGGATAGGAGGAAGGGTACAATGGGGTAGGTATTGGATGAGTAGGGTGCAAGGTAGAATGTGAAGCAATGTTTGAGTGATTGGTGTGGGTGGGAGATATTGGGTCCAGGTGAGATACGGAAGCTTAGCCATCAGGTCCTGGGAGGGTGTCAGGATCAGTGATTAGAGAGAGAGAAAGTCAGGTTGTGGGAGGAGGGGCTGGGGACAGAAGGAGGTCAGTTCCGGAGCATAGGAGAGCGACAGTCATCTCAGGAGTATAAGAGGGAGATGGCTGAGTGGCCTGAAGCATGGCAAATGGGAGGAGGTGTTATTACCAGAGTGGAAGAAGGTGGTGTTGATGTGTCCATGCAAGGGGTGAACCGGGGCAGGTCTGGAGCAGGGGAAAGGGTTTGGGGCTCTGGCCTGGAGCAGGGGAAAGGGTTTGGGGCTCTGGCCTGGAGCAGGGGAAGGATTTGGGGCTCTGGCCTGCAGCAGGGGAAGGGGTTTGAGGCTCTGGCTTGGATCAGGGGAAACAGTGCAGTAGGTCTGGGATTTGGGAATGGGTTATGGGTTTGGAGGTGTTTGGGGAACAGATCTTAAGCCGGAGGGCTTGTCTGATCCTGTGGAGGGAGAGGGCATTGTCAGGTCGGGATGAGGTACGTGTAGTTGGTCTGGGAAGGTGGAGTTGGCAGTGTGTGAGGTAAGTATGGAGTCGGTTGAATAGTTACTCATGAGTTTGACTATGTATTTTATAGTGCGGTATGGTTAACACTTCACCTGACGAAGGGGCCACACTCCGAAAGCTTGTGATTTCAAATAACCCTGTTGGACTAGAACCTATTGTTGTGTAACTTCTGACATTGTTAATAAAGGCATTTTAACAGTACAATCTTGCAGTCCCTATGCAGTTCCTTTCGAGTGTGATATGATAGGGATTTTGATGAGTCCTCGTGAATAATTCCCATCTACTCTGGGGTTACCACTGTCAGGTCAGTAGATCACTGGTTAGGCCTCAGTTGGAGTAGGGTAGACCATTCTGGAGAACACAACTCAGGGAAGATGTAAAGCCTTAGAATAAAGCATGACCAGGTTTTACTGGAAAGAAGTTGAGTGGAATGGCCAAAAACAGTTCTTCATGATAATGAGACATTTTGATAGACACAGATGGGGGACGTATTCTCCTCAGCAAGTTAGTCCATGACAAGACGTGATAAATTTGAAGTCATTGGCAACAAAACTGAGGGCTTGGGAGGGATCATTTTTCTTCCACTGAGAGTTGCTGAGACTTTCGATATTTTAACTGAAGAGGTGGTGGAAGCTGATTCTGAAAATATTTGTAAAAGGAAGTTGAGGAAAAGGAATTTGCAGCAAGGTGGACAGAATGTGAGGTTATGGGACTAACTGTGACGACTCTTTCGAACATCAGCACAAGGCACGGCAGGCCTAATGGCCTCCTCCTAAGTTGCAAGCTTCTATGATTCTACGATCTCATTGTGGGAGCTTGCAGTGTGAAAGTTACAACATTAATGTGCTGACTGTAGCACTGCCCATTTTATTATGGGGGAGGAATTCATCTGAGCATGTTCTTCAACTAAGTTTTAAATTCTAATATCAGTGATGAAGACAGACTTGAGAAGCTGGATTATTCTCCTCAAAGCAGAGATTTCCTAGATGAGTCTAAAATATATGGGAATGATACACTCCGACAGCAGGTTATTACCAGCTTTGACAAGAGAAACCATCACCATGTAAAATTCAACAACATCACGGTTGACTATAAACTGACTCAAATAAAATTAATTTCCTGCTATTGCTGCAAATTAAACTTCCATGATCTCTCTGTATCACTTGTAGTGATCAGGCACATAAGTAATGTTTACTTAATAATGTTTTGCAGGGCAGAGTGTCGATGGCCTTCAACATATTGTCCTTCCAAAAAACCTTTGCCAAAGATTTTTGATGCAGGCCGAGACCAATACAGCACGAGGAATAGAAACCTGTGGAATTCTTAGCGGAAAGCTGGTAAGCCTCTGAGGAAAAGAATAATTTTCAGGTTCCCTTCCTTTTACCTGCTCTGCAATTAGTTTTAATTATCAGCTATAGGTCTCGCAGTGACGCTCTTGTTCAGTCTAGGTTTTATTTTGTTTCACTGTATAATGAACGAAAATGGGCTGTTAATTTTTATCAGCAGTCAAGTCCCCTGCTTTCTGCTCATGTTGTCCCGTTTACCACATGACTTCCATTGTACTTGTCAAAATGGGTGATGTATTTCATGACAAAACAAGTATAAACGGAGGTCTTCAAAGCTTTGAGCTATATTTTGATAACCCTGACCCTGTCTAATGTTCATATCATTTATCTTGCATACAAATGTAATACCTGCATGTTGCCAGTGCTTCCTACACGTCGACAGACAGAGGAAACCCCACCTCCAACCTATTGTGGGAATGTGTGTAAAGGATAGTTTTGATGAGGAGTCACTGGACTCGAAACATTAACTCTGCTTTCTTCCCATTGTTATGGACCAGGCCAGACCCCTTCAAAACATTTCAAGAAAGTAACCCAATCCCAAACTTTGCTGGTTGTTTTAAGCAGGAGCAACGTGGATATTCCAGGAGGGATGCAATTGGTCAAAGCATGTAGTTTTAAACAAACAGAATTTATTTACAAGATTACCAAATGAAACACAAATAAAAGAGAACAGAATACAGAATCACTTAATCTTCCTGAAAACCCAATGGACTATACCATCTTAATGATGCTGTTCCAAATACTTGCAACAATCCCCATAAACACCCCTTGACACAAAAGATAAAATCAAACACAGGGTCTTACAGGAGAGAGGGCAGAGAGAGAAGGGTCAGACTGGACCTGCGTTTTTCGGGTCCAGCAGCTTTTTCAACACAACTGCTAAAAACCAAACTATGGAAAAGCTGAGCTGGGAGAACAGGCTACTCCCCTTTCATTGTACAAGTGATTTTTTTTTTAAATTGAAAAGGCTTTTGTCTGAGGCAGTATCTGTTTGTTATAGTCAAATTACCCTGAAAACCCTTCCAACTTAGATTTTTTTGGAGTCTGTGTCATTTATGACATCTCTGAACAAACAGCGAAGGACAACATAACATCGTTAAAGGAACAGCTTCATCACACACAGATGCTGCCAGACCTGCTGAGTTTCTACAGCAGTTTCTGTTTTTGTTTCAGATCTCCATCAGCCGCAGTTTCTTGTTTTCTTATAATATTTATGTTGTTCTGCCCCATTTTTAATGTCAGTCGTGTTGTGAATCTTATTTCTAAAGGTTCACTTCAGAAACTTGAACACACGTTCTAGGCTGGTGCTTCACAGTACTGAGGGAGTGCAGCACTGTTAGAAAATGCCATCTTTTCAATAATGTCATAAAGCAAAGTTAAAAATCACACAACACCAGGTTATAGTCCAACAGGTTTAATTGGAAGCACGCTAGCTTTCGGAGCGACGCTCCTTCATCAGGTGATTGTGGAGGGCTCGATCGTAACACAGAATTTATAGCAAAAATTTGCAGTGTGATGTAACTGAAATTATACATTGAAGAATTGATTGTCTGTTAAGCCTTTCATCTGTTAGAATACAGTGATAGTTTCACTTCTTTCATGTGTAAATCACAAAACCCTTTTTTTTAAAGTTGCATTCTCGGGTTAGCTGTTAACAATGGTGATAGCTAGTCATAATGGTCACAATGGTCATAAAGCAAGGTCTTAATTGGTTGGTCAGATGAACATAAAAGATACCTGATGCTTCTCAAAGAAGTGCCAATCAAAATATAAGTCTGACCCTTCAGGGAGGGAGTGCTCTGCTGATAGAGTCATAGAGATGTACAGCATAGAAACAGACTCTTCAGTCCAACTCGTCCATGCCGACCAGATATCCCAACATAATTTGCCAGCAATTGGCCCATATCCCTCTACACCCTTCCTATTCAAATACACATCCAGATGCCTTTTAAATGTTGCAATTGTACCACTTCATCTGGCTGCTCATTCCATACATGCACCACCCTCTGTGTGAAAACGTTGCCCCTTAGGTCCCTTTTATATCTTTCCCCTCTCACCCTAAACCTATCCCCTCTTGTTATGGACTCCCCCATCACAGGGAAAAGACCTTGTCTATTTATCCTATACATGCCCTTCATGATTTTATAAACCTCTATAAGGTCACCCCTCAGCCTCCGATGCTCCAGGGTAAACAGCCCCAGCCTATTCAACCTCTCACTGTAGCTCAAATCCTCCAACCCTGGCAACATCCTTGGAATTCTTTTCTGAACCCTTTCAAGTTTCACAACATCCTTCTGACAGGAATGTAGGTGCTGTTTCCCAAATGAGATGTTAAATCAAGGTTCTATCTGCTAAACCTGTTGGATGTGAAATATTGCAGAGCACTGTTTTACAGAAGAGCTGGGCAAATTGTCCTGGCCAATATTTATCCCTCTGTTAACATCACAGGGAACTATATATACTGATCATTATCACATGACTATTTGGAGAGAGTTGGCTTTGCTCAAATTGGCTTCTGTGTCTCAACACAAAAGTAACTACTGCTCAAAAGACGTAATTGACTACAGGGTGGATTGAGCCATCTTAAGGGAGTGGGAGGTTGGATATTGTGCAAATATGCTGCTTTTTAACACCAAAAGCAGATTGTCTTTTTTAAAATTTAATTGCTGTTTGTGGGATCTTGCTGCACATCAGTCAGCTGCCTCATTTCTTACATTATGCTAGTGACTACACTTGAAAGGTATTATGTTTCCCATAAAGCAATTAGGGGTGTCTCCGGGTTGTGAATGATACAATATCAATGTAATTCTCTTTTGATTAACTAGCAACAAATATTATTTAGTATAAACAAAAAGTAATGGAAGAATTTGAATTCAAGGGCGATGTGCCTGTCTGGATGGTAATATTGAAACTGCTAAACTGGCTTCTTCAGCTTAACAATGAACTCGTTGGCAAGTCTCTGATTCTGCTTTATGGAGGAGAGCTGCATTAGAAGTTAAAATCCAAGAAACAGGTCAGGAATGTTAGTCAGTGAACCTAATTGGGATCTGCGGAACTGATACGAGTGTAACAGTCAAATTTCTTTTTTCTTCCTAACGCGCCGCCTTACTTTTTTCTGTTTGTGTTCTGGAATCTTTCAGCATATTCATGAGAGAAATATTGTCATCTTCAAATTTTTTGTCAGTAACATGTATTTTCATTCCATCATCTAAAAAAGTTTAATAATGGGATTGAGATGGGGTGGGGGATTTTATCTTTTTGAACACTGTTCTAATTATCTTCCTGTTGTCTCCAGGTTATGTGTCCTTAGTAATGGAAATGATTAACTAATTATAGAAATGTTTGACTTAGAGTCTGTAAATGATGGTTCTTAATTGTAAATTTACTGCTTTGCCCACATGCCTTTTGTAACAATATTCATTGATAGTTATCAGGTTTTAGTATAAGATAGTTGCCTCAAATTTGTTTTCCCTTTAGCAGACTCAGTGCTTTAACACACTGGTTCTGGTTACATCCATGAAGAAAGATAACCCTCACTTTATATCAAAGTCAAAGCAATGGACAATTGTAACTTCTGAAGTGCAACAGTTTGCTTTCTGCCTGATTTGTTATGACAGTGAACTATCTTAGAGAAAGCCTTATAGTACTAATGCTTGTGATTCTCTGTCATTCTCTTTTTATAGACACACGATAAGTTCATAATTACACATGTGATAATACCCAAACAGTCCGGGGGACCAGATTATTGTGACACAGAGAATGAAGAAGAACTATTTACTATTCAGGACCAGCATGGCCTCATCACTCTAGGCTGGATCCATGTAAGTTAGTGAAATGAATATTCTGATGACGGGAGGAAGGTGCCATATTTTTCAATGAATTGAAGCACTGTAGGATATGTTTAACCTGTTTGTCTAAAACAAGTGTACTGGCAAATTTCTGCTGTGATAACACTGAAAGGAATTTTTAAAAAATGATTCATTCTGAAACAGTCCATGTCCAAATGCAGCAAGACCTTTTGGTTAGGTTAGATTACTTACAGAGTGGAAACAGGCCCTTCGGCCCAACAAGTCCACACCGACCCTCCGAAGCACGGCCCACTCAGACCCATTCCCCTACGTTTACCCCTGCCCCTAACACTACGGCCAATTTAGCATGGCCAATTCACCTAACCTGCACATTTTTGGACTGTGGGAGGAAACTGGAGCACCCGGAGGAAACCCACGCAGACATGGGGAGAATGTGCAAACTCCACACAGTCAGTTACCTGAGGTGGGAATTGAACTCGGGTCTCTGGTGCTGTGAGGCAGCAGTGCTAACCATTGTGCTCCGTGACCTGGGCAGTATCCAGGCTTGGTCTGAAATGTGGTGAGTAACGTTTGCATCACAGAAATCCCAAATAATGATCATCTTCATCAAGAGAGAACCTAATCATTGCCCCTTGGCATTCAATGATATTAACATTACTGAATCCTTCATTATCAACATCCTTGGGATTACCATTGACCAGAAACTGAACTCGAATAATCACATAAATACAGTGGCTACAAGTCTATGCCAGAGGTTAGGAATACTATGCTGAGTAACTCACCTCCTGACTCCCCAAAGCCTGTCCAGCATCTCCAAGGCACAAGTCAGGAGTGTGTTGGAATACTCCCCACTTGCCTAGATGAGTACAGCTCCAACTTCAGTCAAGAAGCTTGGTACCATCCAGCAAAAAGCAGCCCGCTTGATTGGCACCACATCCACAAACATCCACTCCCTCCACCACTGATACTCAGTAGTAGTGTGTATTATCTCCAAGAAGCACTGCAGAAATTCATCAAGATTTCTAAAAACAGCAAACCCACAACCACTTCCATTTAGAAGGACAAGGCAGCAGATACATGGGAAAGTTCAGCTGAAAGTTCCCCTCATTATCCTGACTTGAAGATATGTCACTATTCCTATCAATATGTCGCTGGGTCAAATTCCTGGCATTCCCTCCCTAATGGCATTGTGGGTTGACTTACAGCATGTGGACTACAGCAATTCAAAAAGACTGCCTTCTGAAAGGCAACTAGGGATGGGCAATAAATCCTGGCCCAGCCAGTGATGCCCACATTACATGAATGAATTAAAAAAACTCATATGTTTGTCTTGCCCTAATAAAATGTATGAATTAATTCCACATAATTTAAGGGGGCTCACCATCTGAATTAACTGAAGCACTCTGAAGCAAGAGACCACCATTCAAATCCAACTATAATTACTGTGCACATTGGGCTTTCAACACCTGAGCAGTATAATGAAACAGGTTCTCTGGTCTGTTGTTCAAATGCATGTCCTTAACAGGTCCACTAAGCTTTACTTTTGTGGTGACTATGAAAGTAATACAGGTTAGATCTGTCAAGATGATGGTGTGTATGCAGAGGGCGAAAATGGTATGCGAATGAAGGAGGAAGATGCGGATAGTCGAGATAAGGATAAAGAGTAACGGCAAGTTCAAGTGCAGAGTGATAGGTTACTGAGAGAGAAAGGGAATCATTCTTTGCCTTAGCTATGTTACCAGAAATCATAGAATTTTACAGTACAGAAGGAGGCCATTTGACCAACGTGTCTGTAGTGGCACCCAAAAGAGTTACCCAGCAATTTGCATTCTCCAGCCCTACCTCTATAGCCATCTAAATTCATCACTTTCAAATAAATATCCAGCACTTTTTTGAAAGCTTCTGTGGAATCCGCCTTCACCCAGCAGCACGTTTCAAATGCTAACAACTCTCGGAGTAAAGAGGTTTCTTCTTGTGACACTCCAAGCTGTCTAATAATCTTTAAATTGTGACCCCTAGTTACTGACATAGCCACTTGTATTCAAAACAGAATATCTGCCTTTATCCTGTCAAAATCGTTCATAATTTTGAGTACCTCAGTAAGATCCCTCTTAATCTTCTCTGCTCCAAGGAAAATAATCCCAATCTCTCTAACCTTTCTAGGTATTTAAAATCCCTCATTCCTGCTTCATTCCAGTAAATCTCCTTTGCACTCTCTTCAGTGCTTTTAACATCCTTTCTTAAATATGGTGCCCAAACTGAATACAGTATTCCAAATGTGGTCTGGCCAATGGTTTGTAGAGGTGTAGTATCACTTCTTTGTTTTTATACTCTATGCCCCTATTTATAAATCCAAGAATTCTATAACCCTTCTCAACTGTTTCAACTTCAATTCTGAAAAAGGGTGACCAGATCTAAAACAGTAACTCTGCTTTCTGTCCACAGATGCTGCCAGACCTGCTGCATTTTTCCAGCAATTCTGTTTTTTCTTCTGATTTCCAGCATCCACTGTTCTTTGGGGTCTTTCTGTTAACTGTTTCAACTGGCCACCTTCAGAGAATTATGATCTCAGAGCCCAAGGTTCTTCTGCTCCTGTACTCCCCTCAGAGTTGCAACATTGAGCCTGTATTGTCTCTCCACATTTCATATGCCAAAATGCATTACCTCACATTTTTCTGCATTGAAATTCATGTGGCCTACTTCTCAGTGTCTCTCTAAAGTCGGTGAGCATCAGCCTCACAGTTCACTATATTCTCTAGCTTAGTATCATCTGCAAATTTGGAGATTTTGGCCTCAAAACCCATTTCCAAATCATTTATATCAGTCAGAAATAACAAGTGTTCCAACACTTGAAGGTACACCAGGATTATCCTATGGGTCTGGAGTCAAAATGTAGGCCAGGCCAGGTAAGGATAGACAGGCAGGAGGCTGGAAGAACACAGCAAGCCAGGCAGTGTCAGGAGGAGCAGAAGTTGCCGTTTTGAATGTAACCCTTCTTCAGGTCCTGAAGAAAGGTTACACCTGAAACGTCGACTTCACCATCTCCTGATGCTGTCTGCCTTGCAGTGTTCTTCCAGCCTCCTGCCTATATATTTTGAATTCCAGCATCTGCAGTTTGTTTTGTCTCAGACCAGGTAAGGATGGCAGTTTCCTTCCCGAAAGGACATTAGTGAACTTATATGGGTTTTTCCTGAGAAGCAACAATGGATTCATGGTCATCATTAGACTCTTAATTCGGGATTTTATCTTAGGGAGATATTTGAATTCCCAAATTATTTCCACTGTCGCAAAAGATATAAGCGAAGGTTTTAAAATTGAGTATTTGGGAAGTTGGTGGTGGACAGGGGGTTTGAGTCGGCGAAACTCTGCCACAGGAAGACTGTGTTGGATTATTTAAGAGGAGAATTGATAGACCATTGAAGCGAAAGAAGGTGTGGGCAGATGGAAAGATTGGCAAAAGAAAAGAAAGAGCTGGCTAGTTTTCTCCCTTAAAGCTGACAGAATTTTCCAGATGATGGGACTTGTGCCCAAATGCCTTTGTGATTCATGCTTAAAGCTTACTAGACAGTGTGTTTCTGGATTAATCCTTTGACAGAATTAAGGAAAACTTATGTTGGAAGAATCTCTGTACATAATCTTGGCTTTCTTCTATAAAGCATCTCATGACTTCTTTTAGGGAACAAGTGTACCTCCTGGTGCACCAACCAAATGTACTGATTCTTGTTGGAAGAGATAGTCACAGAAAGCATTGTCCTGTATTCCTGATCAAGATTTATAACTGATTGCTTCGGAGGAGAAAAATTAATACAAATGCACAATTATTGATTAGTCTCACAAAAGGTTTGTGTCTGGCATTTGCATTAAAGGAGGATTTTTTTTAAAAAGGCATCTCTTTACAGACTCATCCAACACAGACTGCATTTCTGTCAAGCGTGGATCTTCACACTCACTGCTCTTACCAGCTGATGCTGCCAGAGTCTATTGCAATTGTGTGCGCTCCTAAACACAACGAGTAAGTTGGTTTTGTTTTTGAAAAAGCAAACAAATTTAAATTGTTGTGTTCCTACTATGTGTAAGGCCAATGAACGTGTTGATCAACCTGGTCTTACTTGGTTAATCAGAATCTAATAGTTTCTGAATTTATAATTTGGGAACATATTGGAGTGATTTGGAAAGGCTTGAATTAACAGAGGGTCTGATCTGCTTACAATCCCCTGGGTGCTTGTGTGTAAGAAGCATGTATTACAAATTTGTATTGTGCTATCCTGTGTCGACTGTGACTTTTAGTTTCTGAGCCAAATATTGTTGTATAAGTCACACACCAGTGATATGAGTGCAACTTGCAACACGACGGGAGGCATGGTGGCTCGGTGGTTAGCACTGTTGCCTTACAGTGCGAGGGACCCGGGCTCGATTTCCACCTGGGGCAGCTGTCTGTGTGGAATTTGCACATTCTCCCCTTGTCTGCGTGGGTTCCCCTCCCCACAGTTCAAAGATGTGCAGGTCAGGTGAATTGGCCGTGCTAAATTGCCCATAGAGTTAGTGTCAGGGGCAAATATAGGGTAGGGGTCTGGATGGGTTACTCTTCAGAAGGTCGGTGTGGACTTGTTGGGCCAAAGGGCCTGTTTCTATACTGTAGGGAATCTAATATAACCTCTACTTTGACACGCCAAAGCAGTGCTAAAGGGACTCTTCTTAGTTGGGGATGTTTGGATGATGTGAAACCAAGGTCCTGCCGTAACTCTTAGCCAGATGTAAAGCATCCAAGCCTTTATTTAGACAAAGGACAGGGGAGTTTGGCTCACTGTCCTCGGCATTATTTATCCTTCAACTAAAATCACGAAAACAGATCACTGCACTCGATCACGTTCCCACTTATGGGATCTTGCTGTGTGCCAATGGTTGCAGCATTTCTTACATTACAGTACAGTTTCAGAAGGGCTTTGCGGAATGTGTTGAGATATTGGAAGGCACCATATAAACACGATGACTCTCAATCATGACTTTCTAATAGAATTGTAAAGTTGTGTGCAGGTTTGAAATTTCTGAGCCGCACTGTTCGCAACCAAAGATCCAATCAGCAATAAGGATTTGTGAAATGACCCTTAAATTGTATATCTTGGTTTCCTGTAGCGACTTGTTTTCAGTCTTTCGGCCAAGTGTACAGATAGGGAACTGTGAGCGTGTTTTCACAGGAGGTTAATCAGATCTCCAGCGAACTCAGTGTAATTCAAGGTCATGATTCCCATTGAAATAATAACAGCTTCATCCATTTCCTGTCAGTGCTATCCTCTGCATGGTCTGGAAATATGAGGTCAGGAAGGTTTCTTTAAAATGATATTTCTTGAATATACAATATAGAAGCAGACCATTAAGCTTATGCAGTCTTTATGCTCCACTTGAGACTCATAGAATCAATTAATGATTTCAGTACAGATTGAGGCCATTCAATCATTCAATTCAGTTTGTGATTGCTCTTTGAAGGAACATTTAACTGAATGCCACTGCTTTGCTTTTATGGGTAATCCTGCAAACAGTTTTTTCTTTTCAGGTAAAGATTAAATTCCCTTTGGAAAGTCTTCAGCGGACCCTGCCTCCTCCATACCCTCAGGCAAAGCCCCCCTCCTGCTATGTGACAAGTTTTCCTCCCTTGGTTCTTTTACTAATGACCTCAGATCTTTGGTTCTCTATCTATCCATGAGTGGGAAGATTTACTCTCTATCCATTCCGTCATGACCCAAGTTCTGTCTCTTTTTCTGCTGGGCGGATCTCCAAGAGCTTCTGGCTCCAATGCTGCCTGACCCGCTGTGTTTCTCCTGCTCCTTTTATTGACTGACTTGCAGCATCAGCAGTTCCTTACTGTTTTCAGACTTCCAAGATCTATGTGTGGCAGCGACCTCCGTGGGTCTCTGAGTAGCTGTGTGACAAAGCTGCTTAGAGGGACACTTCTACCAAATCTCCCACTCAACCTTCTCTATTCCAAGGAGAATAGTACCAACTGCTCCAGCGTTTCTATGTGAATGAAGTTTCTCATCCCTGGAATCATTCTGATGATTTCTGCGCCCATTCTAGTACCTTCATGTCCTTCCGAAAGGCACTACTTCAAATGAGACCAAACCAATATTTTCCACAGGTTCAATATTACTGCTTTGCTTTGTCCTTTCTCTTCCCATTGCTTCCTGGATTTTATCAATCTGCCTTCTTAGCTGCTTCCTCAATGATTTGCGCACATGTACACTCCAGCTCCCTCAGTTCTTGCACCATCTTTAGAATTATGCCCTTTATTTAAGATTCTCTTTCTTTATTCTTTCAATTAAAATTCATCACTTCACACTTCAACGCAATAACTTGTCCGTTCCACCAACCTATAAATGAAATTTTACAATATTCTCCTCATGGTTCACAGTAGTTTCAAGTGTTGTATTATCTACAAATTTTGAAATCATTTTCTGTACACCAGGGTGTAGGTCATTAATGAAGGTCAGGATGAACAGGGGTCCTAACACCCATCCCTGCCAAGTCCAGCTTTCTTCCAGTCTGAAGAACATCCATGAACAACCACTTTTCTCTTCACAGATATTGCTGGACCTGCTGAGTTTCTCCAGCAATTTCTATTATTGTTTGTTTCATGAACCACTACTGTCTGTTCCCTGTCTCTCAGCCAGTTTTGTATTCATGTTGCCACTGTTCCTTTTATTCCACGAGATCTGTCATTTGTCACATAATTGTTCTGCAGCACTTTATTAAATGCCTTTTCTTGAGAAGTCTAAGTATGCCAGGTCAGTAACGTTACCCTCATCGACCTGCTCTGTTACCCAATCAAAAAACTCGAGCAAGTTAGCTAAAGATGACGATTTGACGTTTAATAAACCAATGCTGGCTTTCTTTGGGTTGTCTGCATATTTTATGGTATTAATTTTGTCCTGGAATACAGTTTCTAAAAGTACTTTTCCACCACAGAGATTAAAATGTAGTTGCTGGGCGTATCATCTAAGTGGGTAATATTTGCAGTTCAGTACCGCTTAGTCAATATCTCACTCCCATTCCTCCACATCAAACTCTTACCAACGAAGACCTCTCTTCTCTTCTCCTTTTGGTGCTCCATCTTTGTCCTAAATGCATCTTTTTACCCACTTGCTCCTTTTGGTGGCGAGTTCCCGATATTTGCCACTCTCAGGCAAAAAACAGGCTTCTTCTGAATCTCCTATTGTTTTTATTGCTGACTGTGTTTTATATTGATGGTCTGTATTTTAGCTCTTTCTCACAAATAGAAACTCTGGATAGAATTTTCCCAGACTCTTAACAACATGTGCAATGACACGACGATTGGAAACTACTGTAAGAATGAATATAAAATTTTTGACATCCAGATAAAAAAGATGTCCGATTTTCCGGAGAAGGTTTTAGCAGCAAGCTGGGTCTCTATTCTGAGAGGCCTACTTGCATGTACTAACATCTCATTATCACCTGAACATGCCTCTTTTCTATGAGGCTGCTATTTTGAGAGAAGCTAGATGGCGCCAATTCCTAACTACATGCTTTCACCTTGGCTAGCATTGCCCAACATGGCAGGGCATTTGTCATGGGCAGTCTGTACCTGCACCCTCCGTCAATGGAAATTGGGAATGATAAAGTACCAGCCTTGCTGCCAAGACACATCTTGGGTCAACTTATAATACAGTTCAGCACTTCACCACCGCAAAATGGGGCTCACTGACGACTTACATTGCTCCTACGAGGTTGTTATGTCTACAGGTCACTGATCAGATGCATCAGAATAAAGTGTATCTCAGGATTCCTAGCTTGCTTTTGTAGCTCTCACTAACTTTGCGTTTACTTGAACACTCACAGCATTTCTGTCTTGCCATATCTTGCCTTTTTGCACATTGTCATGTCATTCAGAACTTATAGGCAATCTGTGGTTCTGTCTGCATTGACTTTTAACACAGACAGACAGACAGCCAGGCAGATTTGCCAGCAATGATCAGTCAAGGGGGTGGACATCTTGCTGTTTGGCACCATGCTATGCCAGTCTTATACCTGTGCATGTGCCAGCAGCTTATGAGGCAAACACACTGTGCATGTTCAACAACCAAATGAATATCTCAAAGTCTAAGGTGCTAAGTTGTCTTTAGCCCTGTCAAAAGGGACAATGATCAGTCAGGAGATCCCAGCAAATTCTGTCAAGGACGCCGTCTGATCTCAGTCCTGAGGTAAGCCCGTGGTCAGTCAGCTGCTTGGTGTGATCATGATCTAAGGATCCATTTCATTAAAGTCCTGGGAGGAGCCACGGTCAGGTCTGCAGGTCAAGCCCAACCAAAATGTGGATGAGCAGTAAATCAGTCAGGGAACTGCATAGTAATCATTCAGGTATCTGGTTGGTCAGTAGTGGAGACTGTTGTTCCAAGTCAGTCAGGGGAAAGGGCCACAGTAGGTTTTGGGGAGAGGGGAATCTGAGCACTAAAAGACAAGGGGACTTATCAGGGGCCACTCTTGGGGAAGTCAAGTTGGTATGCAGAGATCAGGATTACTGTGAAGGGAAGCTACTTAACGCATAAGGTGGGTTTTGAGGTTGATTAGGGACTGTAGTGCAGAAAGGGACATGAAGGTTGGTGGGACACCAAGAATAACAAACAAAGCTGTAATCCTGTCTTGAGTCGCTTGCTCTGCTGCTTTCTATCCCCATCCAATTTGGGAATATGGAATGGAAATGAGAAATGGCTGCCAGCACACCCAGAATGCACTGAGTAGAGTTATGGAGTCGTACAGACCCTTTGGTCCAATTAGTTCACGCCAACCATGTTCCCAAACTAAATTAGTTCCGCTTGCCTGTGTTTGTCCCATATCCCTCCAAACCTTTCCAATTCATGTACAGGGTGACCCCTGTATCTGTGGAATCATTTTTCCGCGGTTTCAGTTACCCGTGGTTTACTGTGACCCAAACATATTGTAAGGAATGTTGCAGAACCAGGGACCAGGAGGCTGCAAGGAAGGTAGGTTTCCCATTTAAATGAATGTGTTCGCTCCTTTCTGTGTTTTCAGGCTCCCGTGATAGTTTTTGGAATGTATCCCCTGCAGGTATGGGGGCCTACAGTTCTTATCCAAATGCCTTTGAAACATTGGAATTGTAGCTGCATCCAACACTTCCTCAGAAGGTTCATTCCACACACTAATCACTCTGTCGAAAGAACGATGCCCCTCAAGGATTCTGGGTAATCCAAGATGGAGGACGGGAAACAAATTGTGGCTGTAAGAGCTACTCCTTTTTTTGAGGTATTTTAGGTGTTGGAGGTGATTTCCTTGAATTCCAAGAGCAGCAATTACTGTTTTATTAGCTGTTGCATTATTTTGGAGCTTTGGGGGAAGAAAGATCAAAACAATGACACTCTTAAAAAGGTGGAAGACAGACAAAGGCAGCGACCACATGGTTGGAAAAAGAAACCTATACTGCTGTCTGTCACAGCAGTGAATCTGCACAGTTACTGCCTTTGCTGTTTGAGTTCAAGTATCTCTGGACATTGGAGTGCGCCTAGGAAAAATTAACAAACAACAAAATTCACAGCTGACCTCGGAGGAACCTGTATAGGAGAGCTCACAGCGCAGGAACAGATAATTGCATAGTGTTTGAGTGTAGCCTTGCCATAAATCTATAGTAGTGAGTAGAGTGGGTTCTTTCTTGAGGTCTGTCTCTTGATTAATTTTAAAAATATGAAAAATAAGTATTAAGTTAGCTTGGAGTAGTGTTTCTTTAGAGCAATAAGATGGTGTAATTTTCTGGGTCTGTAGTTTGTGAAGGAGCAAAGATGGCTTTGAGAAGAGTGATGTGCTCTTCCTAGCGGATGTCGGATTGGTGAAAGTTTCCATGTTACTGATGATCATGTCTGCAGGAAGTGTCTTTGGTTGTGAATCCTATCATATGGCATGGATTGATTGGAGTGGCAGTTAGAGGCAATAAGGAATTTGCAGAAGCAAGGGGGTGTGATGGATGGCCACTATTACTAGGGAGAAAAGCCCCAGATACAGTCAGGTAGATGGGTTAACTCCAGGAAAGGTAGGAGAGGGAGGCAGATGTTGCAGGAGTTTCCTGTGGCTAACCCCATCTCAGACAAGTATACTGTTTTGGAAAATGTAGGGGTTGATGGACTCTCAGGGGAATGTAGCATGAACAGCCAAGTTTCTGGTATCAAGGCCGGCTCTAATGTAATGAGGGATACTTCGGGTTCCAAGCGATCGATTGTGACAAGAGACTTTCAAGTCAGAGGCACAGACAGATGTTTCTGCAGCAGGCAGTGAAAAATAAGAATGGTACACTGATTCAGCAGCAGTGAATACAATTACAGATATAAATGTGTTGCTGAAAAAGCGCAGCAGGTCAGGCAGCATCCAGGGAACAGGAGAATCGATGTTCCAGGCATAAGCCCTTCTTCAGGAAGGGCTTATTCCTGAAGAAGGGCTTATGCCCGAAACGTCGATTCTCCTGTTCCCTGGATGCTGCCTGACCTGCTGCGCTTTTCCAGCAACACATTTTCAGCTCTGATCTCCAGCATCTGCAGACCTCACTTTCTCCTCAATTACAGATATAACCTTGTACACATCCAATAATCCTGCTGCTGGATTTATAGATATCTCTAAGTTTTAAATATCACTTTTGAAATTTGGATAAATTTGACACACAGTTGGTTTTTGTTCTGCATTGGTCGTGTGAAATACATTGCGTATGGTTTATTTGACTTTATGTATAATTAGTAAAAACTAATGATCAACTTCTGATATTTTTCAGAACTGGAGCCTTCCGCCTGACTCCTGCAGGGATACATGAAGTGTCCTCCTGCCGAAAGAAAGGCTTTCACCCACATTCAAAGGAGCCACCTCTGTATCAAGTATGTACGCTCTTTTATCGGACACAACTACCAATTTGACAATTTCTGTTAGACTTCTGGATTTATGCTATTTTTTAAATTTCATTTTAAGAATGAATGTAATAAAATGTAGGCTGAAGTTTAATTTTAGGAGAATTTTGCTCAAAATAAATATTGCACATACCTTTCAATCTGGCACAATGCAAAATGAATATTGCCTACCCTGACACCCCAGGTTCTGTCATGACATTACTGCTTTCAACACAGCTCGCTCCTACTCCGCATTATCGCCAATTTAGCTTCTCTTCTTTCCTGACTTCCAATCAACAATTCCTTTCTCTGCTCGCCCTATACTTTCTCTCTGCTCACTCCTCTTCCAAAACCCCATCGTCAGCACAACTGCCACCTTTTCCTAGCCACTTCCAGTTCTGAAGAAGGGTGACAGGACTTGAAATGTTAACTCTATGTTTTTCTCTCCACAGATAATACAAGACCGGCTGAGTTTCTCCAGCAATTTGTTTTTGTGAAGTGATCAAAATTGTATAGTGCAACTTGAAGTTCACTCAAACAAAAAATATAGGGTCAACATCTGATAGTGCCATCTACTGATTAGGCTCCACTTGCTGAATCCCTATGATTCTGTTTTTAAAAAAGTGAACTTCAATTTTAAATATATGCTCATTTTATCAGTTTTCTCAGCTCCTGTTCTGAAGCCAGTGAGTCTTGAATAAGATTCAGCTCCAAAGTGCATCTTGCTTTCCATCAACATCAACCAAGTGACTATAATTCCTGAATAAATATAACAGCAGAACAGGATTAGCCCATTTCTCACGACATTAAATGAGCAGGAGCAATAAAAAATGAATTAGGTTAAAACTTAAAGGAAATGAACTGATAGGCTGGCAAGGTCAGACAGATAACTGGATGTTTTCACTGCTTAAAAGTTACGAGAGTTCAGAAATAATTTTACATTGTTTACAAAATAGATTTAGATTAGATTACATTACAGTGTGGAAACAGGCCCTTCGGCCCAACAAGTCCACACCGACCTGCCGAAGCGCAATCCACCCATACCCCTACATTTACCCCTTACCTAACACTACGGGCAATTTAGCATGGCCAATTCACCTGACCTGCACATCTTTGGACTGTGGGAGGAAACCGGAGCACCTGGAGGAAACCCACACAGACACGGGGAGAACGTGCAAACTCCACACAGTCAGTCGCCTGAGGCGGGAATTGAACCCGAGTCTCTGGCGCTGTAAGGCAGCAGTGCTAACCACTGTGCCGCCCAATTTTACCAAATTTACAAAATTCATAAATTCTGTGCAAAATACATACAAATAATAGAGTTGAATATAGAAATCCACAGCATCTGTGGTGAGGGAAACTGAATTAACATTTTGGACACAGAAACAGAAATTGCTGGAAAAATTCATCGCAGTTCTAAAGAAAGATTACTGGACCTGAAATGTTAACTCTAATTTCTCTCCACAGATGCTACCAGACTTGCTGAGATTTTTCTGCAATTTCTGTTTTTGTTTCCGATTTTCAGCATTTCGTTTTTAAAAATGTTTTGAACCTTTTTATGAGAGCTGGAAAAAGATTGAAATATGTCAGATTAAAGCCAGTACAGAACAGTGAAATGTAGGAAAGTTAGGGTGGCTTGGAAAGTAAACTGTAATACCTGATAAAGTGGAAGGCAAGCGAGATTAATTAACAAGAGGATGGTAATGGTGGTCAGCCATAGTCCATTATGGGAATGGAAATTGTAATATTCCTCACTCTGTGTACTATTAAAGAATATATTTTATAAATCAAGAATATCAAAAACGTAAGGAAGTACCTCAGAGTGAAACATGTTGTATAGAGAATTTGAAATGTCCTTGCAAATGTTCTGTAATGTTTAAGTTAAAATGTTTTTGTTTGCAAATTCTATGAATAAAGTGTATATTTGTAGATAAAAAACAATAGTGGTGGTGCTAGGCAAAATGGGATAACAGTGAGGCAAATAAAGAAACAATAGTTTTTTTAAAAAATTATTCCTTCAGGGATGTGGGCTTCACAGGCCTGTCCTGTGTTGATTGCACATCACTAATGTGCCAGGGAGCCGGGTTCGATTCCAACCTTGGGCGAATGTCTGTGTGGAGCATACGCTTTCTCCCCGTGTCTGCGTGGGTTCCCTTTGGGTGCTCCGGTTTTCTCCCACAGTCCAGTGATGTGCAGGTTGGGAGAATTGGCCATGCTAAATTGCCTATAGTGTTCAGGGATGTCTAGGTTAGGTGCATTAGTCAGGGGTAAATATAGGGTGGGGAATCGGGCTGGGTGGGTTACTCTTTGGAGAGTCGGTGTGGACTTGTTAGGCCGAAGGGCCTGTATCCACGCTGTAGGGATTCTGCTAATTGCTCTGAAGAAGGTGCTGCTGAGCTGCCTTTATAAATTACTGTCGTCCCATTTGGTGTAAACACCCCACAACGTTATTCGGGAGGGAGTTATCAGGATTTTGACCCAGTCACGCTGAACGGTATGGTGATGTATTTCCAAGTCAAGATGGTGAGTGGCTTGGAGGGAACTTGCAGGTGGTGATGTTCCCCTGTATCTACTACCCTTGCTTTTCCCATGTATCTGCTGTCCTTGTCCAGCTAGATGGTAGTGGTTGTGTGTTTGGAAGGTGCTGTCTAAGGAGCCATGATGGATTTCTGCAGTATACCTTGTAGATGGTACACACTGCTGCTACTGAGGGTCATTGCTGGTGCGAGACGATCTGTGTGGATGTGATGTCAAACAAATGGGCAGCTTTATCCTGATTAGTGTTAAACTGCTTCAATATTGTTGGAGCTGCACTCATCCAGACAAGTGGGGAGTATTCCATCACACTCCTGAGTTGTGCCTTGTAGATGGTGGCCAGGGTTTAGGAGTCAGGAGGAGAGTCAACAAGGTCTCCTCCAAGCCAGATATCACCCTGACCTGGAAATATATCGTTGTTCCTTCAGTGTCACTGAATCGAAATCCTTGAATCCCTAATGGGACGGTGGGTCTACCTACACCTCATAGACTGCAGCAGTTCAGGAAGGCAGTTCACCAACATCATCTCCAAGGTAATTAAAGATATTAAGGGTTTAGAGGGATCTGGGCCAAGTGCTGGCAAATGGGACTAGATGAGGTTAGGATATCTGGTCAGCATGGACGAGTTGGAACAAAGGGTCTGCTTCCGTGCTGTACAGCTCTATGACTCGAATTAGGGGCAGGCAATATGTGCTCAATTCTCTCCGTCCTTGAATGAAAACGCTTTATTGAACAAAACTTGATTCCTCCCATCAGCTGGTAAGTTAGAGGGAGGGATATGTTGGGCTATGAGGTTACAGATTGTGATTGAAAACAATCTTGCTGTTGCTGATGTCCCATAGTGACTCATTGATTCCTGCTTTCATATTACTAGATTTGTTCAAAATCTGTCCCATTCAACAATGTACCAAACATGACGGAAGCCAATATCCTGTCACCAAGTCCCCCTTTATTTACATGTGGAGAGTCCTTGACACACAAATTCCTTGCTGGTAGATGATAGCCCGTTATCTGTGACCAACATGTGCCAAAGTCGGTGTATTGCAAAAGATGTACGCGGTGTTTCTGTCGTCCTCCCCATGTTTGGTGAATGAACTCTATGCACGACAGCCACTCCATGCACGACAGCCATTTGACTGAGAGTCTACAAGGACTAAGAACATCAAGCCCATTAACGGACCTGTATAGTTGCCATGTAACTGAGTCCAGTTTACCTGGCCATTACCACAAATGTGAGGGAGCTGCTGGTGGTAATTTTTGTCATTGTTAGCACTCTGGGCACAGCCCCACCAATGTGGCTCTGTCTGCATCCAATCATAGCCACCAGCCATAACTTCTCGTCAACATCTTCATTTTGGAAACTTCTGGATGACCATGGGGTAGAGTTCAGCCAATATCTGGCATCGACCTTTGCTCAGGACAATCGCCCTTGCTCTCCATAATAATATGCCGTCCTCTACTGCGGTCTGGTGTCCCTAGATCCAAAAAGGTTTCAACTCTGGTTGTGATGGCTCTTTGGTTTCCCCATCACCACCAGCTGGTTCAGTTATGCCCAGACCAGAACTATCTGTGCCCACAATCTGATACTGCCAGCTGTGACCGGAAGGGTGAAGATAATTTAAAACCGTACAGACTCTTTCAGTGGTAGTACGACCGGTGATGCATCTGCCAGCAGGAGGCAACTTAATGCATCAGCATTTGCTGTTTGGCTTCCTTGACGGTGTTCTAATTTGTAATTATACTTAGTATTAGAGCCCACTGCTGAATTTGGCCTGAAGCTATGAGTGGCATTGCTTTGACCTCTCCGCATAGACCTAACAAAGGATTTGTGGTCTGTTATTATTACAAATTTACGTTTGTACAGGTTTGCTGGAACGTCCTGATTCCAAACATGTCCACCAATTCTTCCTTCCCTCTCTGGGCGTATTTACACTCTGCATTAGCCAAAGTCATGGATACATAGACTATTGGGCATTCTCTCCATTGGGCCAACTATGAACTAATACTAACCAATGCCATACAGGGAGGCATCACATGCCCATATATGATTTTGCTTGGGACCATAGTGTGCCAACACCTTAGAGGATGACAATTGTTTCTTCACTTCCCTGAAGACTGTGGCTTGGCTACATGACCATTTCCAAGGTTGACCCTTTTCTAAGAGTTGATGGTACCAGAAGGAGACCAGGTTATATATGAATTTTCCCTAATAGTTCACCAGCCTAAGGAAAGACCAAAGCTCTGGTACAGACATGGGAGCCGGGGCACCTTTGATCACCCTCACTTCATATTCCAACAGGTCTTGTTGACTCCGTAGTTAAAGTAGGTCACTTAGGGTACCTGGAGCATGCATATTTTCCTTTTAAGCCATAACCCCACCTGGGAGAAATGTCTAAGGACTATATCCAAGTTCCCTAAGTGCTCCTTATTAGTCTCCCCAATAATTTGCATATCATCCCGATAAATGGTGACCTGAGGTATACCTAGTAAAATGTTCTACATTGTCAGCCAAAAAATTGCACAGGCTGATGATACCCCAAAAGGCAGTAACGTATATTGGTACAAATCTTAATGGGATATGAATTGTAGGGTACTGCTGGGAATCCTCATCTAATTCCAGTTGCAAATACGGATCGTTTCTGTCCAACTTCTTGACGGACAACACCCCCCTGCCAGCTTTGCGTATAAATCCTCTATATGAAGGATTAGGTATTTAGACAGCTGCATAAAGCAGTTTACTGTTTGTTTAAGATCCCCACAAAGGTGAACCAACTAGTTGGACTAACACAATCCGCCCATTCTGCAAACTGACCTGGTTTGATCATTCCTTCGCTTTCAACCTTCTGACTTCTGCCTCTACGTTTGCCCGTACTTTTGAGTGAGCCTTGCAGAATTGTGAAATGGTTTCCAGGTCAACAAGGAAGGTGGCCTTGGCTCCTTTGATAGTCCCTAGAACTTCCTGAGAAACTTTTGGGTATTTAATTCGGACTTTGCTCAGGCAGCTATTTTGTAATTGAAAATGTTGCGCCAATCTTGGTGAATCTATTTCAACCAATTACGCCCCATCAAGCTTGGGCCTGAACCTTGCATCCGAATCAGTGGTGACTGAATCAGCTGCTTCTCATCAGAGTCTGGAATCCGTAAAGGTTTCCCGGTATTCATTCTCAGTCTAGCCGAGGTCTCGTGCGAACGTAATGGCTGGAGTCCAGAACGAGTTTTGTTAAAGACTGGTTCTGCGATCACTGGTATTGACCTCCATTAGAACTGGGTGACCATTTAAACATATGTTTATTTTGTTTGGTTTTGATTTGGATGTTGCTAAGCAATTTAACTGTTCCAAACCAGATGTAGGTGGGCTTTCTAGAGTGTGCACTCTCCTGGATACCAGCCTATGAGTTCTCATACTCTATTTAGGTCTAGTGAGACTCTTTTACTGTCTCGAGTCTGCATACAGGCAACTGTTCCAGATTCTCGAGAAAATTTTAACTGTTTAGCTAAGGCTTGGCTTTTTGCTGTGAGCTGACCTACAGTCCTTCAGTTCAGGATATGTCCTGAGTAAGGCTATGCAGTTGTCTTCAGTCAAGTGGTGTTCCCCTAAACTCAGTTGGACTGGCAACAATATGAGTTCCCTGGCTGGGGCTGTTAATCTGTTCCAATCGGGAAGCCCTGGCTGACAGATATAAACAGGAATGTCAGAGGTTCTGTTCACTCTGAGAGCTGGCTCTGAGGGAGCTGGATCTGTGTCAAGGACTCTCCACGTGTAAGTAAAGGGGGATTTGGTGACAGGAATACCAGACTCTGTGGAGCCATTTCATTTTCCTTGTCCATTCTTCTGTATTTCTGAGCATAAAGTTCATAAATTATAATGTGAAGTGTTGCCAGTAAAGTGGAAGAGGAATATTATAGAGAATACATACTAAGTACAAATGTTCTAATGTGTTTCAGTGTAACCGTAGTCTTTCCATTGATCTTTTTGCTTTCCTGATTCTGTTGTGCTTTGGTTTCACTTGACGTCTTCATGTCTCCATCTAATGTACCCTGACAAGTCGCTTTTAAGATAAATGACCCAGAAAAAAAATCTGATATTGAATCAAACATTTGGGAACGTTGTCTAAAAGTTTGGTCACCGCAGTAAATTCATCCAGGTATCCTAAAGTGCTGATTTATTGAGGTTGTGAGAGATGGAAAGAGATGTCGCAATGGAGTTTCAGAGTTTAATTGGATGCTGGTGCTGGTGAGGGGCATTATGAAGGAGTGGAGGGAACACAAGAGGCCAGAGTTGGAGGTTGTAATAGATAAAGTACAGAGGATGGGAAAAAAAAGTGTTACAGATAGAAACGATGAAGGAACATTCGTTATGTAGTTAAAAGAAGTCTAACAAGTTGATGAAATACCCAGCATTTAGTAGAAGCATTTTTCTGGATGGTTGCTTATTTAATACAGTATGTTGTAAACATTACATGCCAAACTCATGACTAATTTTCTTTCAGACTTGCAAACACATCGTTGTAAAGGATATGAGTATCATCATCATGGACATGAGGTGACAGCATGAGACTACTACAATCCTGGAGTCTGTATAAATTATTTAGAATAAACAATATGTTGCTTTCAGGTTTTTATGACCAGTTTCAGACAACTGGATTATTTAACACTTTTTGTACATTCAGGTGAAATAAAGTGAAATAAGGTGGTTAATATTTCTTTTTGAAATGCACCAAGTATTTCACATGTATAATGTGAAATTGCAAATGCTAGTTATGTCCAGAAGTGTTTATAAAATTGACCCTGAACTTCACTCAGAAGCCAATAAATGCTGTTCATTTCTTTGCTATGTTTGGTGTGTGCTTTTCTTGTTGTGGATTTAGAAAGTGCAACTTAGCAAAGTTAGAGCTCTTAGAAGTGGTGTTTTTCTTCATTACTGATTTTTAGGTTGCACCTTGTAATGTTGTCATTCAACCATTCTCATTAAATTTAACCATCTGTTTGATCCCATGTGGCCTGGGGAATCCTACAAAATGTTTTGTCCAGTTTATTTTTACAAAAGCAAAGGTGCAGAAAGTTTCCAAGCTATTGTTACCAAAAGAAATTGCTGAGTGACCACAGCCATAGCTGCGGTGATACTGTCTTAGCCAGATCGACTAATCTTAATAGAAAGTACCTTAAGTGTGCAGAACTCACACAACCTAAGTATATGTCAATGTTTAATTGATGTAGACTATTCAGTGATTAAAAATACTTACAAAGTCTGCTTTTTGTTTAACTGTTTACCACCAAACACCCAAAAGGCTTAAAGTTCACTTGCAAATGTGAACACCAAGACCACATATCCCACAATTACTTATTGGGTAATACAGTGGGCACATTTAATTTCTCAGTTAGTCACATAACTAATGCAATGGATAATGTTGTTCTGTTAGCTATCATTTTTGTAGGTTTCCAGTAAACTTATATGTTTTTATTCTAATTAGCTGCCTATTAACTGAGAGGATGGGATAGAAACATCACCAGTAATGAATTTAATCTTTTAACACATGAATTGCTGTGGGATGTGCCTGATGTAAGAGCTATTGGTGAACACTAGTGTACAGAATCAGTTGGGTCTTGATGAAAGTAGCCACATTAGTGAATTGTAAATATTACATCATTCCTATGAATTGCATGAATAATTGTTTTCCTTCACAAATGCATATTGTAAAAACAGTGAAAATTATTTTTGTTTGATTCTCAACCTATTTGAATGATCCAAAATTTTCTTGAATAGTTTAACACAAAGTAACTAGTTTAAAGGAACAGTTTACACTGATAGGAATGATGCTTAATTAGCAACACACTGAATTATTACTGAATTCAACATGGAACAAATCAAAGGTAACACTGTATAATAATTTTTATGGCGAGCAGTTTCATGCAGCAAACATTATGATATTGTTAGACTATACGGATTCCAACTTTATATGGGAACAAAGAAAAAATCTAAAGATTTAAGGTAACTTGTAGTCTCGTTATATTTTAAAAACACTGTTATTTTAATTTCTTTAGTTTTCATGTTCAGTACTGTTAACCACATGTAATGCCTATGCTTGAAATAGTACTGATTTCAAAGTAATTGAAACTGAATAACAAAAAATAAGTTTTCTATATGGGTCTTCCAATTGAGTTCTTTGTTAAATTGGATTATTAATTTCTATTATTAACAGCACAAGACACACCTGAGTTGAGAAACCCAGTGGACTGCTTGAATCAAGCATCCCCTGTAACAGTTTATTAAACCATCATTTTTTTTATTGAGCATTAAATCCAAGATGACTGCATTTCCCAGACAATAAAGTAGAAGCAGACAACAGTGAAAGGAGATGTAAGCAGTTTAGGAAAATGTGAACAAAACTTATATAAATTGGCAATGGGAGATTATTTAATCTGAAGCCAAAAGTTCCAAACCAAATTTAAAATTAAAGGTGATATCTTGTAATAAATAAACCAAGATACAGTTTAAATTTTCTCTGTCATCTTTGTTTATAGTTAAGTCTGATTAGTTCACCATTACTCTACGAAATAAATAGGTGTCAAATATTTCAGGAAACACAAGACAATTGTGAATATTCTGGCAGCACATTCTGACTTTATTTTAAAAACTCCCATTCATTCAGGTAAAGCTACAGCTAATGTCTAGTGACAGAGCAATGGAATGAAAACAGTAGAAAGTATGTTTCTCTAATTGCACATTCACAGTTTTCTTGTTGCAAAAAGATACAAAAAGAGGAAGAGGAAAGATGATGGTTTAAAAGCATTTGCGGTGTACAATAGATGGACCAGCCTCATCGTATTCGGGCTTGCTAATCCACATCTGCTGGAAGGTGGAGAGAGAGGCCAGGATGGAGCCACCAATCCAAACTGAGTATTTGCGCTCAGGAGGAGCAATGATCTATTATAAAAGGTACATAACAAAATGATATCAGTGACTTATACATAACCAGTTTGCAATCGCAGCTTAAATAATGGGCAAGGTTCACTCATTTGATTCTTTGAGAAAGTGGCTTTCTATTGGAATTGTTATTTTACAACTTTTATTTTGCTTTCTTCAAACTCCCACAAACGGTTGCTAAGTGTGGAGGTGAGCTGGGGATCTGGCTTTGTCAGTTAGCTATAAGGGCATGATGGTGATCTAAGGTGCCTAGTTTCTTGCCATTTTTCTACTTCCTGTCCATGAGGAGGTGCCTCATCCTTTGGAATATCACCATTTGGAGACCTTCTGATACTGTGGATACGAGCTTATTTGCGGGCACTGATGCCTGTTAGCTCTGCTTTGTCATAACATGGCTGGGGGTTCAAGACCTATCTCAGCACCTTATTCTAGCATGGCCTACTGTACTAAATATTGAATATCCAAAAGTGCAATCTTTTGGATGAGATGTTAAAATGATATAATATATTCCTACTCGGTGGATGAAATAAGCCTCCTAACATTATTAAAACAATCACAATATTTTTAGGATTGTGACCAAAAGCCAAATCCTACACCCACTTCCCCTCAACCTCCTAACCCCAACAAACAGATGTGCTGTCAAACTCCAATTCCTGTCATTAAAAGGTTGCACATAGTAATCTATAATGCTGATTAAAGTACACATAAATTCTGAAATTAGACTATAATTTACAAGACTTACTACAGGCTGAAGTATTAGAGAACTTGAAATTGTTGTTGGTTTGAAGTAGTGTTAAAATGTTACGTTTTGGTAATCTAAACTTCATTTTCATGCAGCCAATTGCCAATGCTAAAATATATTACTGCAAGAGAGATGGTCGTGTGATGGTAATATCACTGGACAAGTAATTCAGAGCCCTGTGCAATTCCCTGGGAATAGGGTTTCAGATCCTATCATGGCAGCTGGTGGAATTTAAATTCACTTAATAAATCTAGAATTAAAAGTTAGTCACTGAAACAGCAACCATGAAACTATTACTAATTGTTGTAAAAGCCTATCTCGTTTGCTTCATGTCCTTGAAGAAAGAATATTTACTGTCCTTACCTGGTCTAGTCTCCATCTAACTCTAGACGCACAGTAATGTGGTTGATTCGAAACATTCCTCTGAAAGGACTGAGCAGGCCATACATTTCAAGGGCAGTTAGGAATGGGCAATAAATGCAGATCTTGCCAGGGACTCCCACATGCCATGAAATAATACTTTGTGCTCCTTTTCATGTATTTGGCCTCTGTTCCGCATTGTCATTAGACATCATTGCCTGACTGAGTAGTAAGAGGGATAAATTGCTCTCACACTATTGTTCAGCCAGTCAAAGAAGACAGATACCTGTTTTTCTCATATCACTTCAAGGAAAAGCACTCCTAGGGCTCAAGGTCAGGACCTGGATGAATATTTTGCATTAACATCTCTCCATGCTTATCTATCTATCTTAGCTATTTTTGCCACTGTTCACCTTCAATAACTTCAGACATAAGAGTTATAAGTTTTTTTAAAATATACAGTTATTTAAAGTTAATATATTTTAGAAAGATACCTCAATGTTTATCAGAGCTCTGTTAATTAAAAAGAAATTTGTAGATTTGTTTTTAACATGTAACCCATGTAGAACCATATTTGTTGAACATAAATACCTATCTAATTGGAAGTGCATTTTATCAATAAGGATATTTAACATAGATCTTTTATGAGTTGGGTCAAGAAAATTCTTAAAATTATCTCTGAAGACAAAAGATTAAGTCAAGAATTGTTGAGATTGGCTTTAAATAATTTATAGTTGTGCACTTTATAAATAGATTTACTAATGGAATGGACATTAGAGAAACTTTCCTTTCATATATGGTGTATACCTATGTTGTCTGTATTGTACTGTGTTAAAGGATACCATTGACAGAATGCATTGAGGAAAAGCAATGTGAGTATCAGCTGATGTTTATGGTGACTACATGGTCTGAACATCAACATGAGTGATTTCTGCCTTGTTCTGGCTTGAACAATACAATCACAGAAAAACATAATCTTTTTAATTTTGTTGGAGAAACAACCATTCTGTTTGATACTATTAGTAATGATCAGATACAAAATAATACTGCTGTTTAATTTCCTTAATTACTAACCTTGATTTTCATGGTGCTGGGAGCCAATGCTGTGATTTCCTTTTGCATACGGTCAGCGATACCAGGGTACATGGTGGTACCTCCAGACAGTACGTTGTTGGCGTACAAATCCTTCCTGATGTCGATATCACACTTCATGATGCTGTTATATGTGGTCTCATGGATACCTGCAGACTCCATTCCTGCCAAGTAAATGGTATAGTAAATCAGTAATATCAAAGGAAGTTTTGAATTCCAGACACCTCTGTGAAAGATATCTCATCGTGCTGACTATGGAGAAAAATGCAAGCTTGTAAACCTGCTGTTTGTTGAGATGTGATTTAATTCAAAATCACAAATGGATTAAGCAGATACTGGTTAGATAAAGTGTTGTTAGTTATATTATGGCACATACTGTTTCCAAACAGATACATGGGGACCATAGGAACAGGAGTAGGCCATTCAGTCCCTTGAACGTGTTTCACCAGTCAGTTAGATCCTGGCTAATTCTGAAACAGAACATCATTTACCCATGGGGATGTTTGAACATTTAGTACACAGTTTCAGAACACAATGATGATGGCTCTGGCCATGAATGACTCATTTGAGAGTTGGCTACTCCTGAGTCAGTTGATGTTATTGTTGAATTAGTAATAAAAGTTCATTGTAGTCCCAAATGTGGGCGCAGTTTTCCTATTCAATAAGAAGGATGTTGGTCATGATAGTATTCCAGCTGCCATGGTCCAAGATACAACATAGCTCACCAATGTGTTCTTTTTACATCCTATAAACCACTTAACAGAATTAGCAACTAATGCTTACTCCATAAAATCAACTCACCAATGAAAGATGGCTGGAAGAGAGTCTCTGGGCAACGGAAACGCTCATTGCCAATGGTGATGACCTGGCCATCAGGCAGTTCATAACTCTTCTCTAAGGAGGATGAGGAGGCAGCTGTGGCCATCTCATTCTCAAAGTCAAGAGCCACGTAGCACAGCTTCTCCTTAATATCACGGACAATCTCACGTTCAGCTGGGAATCAAAGGGAAGTAGTACATAAGATTTGTCTTTGATAATTGTACTGCACATAGGCTTGTGTTTGCTCTTCTTCCCACTAAATTTAAAGTGGAAATGAAATTATTGAGGCATCATGTTGCAAGGAATATCTTGACAAAATAAAAAGTAAAACTAAACAAATCTTTTAACAGCTGCCCAGCAGCTTTCTGACGATCTGATCATTTGCATCAGTTGAATTTGCACTTGCTCCAGTTGGATAACATCTATCACAGTCTTTCCTTGATATGTAAAATGCTGCTTGGCTTGCCTTTCCTGAGGGAAGGGGGAACATGAGTTATTTTTATTTGGAGTTGTTTATATCTATCTGTTGGTTGAATAATCTCAAGGATCCGACATGAAGACTTGACTTTGAATTCATCAGTGAGACAACTGGGGGAAATAGGCTTTGTCACCGCCATTAAGATTAGGCATTTCTCAAATTATTCTAAACTGGGGATACAAACAGTTTTTAATTCCTTTCATTATAAAAAACAAATAGTAGAAAGATGTATGATATGTCTGTACTTAACTAGCAGAAAGTGAGGACTGCAGATGCTGGAGATCAGAGCTGAAAAATGTGTTCCTGGAAAAGCGCAGCAGGTCAGGCAGCAGGAACAGGAGAATCGACGTTTCGGGCATAAGCCCTTCTTCAGGATTTTCCTGCTCCTTTGATGCTGCCTGACCTGCTGCGCTTTTCCAGCAACACATTTTTCATGTCTGTACTTAAGCACATGAAAGCCTCCTGCTTTACACTTACTGGATCACTGCAAGCTTTTAAATGTACTTTTAACAGAAAGTAATTGTCCTCAAAACCACAGCCATGTAGAGTTGTGGCTGTATTTTTAAAAAAGCCATCCTGCTCCTTACCTGTGGTGACAAATGAATAGCCGCGTTCAGTAAGGATTTTCATGAGGTAGTCAGTGAGATCACGGCCGGCCAGATCCAGACGCATGATGGCATGGGGCAGGGCATAACCCTCGTAGATTGGCACATTGTGGGTGACACCATCTCCAGAGTCCAGCACGATACCTGCACACAACAACCACCTGATCAGAAACAGCCACAGAAGTAGGCCCTCCCATCTTCCAATGCAGGTAACACCACCCAGACTTACCAGTTGTACGGCCAGACGCGTAAAGGGACAGCACGGCCTGGATAGCAACATACATGGCTGGCACATTGAAAGTCTCAAACATGATCTGGAAGTGAAGAAAATAGTATGTTATGCCATTATGTAATTAAACACTTGTCAGTCCATTGATTATACTGGCATAACTGAAAACCATGTCCAAAGCTTTCAATGGCTTGGAAATTGTTACATCAATATTTTTTAACAGAATGTTTATTTAGTGGATGTGCTGGATCCAATTAATGGATTTGCCAAATCATTGCAGCATAATGGAGCGAGTCAAGAGCAAGTGCATTAGTGAGAAGCTAGCAACAAACAGGCAGCACAGTACCTGGGTCATCTTTTCGCGGTTGGCCTTGGGATTCAGGGGAGCCTCGGTGAGCAGAGTTGGATGTTCCTCAGGAGCTACACGCAGCTCATTATAGAAAGTGTGGTGCCAGATCTGTGGGAAAAAGACCAGTGTTTTAAAATACGGCTGTTCTGTTCATTCCACTGTCAATTATTATATCAATTAGCTTAGTTCAACATCAGGCCTTTGGATGTTCCCAGCCATGTTGATTTAACTGGTTCAGGAAGGTTGCAAATGCTCTCTTGCCTTCTCCATGTCGTCCCAATTTGTGATGATGCCATGCTCGATTGGATATTTCAGGGTCAGGATCCCCCTTTTACTCTGAGCCTCATCGCCCACGTAGCTGTCTTTCTGGCCCATTCCAACCATAACACCCTGTTAGGTCGAACAGAACACATAGAGTTCATATGTAGGATCAACATACTACAGCAATGTTTGACAATATATAATTAGGGGAGCCAGAATGCAACACCTATAGCTGGAATAATTAACATGGAGTTACTGTGAATTTGTCATTTAGCTAGCTGCAGAGCTATAAGTTAAAATGACTTTTGGAAATCACAGTGGGTCAGAAGGCATTCATGGAGAGGGAACAAGCTAACGTTTCGAGCCTAGATGACTCTTTGACTCAGCTCTGATGAAGAGTAATCTGGACTCGAAATGTTAGCTTGCTCTCTCTGCACGGATACTGTCTGGCCCACAGTGATTTCCAGCATTTGTCTGTTTTCAGTACAGAATCCAGCATCTGTAGTAATTTGCTCCGACGATGACTTTTGGCTCTTATGGGATAAATTTCATCCAGAATCAAAGCTTGTCATTTTCATAAAATTATGCAGCACAGAAGGCAATTTGCTCCCACATGCCATTACTGAATATAAAAGTTATTCATTCCACTCCCATGAATCGTTTTAAGTGCATGTACTGTTTGAAAGTTACCACTGATTTTACTTGCACCACTTTTTCAGGAAATGGATTCCAGATCAGAATGATTCTAGTGTGAAAGATATCCTAGCTCCACTCTGCCTGTTTTCCCAACTGCCAGTGTCCCCCTTTCGCCCTCTGAGTAATGGAGATGATCCTGCCTCGATCAAAACTCAATATTTTGTCTCTCTCTGTCTGTCTAAAAGTGATTTGAAACACCGATGAGTATCTAGTGCACACATCCAGCACTGTTAATAAGAAGCCACAGGCCGCTGTTGTAGCTGAGCAGTTGCTGCCTGTCCCTGGCTGCTGACCTGATGGCGAGGGCGGCCCACGATTGAGGGGAAGACCGCTCGGGGAGCGTCATCCCCGGCGAAGCCAGCCTTACACAGTCCGGAGCCGTTATCGCAAACCAGCGCTGTACTTTCCTCCTCGTCACACATGGTCAATCTGTATGGATCTGGTGGGGAGAAAGGAGAGATACCATTTCAGACCAGATAACACAACCAGACCTCTGTGTGTGTTGATTCACGTGGTTAGCAATACATTCAATGCGATCTTTAGTGTGTTGATATAGATCCCAGAATGGGATGTGGGACAACTTGGCACTTGTTAGATCAATATGAAACAATTTTGGGAATGAACCGCTTATTTAATTTACAGATCCCAACAATATTCCTGTGAATTCAGAATATTCAGCACAAATAAATCTTAATCAAATTCCCACTTTCTCAGGCAGTTCAAGGCTGTTTGAAGTTTTCAAAAGAGCCAATAGGTCCCTGCTTTCTAACAGGAAGTCCAATTTATTTTAATGCATCTTTTTTTTCCCTAATTAGGAAATCGCCTGCAGCACCATAAAAGTTCTCCTCCAAGTATGTATTTCTTAGTCCAAGTTGCTCCTGCCCATCCTCGGGCATTCACCTCGGACTTGCAGTACCACGAGCGAGCAGAGGGGCGCTGGAAAGGGATTGGGAAAGGACCATATTTAGCCATGAACCCAGAAAATCCCCAAGACGGAGCGGCTGCGACCCAGTGTCACAGCTGGTCCACGTCAAGCAATGGGCTCTGTTGGTAAACCCGTGAATCCTTCGCCAGACACTGTCACCCTTATCCGTTCTGCCAATAGGCCACTACAAAGCAGATACGGAAAATAATACTGAAAAAGGAGCTTGATTCCAGGAGTAAACAAGCTGGAGATTCTGAAGTCCAAATTAAAGCATTAAATACAGTGTAGGCAGCCAGTCTATATAAACAGGAGCAGAGTCAAACTCCAGCACATCTGGAGATATACACAAGGAGTGCTCAAACATAAAACTATCAAAATCTGGAGAGCAATTTAATGAATTATCCCTCAGATACTCATGGCTTCTAGAAACAAGCAGTAATTGCCTGTGCTGACTCTCAGTTCAGATAGAAACCCTTACAACAAGTCTGTCAGTCAGCAACCACAAAACAAAAATCAAACCCACTTTGTTATCAGTCCCGAAGCCCACTTTTCAAACTCGACATAGGCAGATTTCCACGTTAAACCGTTCTGATATTTTATCGCCACTCAGTAAGCAAAACGACAGGTCATGGTTATCCATTTGCCTTTTAACATTTTCTTCAAAAAACAAAATGTCAGGTTTTAATTTGAGAGAGCCCCCATGCATGCAATGTACTACTCGCGGTTTGCCCATCAGTACAAGATGTGAGTAAATGCAGATATTGAAGTCAGGTAATTAACCCTTGCCTGGGACTCACCCTGTCTGCTTTGCCGGGGTCCTTTACTCTGGGATGGTGCACGCTCCCTCCCCGCTTTGTTAAGTTTTATAGCCCTTGAGTCTCGTCACCTTCTGATCCACCCACATCAGCCCCAAAAAAGGACCAGACCCCGAGCCCGGCTGCATCGATTGCTGTTCCACAGCCATATACGGTTCTCACAAAAGCCCTTCTCTGGGTGGCCGGTGTACATTCCAACTGCGCAGTTCATGGAGTGAAGGGGAATATCAGCGTTTAGCATAAACAGAGCGACAACTCGGCAGCAGCTGCAAATATACACCGACAGCCCACTGATAAATGGGTCTTGCCATAGTTTGACCATCCTGCGTGACCACTGAGAATCTTAACGCAGCCAGGTTAAACTTCCTCTCATAAGCTGACCGCAGAACTAATATTTCTGCACATCATTTTTGATATCTGAGGCACATCCAGCGGCAGCGTAAAGTTTCCAGAGGATTCAGTGCACCACAATCTATGGGGAGACGAGGAATATCCTTAGATGGTAAAGCCGAGAGATAGCCACATCCCTCTGTGAAACAACTCGATTTCATGAATTTAAAGGGACATCACTATAAAGGGAAGTGCAGATATTTTACCAACTTCAGTTTGACCGAAGACTGATAGTTTGGTCTTGGTGTATTATCTCATTGATTGTTGTTGCTTTGGAGTGCACTTGACATTGACTGGTATCTCTGCACTTACAGCTCATCTCGTGTTGAAAATTAAAGCAGTTCAGTGTCAGGGTTCAAAGTGGAGTGCCTACTCGCTGAAAGTTCCTCTTTGGTCTTTGCAGAGTGTTGTCCTTGATGGAGTGTTGCAGACGGACACACTGTAGGTCCAGAACTATTATGTTCAGGACACACTAAAGCTTAGAGCAGCAGCACGGCAATGGGGAGAGGCTACAGACAGAATGTACTGAAACACTGATAATTTATAAAACTCTCTGGGCGGTAGATATTTTTCCAATCAACCTGTTCAGAGATGTTATTACGCACTGCTGGAGCAGGCAGGACTTGATCCAGGGCCTCCTGGACCAGACATTGGGACACTACCACTTCCGCACAGGTGTTCTAATGCACACACCCTTATTCACACACAGCCAGTGGCACAGGCCAATGAACTGTATACTTGTCACTGAATGTGTTTGGGAAATGTCACATTGTACTGCCCAAGAGGTATCTAAGAGTGTAACATAGTTTTCAAAGTTTGGGAGAAGATTTGTAGCTCGTGTGCTCGTTGTTGTGGTTCTGTTCGCCGAGCTGGGAATTTGTGTTGCAGACGTTTCGTCCCCTGTCTAGGTGACATCCTCAGTGCTTGGGAGCCTCCTGTGAAGCGCTTCTGTGATGTTTCCTCCAGCATTTATAGAGGTTTGTCTCTGCCTCTTCCTAGAGGCATGGCACTCATCCACAGATTCTATCAACAAACACATCAACCTGGATCCAATATACCGGCCACTGCAGCGGACAGCTGGAACTGACAACCGGAAGCAGCAGAGACAAACCACTACAAATGCCGGAGGAAACATCACAGAAGTGCTTCACAGGAGGCTCCCAAGCACTGAGGATGTCACCTAGACAGGGGACGAAACGTCTGCAACACAAATTCCCAGCTCAGCGAACAGAACCACAACAGTGTAACATAGTCAATGGAGAAAAGGTGTACATTATTAGTCACCATAAAGTCCCATTTGTTTTTTTTTCTTTGGAAGGTACTTTTAGATGTTTTGTGAATAAAGTGTCAGGAAATGACCATCTTCACTGACATTGCCTTTGACCATAATCCCACCATTAACCATTTGGGACGATCATGTGCAGAAGCTTGACTGGACCAGTTATATAACATCATTGTTACTAAAGCAAGTCAAAGGCTGGGTATCCTACTAGGAGTAGCTCAACTCCTCACTGTGTAAAACTCTCCAGTAACTACAAGGCTCAGTTTGGGAATGTAATTGAATACACTCCATATATCAAGATAGGGACATCAGTTTAATCAGAATTCCCTCCACCTGTGTACTGTCTACAGTAAATTGTCAAAGTTCTTATGACAGCACCTCTCAAATCCATGGCATCCATTATGGAGAAAGATAAGGCCACAAGTATCTGGAAACATCATCACCTCCAAGTTTCAATTCAAGTCACGAAATATTCAAACTTGATCATACATAACTGGGTTCTGAAACTCCCCACCTAATAGGACAGTAGGAACACATTCACAAATGGTCAACAGCAGATCAAGACTAAAGCTCAAGGAGAGCAAACGATGAGCAATAAAATGCAAGCATTCCTGAGCATGGAAGTATGAATTCATTTATTACAATTTCTTAATGAGCTTTTCTTGGCATTTAACATGCAGGGAAAGCTTCAGTTCCACCCCTAGACACAGACATACTGAAAGGAGTATCAATACTTCTATAGTTTAATTTTAAGTATAGGCACCACTTATATAACACACCTTTTTTGTGATCATAGGAATAACTTAGGTGTCAGGCCAAACTTTTCACAACCTGATTAAAAACAAGTTGCTTGCGGATCTGTTCACATAACCAACCTACATCCCAATAAATGTGGACCATTTCCCTCATTTTTCAATAGTTCAAGCAGATGTGCAGTTTTCAATGTGATTTGCAGTTCTGTGCTGTCCCCAGTACAAGCCAATTCTGCCTTCTATATATTACATTTTAAAAAGTGCATAGAAGTATAACTGAAGCCTTGCATCTGGAGCATAAATGAAATTTAAGAAACATATATGCTGATTATAATGTATAAATAGTCGATTACGATTATTGACAATTCATTCAAGATTCTTGGCAACAAATGGACTTCAAGGATTGAAATATACAGAGCAAATCTTTAATTTGGTGGGCTAAGTGGACAGAAAATCATTCCTAGTTGAAACTGATTGTGTTACATTGTAGTTACCTTTATTCACAATTATTACTTACCCAAAGAGAAAGCAACATCAGAATTTATTAAGCAAGTGGTTATATTGTAGGATTTCCCACAGATAATGCCTAGATTCATATGGATACAATTTCTTATCGTCCATGAATTGTAAATATTTCCTTTGAGTATTGTATATCTATTCATTCTCAGAATGTGGGCAATGCTTGCAAAGTTGATATCATTTTTCCGGTCCTCAGTTATCCTTGTGAATATTTCTTGAATTGTGCAGCTTGTTTGTTTCATGCACCTCTGCAATGTTGTTAGGGTGTCTTGGGATTTCGACCCAGTATCGCCGAAAGTGTGGGTATATGATTCAGCTGGGAATGGTGTGTGACTTGGCAGGGAATTTGGAGCTGATAGTGTCCCCATGCACCTGATTCCCTTTTTTGTATAGTAGACGTTATGGGTTTTAGGGACATTTCCAAAGATGCCTGCCCACTAATATCTCAGAAGCAAGCCAAAATTATTTTGTTTTATGGTAACTTCCTGTTTCTGTTTTAGTTCAAGGAGAAATAAGGGGGCACTCTCTGCAACCCTGACCAGTAACACCCTTGCAAGAACCATGAAGCACAAACAGTCTCAACGTCCACCAAATAGACAGATTATCTACTAGTTGAAGGAAACACTCAAATGTCTGAAAAGATGAGACTCTGTAGCCCATTGTCATCTGCTGTATGGTTCATAGCTTTGGCACCCATAGCCTTGAAGGGTGACCCTGCAGGTCAAGGAGAACCACTGTCTACGGGCAAGATTAAGCCTTCTGATCCATCCAAAGGCTGAAAGATATTTGCAAATCAGAAGAGCATTATGCCAGAATGCCATTGGGGAAACAGTCATCCAACTTATTGAGCCACATACATGTAAGCTAAGCAATGATCCAATGCACCATCACTAATGCATTACTTCAACTACTACAGCTGACTCTGTTTTGATTCACTGTTACTTTATTCTGTAACATCAGACAAAAGAGATGAATTTCCCCAGCTTAGATTATTTCTGCGGAAGTTGAGACCATTACCACATTAACAATCCACATACACGCTCCTTCCAGAAGGAACGTAATTAAAAACTCACCGTTGAAGACATGGGCTATTTAGGGATGGTGTATGAAGTGGACAACTGTTCCAGAATGTGTATATTGTTATACACAGACAGTTCTGGTAAGCATTTAAAGAGTTGTAAGGAAATCTATACATGTTGCATGTGGTCTGAGGGAACATGCTGTGGCATTCACAATGTGCCCACCTATTTAGTAGCTTTATATTCAGGTTGCAACTGCCTTTCTCAGCTGCTATAAATATTTTGGCGGGTTGAGATAGTGTTTAATCAGTGATTCAACTCTTCAAAGGACCACCCCCTGCCCCCCCCCCACCAACACTGTGGTTCCCTGTGAGGTGGATACACTGGAATGGCAAACAGACTAATGTACTTACACACTACTTCCAATTTTAGCAGTTTTACAACTTGTATTCCTTAATCAAGATACTCTCCAATACATGGCTCAGCAAGACAGAACAGGAGTGCCCTACATTGTTGAGAATTCTCGAATGCCAAAGTTAGCTTTCCCATTAAAAGATTTTCACAGCTCCTGAAGTAATTGCAACATTACTGGAAAAACCAAACCCTGATTTACAGATCTCCAGCAACTGATGGATGAATTGATAAAGCTCATCGACATGAGATTTTTTTAAAAAATGCTTAAGTAGAGCATGTAAAGAGTGCAAGAGGGAAAGAAAGGCCCAGTTCCTACTGCTATACCATGTAGATTGGAAAACCCACTGTTCAAAATGGCATGTTACTCAAATGGATATGAGATCATGTGATAGTAAGTTAATCAAATAGTTAAAATACTCTCCCAGATCTTATGATGTTTGGATTGGAGGATAATGGATGCATGACCCAAGATGAGTGCACAGTCCGCACATGTTGACCTCTGAGGGAACTGCCCATGAATCTCTAGTGGGCAATCTGGTTGCTACCAGGGCTTTCTGAAAATGTCTCGGAGTTTGACCTACAGTTGGAGACTTTGGACAGTTCCAATATTACTTACCTCGATATTTACCAGGGAAGACCATAACACATAGGAACAGAAATTAGGTCATTCGGTCCATTGACTCAGCTCTGCCATTCAATCATGGTTGATAAGTTGCTCAACCCCATTCTCCTGCTTTCTCTCCATAACATTTGATCCCATGACAATCAAGACCTATCTGCCTTTGGAAATGTTAGACAGGAAAGGGTTAAAAAGCGAGGGCAGCACGGTGGCTCAGTAGTTAGCATGGCTGCCTCACAGCGCCAGGGATGCGGGTTCAATTCCCGCCTTGGGAAACTGTCTGTGTGGAGTTTGTACATTCTCCCCTTAGCTATGTGAGTTTCTTCCAGATGCTCCTGTTTCCTCCTATGGTCCAAAGGTGAGCAGGTTAGGTAGATTGGCCATGATAAATTGTCCAGGAATGTGCAGGCGAGGTAGGTTAGCCATGGGAAATGCAGGGTTATAGGGATATGGTAGGGGTGGTGGGTCTGTGTGGGATGCTCTTCAGGGTGTTACAGTAGACTCGATGGGCTGAATGGCCTGCCTCCACACTGTAGAGATTCTATGAGAGAAGTCTGACTGCACTACTGACCCCCTTTTATCCCTCTCCAATTACTCACACAGTCCCTCGTCTTCCAACCTGAGCACCCCAATGACCACCTGACAACCCAACCATGACCCTCCAAATCCCAAGCGAGCCCCTGACTGGATCCCAGCCTGACAACTCCCCACCCTCCAGACTATGCCATGATTTGCCCATTGACTCACCACTTAGCCACCATCACATGTACCTGCTACCCTGTCTACCTGCCTTCCCTACCCACTTATATCAGCCACTTGCCCATTCTAAATCCCTATCCACTCACTCATCCATCCACTCACCCATGGATTCATAGCATTCACACTAGGCATTTAGAGTTATGTATTGCAGTATAGAGGGGAGAGGGTCTTTGCACTGACTCTCTTCACTGCTCTGCATGTGAATTCTTGCACGGAGAGAGTTCTCAGGAGGCAGATCCATTCAAACATATCTGGATAAATGCACAGTTTCTATTTGATCAGTGTCAAACACAGTGGTTTGGACATTGTTTGGAAGAGGGGCCACTGTTTTAAGTTAGTTGTCTATATTGGGTTATGCTGGAGCCAGGATTAAAGAAACACAGGACATGTATCTGAAACAAATGTGACTGTCCAACAATATTATGATATTCATCTAATTAGGATAAGGTGAGATGACAACTGTGTTCAGACTTTCATGTGCCCCAGCCAGCGGCTTTATAGTAGGGAGTACAGAAAATTCCCTGTGTGGTCTTTGTGCCTCACTCCCACCTGCTGCTGGCTTGCCCATTATTTTTCTCTTTTATTGGGTGAGTCTAAGACCGCAGCAGCCCACCCATTCTCACCCCAACCGAGGCCGTTATGAGGTCAATTTTAAGGCCAACGCAAGGAATTCGGGGACTGGGGAAAGCCCAGCAGCTTAGCTTTCTCAGACCTAAGTGCCAGAAGAGTTAGGCCCCTTTGAAGATCAGGCCCTCCTTCCTCCTTCCAAGGCCCTAGCAGAATGGATGCACCCTCCTCTCCTGCTGTCCAACTCAGGACCCCAACCCCTCACCATCCCACCCTTTCTGCATGGCCTTTCACCTCATCCTTGCTATGGAGTTCTCAGTCCTATGCTTTGACCCTGGGGAGTGTTTGTAGTCTGAGCAGTGGTCACTGTTCTCATGTGAACTCCTGGGGAAACGGAATTGCCAACCAATCAGCTTGGTAACTCTCGAACCCTGAGTGAGGGTCAGAACGCTGGCCTGCAACCAATTAATACTCTTGGATCTTGTTGGGTAACATGCCAGGCTGTTTTGGTATTGCACTGCACTTAACTGCAGTGACATTAGGACTTGGAGATTTATAATTAAGATATTTTTCTAATTGCTGTATTTGGGGGCACCATGACCTAGAATTCCTCATTAAGAATGCAGACTATCAGTCCAGGAAATACATTATCTACAAGACACTGTTCTCTAAAATTTCAAATCCAATCACATTTAAAGGTGTGAAGGACACTGATATAGAAACATCAAACAACCAGTGACATTGCTGCTGAGCAAGACTATGTTGTCAAAGAAGCGCAATTGACTGTGCCAGGTACAGTATGTGCTGCTGGATTCTCAATGGAAAAGTATCTCAGCAGTGCAAACAGAAGTGTGAGCAAATAGTGTTCAATAACGAATGCTTAAACCCTTTTCCAAGTTGCTTCCTTGTTACTCTGGATTTTATAATTCGATTTGTTTTCTGCTACATTGATGCATCGCTATTTACTCCAGATGTTCTATTACAACATTAAAATTACTCATTCGTATAAATTAGTCCAAAGACTGGAAATGTGTTACAGAATTAATGTACAATCTGAGAAGGAACCCCACAGGCAATCACTGAAAAAGTTAATGTATTGCATCAAAAAAGGATGAATTATGCAAATATTGAATAATCGGCGCTTCATGAATATGTTTAATTCATTCGGCTTCAGACAGTTAAATTGATTTTATGTTAGTTTGGAAAGCAACATCTCTTTTTGGAATGCATTTTCACTGGCATCTAGCTCAGTGTATCTGTAAAGTATGGAATACATCAGCTGGTGCGACAGACCGTGTTTAGAAGTGCATTTACTCACAGGAAAAAAAAAACATGTGAAGCAACAAGACTTGAAGGCTGACATCAGAGATTCCAAAGTGGTAACAAAGATTTATTCTTTAGAAGGTGTAAAATTCAGGTCAGTTAACTCTAAATGCTCCTCGCTCCCACATTTTACCATTTAAGTAATTTTTCAGTTCTTGAGACAGCCAGAGTTGCTACTGTGATTGGGAGATCCTTTATCATGATCCAGTAATCTCTGTTGACTTCTTCATGAACTCATGAGTGAAAGAAAAACAAATTAACCCAACCACATTGTCGATTAAGCAAGAGCTAGCATTTTGCCCTGATATTTGGACACAGGGACTCAAGACCACAAATTCCTCCTGTCTGTAGGAAACAAGATTGACACCACCTTCCCTGATTGCAACCTGGCCCTGAACTTCTCCTGAGCTGCCCTGGTCTCCATTGCTTTGCTGCCTTCCCTTGCAGATTGCAGGGTTAGTTGCACTGTGAAGAAACGAAGAATCTGGCATTGGAGCATTTTTAAAGGTGCAGATCCTATGAAAGGAGAAAGGAATCCGTGGGAATAACTGCTGAATTGCCACTGTATCTATCATTTCCTCCCTGGACGCCTGTTGAGTTGGAGCTGACTCCTTCCTAATGCAGTCAAAAACTATTCCTGTAACCTTGAACTCTCTTTATACCATTCTTTCATCTTCTGCTTCAAATGTTTGTCAATTTTTTGTTGGAAGCTACAAGTAGTCTTTTATTAGCCTATGGATTTCACTGGAATTTCTGTTTCTCATTGATCATTCATGTTTGTTCTGCCAAATAGATAGCTGCCTTTCTTACAGGAGACTGTGTAATGACCATGTTCCTCCATCACTGTCCCAAATCCCTGTGACAAAGCATTCCATATCAAGACGGCTTTCTGTAGACATCAATTGCTGCAACCACTTGTATGAATCACATTCATAGCACCATTCTAATCTGGAGGATTTGATGTGGGGATCAGTGCAAAGAGACTAGTCAATTCCATATTTACCAAATTAACATAGAACATAGTACAGGTTTGGAGGAGCCAGTGTTGGACTGAAGTGGACAAAGTTAAAAATCACACAACACCAGGTTATTTTAGAATCTCTACAGTATGGAAACAGGCCCTCCGGCCCAACAAGTCCACACCAATCCTCAGAAGAGTAACCCACCCAGACCCATTCCCCTAGCTAACACTATGGGCAATTTGGCATGGCCAGTTCACCTGACACATGCATCCTTGGAATGTGGGAGGAAACCCACACAGACACAGGGAGAGTATGCACACTCCACACAGACAGTTGCCCGAGGTTGGAATCAAACCTGAGACCCTGCTGCTGTGAGGCAGCAGTGCTAACCACTGAGCCATCATGCCACCCTAGTCAGTTATAGTCCAACAGGTTTATTTGGAAGCACTAGCACTGCTTCTTCATCAGGTGATTGTGAAGCAGGACCATAAGACATAGAATTTATAGCAGTGATACAATGATACATTGAACAAGCCTAGATTGTTAAGTCTTTATCTTTTAGAATGGATTTGCTGGTTTTAGTTATTTAATATGTAAATCCAAGAACTTCTTTTAAGTCACATTCTCAAGGTAATTTAAGGTTTTATAATGAAAAGTGACATCTCAGCTCAGACATTACATTAAAGGTGTGAGGTTAGAGTCTCTCTATATCCCATCTTGAGCCAGACTGGTTCTATTTCCAAAGTGGAATTTACAAATATTACATGGATTGACTGCTTGCAGGTTCTGCATTTTTTGAACAAAGTAGAATGTATCTGCAAATATAATTCTGCAAATACAAATTCACTCCATAAACTTATATGTGTGTGGGTGTGCACGAGAGAGGGAGAGACAGAGTGAGTGTGTGCATGTGAGTGCTTATGTGCAAGTGTGACTGTGTGTTTGCATGTGTGTAAAGTGTGTGTGTGAGTGTGATGGGGTATAAGCCTGTAGAGGGTGTGTGCGTGGGTGTGAGTGTGAGGTATGTGTGTGCGTATGAGAGAGGGTCTACGTGAGTGTGTGAGTATGTAAGAGTGGGTGTGTGTGTGTGTGTATGTGTCTGTGTGTCTGTCTGTGTGTTGGTGTGTGTAGTGCAGTTGCATCACCTATAGTGTGACATAAACCCAAGGTCCCGGTTGAGGCCATCCTTATGGTTACTAAATGTTCCTAATGTCTCTGACTCTGCTACCACTGCTGGCAGTGAATTCCACATACCCACTATACCCTGCATAAAGAGCCTACCTCTGACATCTCCCCTATACCTTCCTCCAATCACCTAAATTATGACCCCTTGTGACAGCCATTTCTGCCCTGGGAAAAATCTCTGGCTAACAACTCTATCTATGATTCTCATTACCTTGTATACCTTTGTCAAGTCACCTCCCTTCCTTCTTCTCTCCAGTGTGAAAAGTTCCAGATCACTCAACCTCTCTTCATAAGACATGCCCTCCAAACCAGGCAGCATCCTGGTAAATCTCCTCTCCACCCTTTCTAAAGCATCTACATCATTCCTATGAGGTGACCAGAACTGGACAGAATATTCCAAGTGTGATCTAACCAAGGTTTATTGAGCTGCAACAAAACCTCGCGTCTCTTAAACTCAATCCCCCGTTAATGAAAACCAACACACCGTACTCCTTCTGAACAACTCTAAAAACTTGGGTGGCAACTTTAAAGGATTTATGTACATGCACGCCCAGATCCCAGTGTTCCTCCACATTGCCAAGAATCTTGTCTTTAACCCTGTATTCAGCATTCAAATTCGACCTTCCAAAATGAATCACTTTGCATTTATCTAGGTTGAACTCCATCTGCCACTTCTCAGCCTGGCTCTGCATCCTGTCAATGTCTTGCTGTAGCCTGCAACAACTCTCGACACTATTTACAATACCACCAACCTTTGTGTCATTGGCAAACTTACTAATCCACCCTTCCACTTCTTCATCCAAGTCATTTATAAAAACTGCAAACAGCAGAGGTCCAAGAACAGATCCCTGTGGGACATCACTGGTCACCGACCCCCAGGCAGAATACTTTCCATCCACTACCACTTGCTGTCTTCTTTTGACCAGCCAATTCTGCATCCAGACAGCCAAATTCCCCTGCATCCCAAAACTCCTAACTTTCTGAATGAGCCTACTGTGGGGACCCTTATCAAATGCCTTACTGAAATCCATATCCAACACACCCACTGCTCAACCTTCATCAACTTGTCTCGTCACATCCTCGAAGAACTCAATAAGGCTTGTGAGGCATGACCTGCCCCTCACAACGCCATGCTGACTATTTTTAATCCAATTTGTTTTTCCAAATAGTCATAAATCTTATCTCTCAGAATCCTTTCCAATACCTTGCTCACCACAGACATAAGACTGACTGGTCTGTAATTCCCAGGGATTTCCCTATTCCCTTTTTTGAACAAAGAAACAACATTTGCCTCCCTCTATCATCTGGTACTACTCCCGTTGAGAGCGAGGATGCAAAGATCATCGCCACAGGTGCAGCAATCTCATTCCTTGCTTCCCATAGTAACCTTGGATATATCTGGTCACTGGGGACTTTTCTATCTTGATGCTTCCCTGAATGTCCAACACATCCACTTTCCTAATATCAGAATGTTCAAGCCTATTAACCTGGTACATGATGTTCTCACTATCAACAAGTCCCTCTCTCTAGTGAATACAGAAGCAAAAAACCCATTTAGAGCCTCCCATACCTCTTCAGACTCCAGGCACAAGTCGCCTCCACTATCCCTGATTGACCCTACCCTCTCTCTGATCATTCTCTTATTCCTCACGTAAATGTAGAATGCCTTTGGGTTTTCCCTAATCCTTCCTGCCAAGGCTTTTTTTGTGTCCCTCCGACCTCTCCTCAGTCCATTTTTGAGTTCTTTCCTAATAGCCTGTAACCCTCTAAAGCTGTGCCAGATCCTTGCTTCCACAATCTTCAGGAAGCTTCCATCTTCCTCCTGACGAGAAGTTCCTCTTCTCTTGTCCTCCAAGACTCCCTCACCTTACCATTCCTTGCCTGTCTCCGTACCCAACACTTGCAACAATTGCTCCTTAAAGAGCCTCCACATTTCTGTTGTGCATTTCCCATAGAGCAATTGTTCCCAATTTATACTCCACGGCTCCTGTCTACTAGCAGAATAAATTCCCCTCCCCCAATTAAATACCTTCCCATACTTCATATACAGGTCCCACCTTACCCAGAAGGTACCCCAATGATCTATGTATCTGAAGCCCTCCCTCCTGCACCAGCCACGTGTTTAGTTGCACTTGCTCCCTGTTCTTCACCTCACTAGCACGTGGCAGTAATCTTGAGATTCCCACTCTGCTCGTCCTGCTTTTTAGCTTCCAACCTCTGCTGCAAAAATTAAGCTGGTGTTTAATGTTTCTTTTAAATTTAACAGAAACATTTTGTTGCAGTGGTATGTTATTCATTGTTTGAGACCATTGAGGAAAAATAACCTCCAAGTGTGAGAAAAAAGATTTATAAATCTGTGACACTGAGTGGGAAAGTCTCGTGGAAAAATTGCTAGATGCTGGTAGTGAAAGGTAAATTTGGGCATTGTGAATTGTGAAACATGCCTTTCATACACTTCTCACAAATCCATGCAACTCTTATACCTAGCATGTTAGTCCAGTCATTTGGTTTGTCTGCAATATCACCTCATTTTTAATTTTTTCCAATTATCTCTTTGCTTCAATTAATCAGATTATAGGTCATCTCTTCACTTGCTCTTCAGTTGTTGACACTTTACTCACACTATCTGACACTCTTGATTACCTGCAGAGACCTAATATTCTGCCTGTCAATGCTCCACTCACACCATTTGTGTGATCTTTTGATCTCTTTGATTATAAAGTCTGTGCCTAGTGCTGTCTTCATTTCTCCTGATGAAGGGCAGTGCTCCGAAAGCTTGTGATTTCAAATAAACCTGTTAGACTATAGCCTGGTATTGTGTGACTTTTGACATTGTCCATCCTAGTCTAACACTGGCACCTTCACATCAAATCCAGAATTGAGGAAGATATCTTCACCTATTGTATAATTAGTTATTAACTTATTTTGACAACTAAAACAATAGAAATTAGGTTGGACCAGATGGATGGAGGACACTCCACACATCTTGCCTCCAGTTGTGCTATTGTTGCCTACTAAAGCTAATTTGCTAAGCTTTTCTTTTGATAGCACGGCCAAGCTCAGAAATGTGTGGAGAATCTTATCGGCATAAGCCCTAGTTTGCCGGTGTAGCATTCCGATCGTCTACTAGCCAGGCCATTCATTTTGATTTTCAAACAATTCTTGGTAATAAAATGCGAAAGTAGTGAAATAATTCTAACATCAGTTAAATCTCATTTCTGAACGTTGACTACTGTTCTGAGATTCAATTATATTTGAACTCCATTTTTGCAGCCAAGAAGTGTTTGTTTTGGCAAAATGCCAGCTGCAGGAAGCACAATGAGATAATCTGTTGCGAGCCCAGGTAAAATAAAACTCAGTAATGGAAGTTTCATATTATGGGGAACTCGGCTGGTGCATGGAGGGAGGCATGGGGATGGTAATTTGGTTTAATCAAAATGTTCATAAGAAAGAAGTGAAGACCCCTGCTTGATTTTGAGGAAGATGATCAGTCAAGGTTGTAGAGCTGAAGGAGGTCACCGAGATAGGGATGGATGAGCTCATGTCAGATTTGCAAACATAGTATCTGAAACTCCCTAACTCATGTTGTGCTGGGGCATGACATCATCTAGGGATGGGCAATAATTGCTGGCCAGCCAGAGACATTTATGTCCAATGAGTCATTTAAAAAATTTCCATGTATCAAAAAAATTACTGCATTAATTGGAACTTGCTGCTTTGTTATCCCATTAGTTTATCAGAGTCAAACGCATTCTTCATAAGAAAACAGTAGGACTGAATTGACAATTATGGGAAACATAACAGGTTTTAGAAGGGAAAACATAGTTCTGAATTTCCATTTCAATTCTTCACCTTGAGGCCATTCTACCCCTCTAATGTCTTTGTTCTCCTGCAAAAGTCTCTTGAAACACACCTTTAATTGGATACTGACCTTCTGGACACAATATTGGGCTCAACAGTTTCAGATTGTAACCTCTGCCCCATTGTATTTCCTGGTTTGTTGCTGTCTCTCCCTCTTTCAAATTCCTTTGCTGTTGTTTTCGGATGGCAGCTATGCAGAAACCTGCTGTTCACACATCCTCTGGGCCACCTCTGTTTTCTTTATTTCTTCCATCAGAGCTATCTCTTTGACTTTATGCCAAGAAACATTTTGTCATTTTATCTCTACTGTCCCTTACCCATGGCCGTCTTGTTTCTTTCCCCTTCCCCTTCTTGATCCCTTTGTATCTTGGAACCTACTACATTTCTGTATTTTTGACCTGAAACATCGGGGCAGCATTTAATGGAGGCAGTGGGCGTTTCAGGTGGGACAGGTCATGTCCCTCACATGGTGAGTGTTTCTTCCTGCCACTGGCTTAATGTCAGTAGGAATGGGACAGCCGTTAAGTAGATATTTATTATCTATTGAAGGTTATTGATTGGTGACAGGGTAGGAGGGACATCCATGGACTTAACAGGATGGAGGCAAGAAGTTAATGGGATCCTCTGATTAAATACCCAATTAAATACCAACCACCAGCAATCTCATCCATGGTGGGAAGGGAGGCCTTTATACTTTGCTCATTAATTTTGTTTCCTTCTTCACAGATGCTGTATGACCTGATGAGTATGTCCAGCATGTTTTGGTTTAATTTCAGATTTCCAGCCAATTCTGCATTTTGCTTGTATCTTCTGTCAAATGGTGGAGCAGGATGATTGGCCCATGAGCCTGTGAAATCGGGACACAAAGGAAGAGGGGTGAGGTGTGGGATCCAGGAGTTCAGAGATCACAGGAATCAATGGTCAGGTGTGAGGAATGAATGGAGGATGAGAGGATCAGGATTCAGGGTTTGAACCATGAGATCAGGGACTGGGACCAAAGCAGAAAGCAATGGGGAGCAGGGAGGAGTGACGGTCAGTCCCTTTAATATGAGATTGGAAAGGACAGTCCAGTGTTTCTCTGCTCCTCATTCAGGCAAATTGGTTCTTTGTTTCAGTCAATGCCCAAGGCTGCTTCTCCTGAATGCAGTAGCCGTACTGGGCTGCCTCAGGGTAAGACAATATTGGTGGAGGGGTCTAATTGTGCATTAAGAACCATGCTGAGAGAAAATTAATGACATGCTTACACTTTTATAGCACTTTTCACACCCACTGGGTGTTTCAAAAGCACTGTACAGCCAATTCTGTGAAGTGGTGTGCAAAATAGCTAGATTGCAAGGTTGCAATCACCCACAAACAGCAATGTGATAATGACCATGTAATCTATATTTCTGATAGTGATTGAGATATACTTGTTGACCAGGACACTGGGGAGAAAGCACTACTCTTCTTCAAAATAGTGACATGGGATCTTTAATATCCATCAAAGGACACATTGATTTAACATCTTATCCAAAATGCACCCCACTCCCTCAGTGTACAGTTATATTCCCAGATGATCACTGCTGGCATCTAGTGGCATTTGCCATCTCTACCAGTATTTGATATTGGGTAAGGATTATTGAGGTAGTGTGTTGCCACAACCTTCCATTATCTTCACTTTGTCTTGGGCCTATCCAGTGATGAGTGGGAGAGTATACACACTGAAGAGTATTTACAGTATCTACACTGTTCACGACTGTTTATTGAATGATAGCTGTAAGTACAACTGCATCTGGTTAGACATAATAACCGGGACATAGGAAGCCAGTACAGATAATCTTTCCTCCACCTACAGATTATCAGGAGAATAGTTGGAGCCAATGGAATATGGATGTTAACCCCTTCAGAACCACTATCTTATTCAACAAAACGCTTCAATGCAAGACAAAATGCCTGAGGCAGCTAAGAATCCAAAGTGATAGTCCGACCAATTCAGCAACATAGACTATTTACAACAGGTCCAAATATAAAGACATGATTTGTAGGAGCCGGTGTTGAACTGGGGTAGACAAAGTTAAAAATCACACCACCACCTGATGAAGGAGCAATGCTCTGAAAGCTAGTGCTTCCAAACAAACCTGTTGAACTATAATCTGGAGTTGTGTGATCTTTAACAACATAAAAGGCACAGGACACTTAGGAGTTCATGGTGAACAACACTGGCCAGAAATGTGTGCAGGCTTTCTGTCACCATATTGGAACACTAAAGGCTCCATTAGCACCTGAGAAATGGGTGCCCGTGGGAAACCATTTCAATGCCATGTTAATTAATTCTATCACTTTGTGCAGAGTTAATATTTACATTACGCATTTAGCATAACAACCTTCTTAAAGATAATATGAACTGTATTTAAGATGGGGTGGCATGGTGGCTCAGTAGTTAGCACTGCTGCCTCACAGCGCCAGGCACCTGGGTTCAATTCCAGCCTTGGGCAACTGTTTGTGTGGAGTTTGCTCATTCTCCCCGTGTCTGCGTGGGTTTCCTCCGGGTGCTCTGGTTTCCTCCCACAGTCCAAAGATGTGCAGGTTAGGTGAATTGGCCATGCTAAATTGCCCATAGTGTCAGGTGCATTAGTCAGAGGGAAATGGGGCTGGGTGGATTACTCTTCAGAGGGTTAGTGTGGACTTGTTGGGCCGAACGGCCTGTTTCCACACTGTAGGTAATGTAATCTAATCTATACCTGAATAACAAGTGTATAAATTAGATTAGATTCCCTACAGTGTGGAAATAGGCCCTTTGGCCCAACAAGTACACACTAACCTTCTGAAGAGTAACCCACCCAGACCCACTCCCCCTGACTAATGCGCCTAACACTATGGGCAATTCACCTGGCCGGCACATCTTTGGATTGTGGGAGGAAACCAGACACGGGGAGAATGTGTATACTCCACACAGACTGGAACATCAGCCTCTTAAGAAAAAACTCAAGGCTGGAATTGAACCTGGGTGCCTGGTGCTGTGAAGCTGCAGTGCTAACCACTGAGCCACCGTGCTGCTGTTAATTTTCTGTACCATGACTTGAAAATGTTCTCAAAGGATTCAGAATGCTTAAAATATCACTGCTCAGGTTGTCGTGCATTAAGATTTTATTAATTCCCCGAAAGCCTTTACATCGTTATTACTAAAGCCTTGATAAATAACACTTAAAATTAAAAAATAGATTAATAATAGATTTGCCAAAAGAATTTGGGGTTTGCATTATGATTGTATTAGAACAGAAAAGAAGAATTGCAATCCTAAGAAGATAAATTAATCTGTTCATCACTTTCCATGACAATACAGACAAAACAGAGTGTGGAACATCTATTATTGAATCCTATATGCAAAAGGATGTGCTCTTGCTACAGTAAGTCTATGATTAATAAGAGTAAATCTCATCAGAATAAAGTAAATCCTGATTTCTGACTCATACCTAAGGATGAATAAATTGATCAAGTTCATTTGGAATATTTTCAGGAATTTGACTACTGTTAATAAGAAGCCCAAAAGCTTATTCAAAATAGATGGTATCTTTGGGTGTAGTCAGGTGATAAATCATTTTAGATCTGAGGAAAGCTTCTCCAAATGAATCCCAAACGGTTTCTGCAAAGTGGAAGGAGGCATTTAATTCCGAAAAAAGCTGAATAGAAACCCCGAGGTATCTAACTGTACTCATTGACAGATTGCATGTCAAGCATTAGCCTTATACGGATAATTAACCCAGGCGAGAGTAAAGCAGCTCTTTTCCTGGTTTAGTAATAGAGGTTTAAGCAGCAAGAGTATGAGGAAAACAATTGTATTTGTACTGATTATATTCCAAACATCTGCCAGAGACCTTGTCACCCATGTCTATTCAACTTTTCCAGTCATTAGCCACACCCTAATGGTACTCCTTTTCTGCTGAGCGATGGTCATCTACATAACACAATTGCTATCCCATCTTGGGTAAAACAAACTGCTGGTTTTGCAGAAGCTAACTCAAACATATCCGGCACCTTATAGACTATGAGTAATCTGTTTGTATGAGTTCAAACATTTCCCTGTAAGGAATAATACAGAACTGTGCATCAGGAGAAGTGTTGATTCTGTATGAGGTGATTGAATTTGTTGCTGTATGTTGTGAAACTGATCTCGAGAAATTGATTACAAGGATGGTATTAAAGTTGGCCCAAAACTGTTTGAAACTGAGTAATAGCGTCTCCGTAAACCAATCAGGGAATCCTTCCAGAAAATTTTAACAATGAAATGTTTGGGTTAATACCCACAAATACTCAGCTGAATCTCAAATTACAAAACTGGCATATGTTATTGTCAGTTTGCTGACTTTGTTCTAAGTAAATAATCTCTATTTCCCAAAAATCACCCTTTTGAGACAGATTAATCTTCCTCTCGTCTTCCCTTTCAGGTTTAATTTGGCAAATGAATCAGTTACTTTCAATTGTAGAATGGGAACATAGATATAACAATTAGAACCACAAAAGAGCACAGTTCAAATCACTTCCCAAATAAGCAAGTGTCAGGCATGCCCTAAAGAGTATAATTCTCAGGTTAAATTCATCTCCTTCCATAAATGCATCATATAAGGAATGTATCAGTGCTGCTGACTTAATCCGTAAACAAAATCCAAGGAATTAAAATCATTTCTGACATTCTCTTCCTTATTTAGCCATAATAGTGCAAAGAATGCACAGGCTCAGGAATTCAAGAGTTGCACAATTTGAGTTGTACGCAAGGCAGCTATCTCAAAAGACCCCTCTGCAACCAGCATAAAACATTTTCAGAAGCTGCACTTCTCTAACATTAAAAGGGTCTCAGCAGAAAGCCTTACCTAAATTGGAAGAGCAGGAGCCGCAATGATCATATTAACATTATCAAGCTACTAATCACATATGTTTAGAGAAATGCAGAGGAGTGATTAATTTACAACTAATGTTGCGACCACTACTTGGGATCATTGCAGAATCTTCATCGAGAAAAACCCAAGTGTGATTATATTTTCCATAAATAGACATTTGAGAGCTTTGGCAACATCAGCCTCTTAAGAAAAAACTCTGGGCTCCAGACAACTTTACTCACAGAACTGGCCAATATCTCATTCCAAAACAAATATGCAGTTCATCCACACTGAAAAAACAAACCACTGTGGAAGTTTTACTCACAAGCAGCAATCACTTGTTTTTTTCATTTTTACCATGAAGGCAGGCCATAATGAGTTACTAAGTGGAATGGAGCTTAGACCATTTATATATTTTCTGCTTGTTTTGCAGAAGGCTCATAATTCCCCAATTTCCAAGATTTATCAAGAGTGAGCAGCTGATCGCCTTTGGCTTTGCTCATGGATAGGCCAAGGCCTGGAACACATATTACTGTTTAGCAATGAATGGTGACGTTGAAAACAACACGCAAATTGGGGTTTATTTCAATACAGCTGATTCAGCAGAAGAAACTACTACAAAGATTAGAGAGAAGCAAAGAAGAATGGCGTCTTTGTGAGTACCTCAGGTAGGTGGGTCTGATAGCCTAGTGCAGGTTAACTTAGGCAGGGGTGAGGTCAAGTCAGGGTTAGGGATCAGGTGCTGTTAATGGGATGGTGGTTAAGTGTATTTTTTTCTTTGAGGGGATTATTATGCCTGCTTTATCTGAGTGAGATGCTACGCCAAGGGACAGCAAACTTAGAGAGACTGGGTGGGTTGCGCTTCGGTGGGTCGGTGTGGACTTGTTGGGCTGAAGGGCCTGTTTCCACACTGTAAGTAATCTAATCTAATCTAAAAAAACTCAATGTCACATGCTGGGTATTGGGTAAAGGAGTCTTCTTGCTCACCCTTAGGTGATGTAGCGGATGGCACACTTTCAATAGGTCACTTTGGGTCTTTATGTCTCTTCAAAGCACTTGAGAAAATGATGCTGAGCAACACAATTTCTAGGCTGTAGTTTCTCTACAGAACTGGCTTATTGCTGCAGGGGCACAACTGAGTCTACCTGTGGGAAGGTGGTCAAAACATGCACACCACTTCAGGCCAACTAGCAGCCAATTAATGTTGATACTAAAAGTATTTTTGTTGATGGTAATTGCTTGGCTATTCTGCTTGAGAAGGTGCCAGTATCCCCCAAGGATAGAGAGAACAACAGGAAATGATTGACATTCTTTCTTTTTTTGTAAGCATTCTCTTTTGACTGTTAAGTGGTTTTTTTTGCTGATGTTTGCTGTAAAATCCAAAATGTGAGGTCTGCATGCTAATTTTTAAAATAATATTATTGCGGATCTTCCATGGGATTGTTCACATCAGTCTGGAGAATGCAGTGTTTTATAGCCATAGGAATGTAATGCAAAATACAATGTGACAATATATTCATGTATCATAACTGAATAAGTCAGGGGATGGGGGAATGTAGTGGGGTAGTTCATGATGCTTGGTAATACATAAGGCTGGGACAGATAAAGAAGAGTTGAAGGTGCCCAAGAGCACCCTAATGGTTAGCAATGGGTGACAGTATTTTGAGGTACAATTATTGCTTCATGTGAGGCCACAGCCCACAGAGCTCCGACTGCTAAGGGCCAAACTGAATATAAGCGTTTCTAGTGCATGTCCACTTTTTAAAAGTTTAATTTGTAAGTTAGCAAAGTTAAATATTCCATTTTTAAAAGTCTGAGTTTGAATTTGATTTATTGTTGTACTGAGGTATGGTGAAAAGTGTTGCTTTGCATGCTATACAGGCAGATTGTACAGGCAAAGTGCATCAGGGTAGCAGAACAGAGAGCAGAATACAGTGTAACAGCCATAGTGAAGGTACAGAGAGTGAGATCAACATTAACATTTCAGAGGTCTGTCCAAAAGTCTGATAACAGTGAGGAAGAAGCTATTCTTGAATCTGTTCATGTGTGTTTTCAAACTTTTTTATCTTCTGCCTGAAAGAGGATGATAGAGATTATAACCAGGGTCTTTGATTAGCTGCTTTCCCGAAGCAGCAGGAAGTATAGATGGAGTCAATGGATGGAAAACTGGTTTGAGTGATGAATTGGATGTGTTCACAACTCCTGTGGTTTCTTGTGGTCTTGGGAAGAATAGTTGCCATACCACGCTGCGATGTATCAAGATAGGATGCTTTCTATAGTGCATCTATAAAAACTAATGGGTCTTTGTAGACATGCTGAATTTCCTTCGCCTCCTGACTGCTTTCTTGACTGTTGTGTCAACATGGGGGGACCAGGAAGGATTGTTGATGATCATTACTACCAGGAACCTGATGCTCTCGACCATCTCCACCTCAGCACCATTGATGCAGACAGGGACGTGCCCCCCGCCCACCAACATACACACACACACACACACACACTGCTGCTTCATGAAGTCAATGACCAGCTCTTTCGTTTCACTGACATTGATGGAGAGATTGTTGTCTTTACATCATGCCACTAAGCACTCAATTTCTTTCCTGTATTCTGTCTCTTCATTGTTGAGATCCAACCTACAAAGGTGGTGTCATCAGCAAACTTGTAAATGGAGTTGGGGTTGAATTTGGCCACACAGGTGTGAATGTAGGTGGCTGAGTACACAGCCTTGCGGAGCACCACAGTTAAGGATTATCGTGGAGAAAGTGTCATTGCCTGTCCTTACTGATTACAGTCTATGGATCAGGAAGTCAAGGACTTATGTTTGGAATTATAGAGTTGAAGGCAGAGCTGTAATTAATCTCAGGTGTCTAGAACATAGAACAGTACAGCACAGTGCAGGTCCTTTGGTCCTCAACGTTGTGCCGACCTTTTATCCTACTCTAAGATCAAACTAACCTACATACCCTTCATTTTCCTTGTTATCCAGATGTTCCAGAGATATGCAAAGGGCCAGGGAGATGGCAACTGCCTTGAACCTGATGAGACAGTAGTTGAATTGCAAAGGAATTGCAAAAGAAATCTGTGTATAATACTATAATATTGGAACAGAATTAAGCTAATTGGCCCATCGAGTTTGTTTTGCCATTCAATTATGTTTGATGTTTCTCAACCCCATCCTTCTGCCTTCTCCCCATAAATCTTGATCCCCTTACTAATCACGAACCTGTCTATCTTGGTCTTAAAGACACTCAATGAGTTAACCTTCCCAACCTTTGGCGATAATGGTTTCCACAGATTAACTATCCTCTGGCTGAAGAAATCCTTCCTCATCTCAGTTCTAAACGGTTGTCCCTTCACTCTGAGGAGGTGCCCTTGCATCCTAGTCACTCCTACCAGTAGAAACAGCTTTTCCACTTCCAAGCTATCCAGGCCTCTCAGTATTCTCAGTTTCAATTAGATCCCCTCCTCACCCTTCTAAACTCCGTCGATTATGGACCCAGAGTCCTCAACCAATCCTCATATGACAAACTCTTTATTACCAGGATCATTCTTGTAAACCTCCTCTGAACCTTAAAAGGCCAGCACTTCCTTTCGGAGGTACAAGGCCCAAAACTGCTTACAATATTCCAAATGCATTCTGACCAGACCCTTATACAGCCTCAACAGCACATCCCTCCTCTAGTATTCTAGCTTTCTTGAAATGAATGCCAACTTTGCATTTAGAATTCCTACAGCGTACAAACAGACCCTTCGGCCCAGCAAATCCACATCGACCCTTCGAGGAGTAACCCACCCAGACCCATTCCCCTATTACTTCACATTTCCTCTTGACTAATGCACTAGCCTACACATCCCTGAACTCTGTGGGCAATTTAGCATAGCCAGTTCACCTGACCTGCACATCTTTGGGAGGAAACTGGAGCACCCGGAGGAAATCCACACAGATACGGGGAGAATGTACAAACTCCACACAGACATTCGCCTGAGGCTGGAATTGAATCCGGGTCCCTGGTGCTGTGAGGCAGCAGTGCTAACCACTGAGTCACTGTGCTGCCTCTAAGTTACGTTCCTAACTGCCAATGAACCTGCATGTATGGTCACCACAATGGGGATTATAAAGAAGGCAATAATGGGTTCAGGAAATATTTTGAATGATTAGTGTTCATTTTTCTAAATGAAAAAGTGTGGGACTAAATTAGAATATGTAAGCTTGAATCAGAATTGAGAAACAGACCTATAGGTGGTGAAATGGAAATGATTTGCGTTTAACTGGGACTGATTTGAATACGAGTTTTTCTTATGCAAGTGCTTTGCAGTGACTTATTTAACATGGGCATGACAGAGTTGTTATAATCTGACATTGTTTGTGTAATGCCTGTGCTGTGACTGACTAGAAAAGAGTGCCTTTAGTATTTAAGGTCTCCATATTCAGCATTGTAGCATTGCTGGTGTTGGCAGTCTAGCAGTCTGGAGTCCTGAAAACAGCAGCTGCCTGCCCTTTAAGTGTGGCTTGCAAGACGCACTGAGTGAGGTCTTGCCCTGCGTGTGCCGGAAACATGCAGAGTAGGTAGGGTCAGGAGGTTAATCAAAATCAAATTTATATAAGCTCTCAGCTTCAGCTGCGTATCAGCAGTATCACTTAAATATATCAGCATAGACCATACAGTTAAAGTGCAAAGGACTTTCTTTTGCTGCTGCAGAGTTAACTGAAGAATTGTGTTCTGTGATATCGAGGAGTTTGAAACATTGCTGTGTCAAAAGGCTGTTCTTTTCCAAGGAGGTCATTGGAATATCGATGAACAGAAAGCCTCCATCACCTAGTTTCTAAACTTGGAATCCATCTCAGGTTATAGCACAGGTATCACAGAGGGGCAGCTGTGCACACAGAGAGGAAGAGTAGATGGTGGATAGAGGAGGAGGTGGTGGAAAGCTTTCAGTAGAAAGCCATATCATCCTGAGTTATTAGAGGGTAGTTCTCTGTTTAGAGGATGTGACACAGTGCAGTGACCTGCATTGCTCGATGAATTGTAACTGCATCGGAGACAGCTCCTGCCTGTGGTGGAGGTCAGAGAAGAGATCCCTCAATATCCTCAGTGGATATAATCATTTCCAGGGGAGCTCTCTTCCTAAATTCACCCCAACTAGGATATGGTTAAGATTCACCGAGGAGGTGGTGACTGAATGCAACTGGAGCTGCAGAACTGGGTGAGGTGGGCTCTACCACCGATGATCTCTCTGGCTTTTCATTTCCATGCCTCGGGATTCTTTTAGGCTGATGCTGATGGTGCTGTCCAAAAGCCAATTAATGTGCAATTGGTGGCTGGTCATATACAGAGCATCATGTTGGGGGAGACCCACTATCCAGGCAGCAGTCACTCTGTTTGTGTCCTGTTCCGGGCAGTGAACACGATAAACTAGGATGTGATGTTTTAATGACAATGGTAACTTGTGCTACACATGGTTCATGTTGCCTTTCTGTTGCCTGACCACAAACGGACAGGGCAGCTGGCTCATGTACCCTGAAGCTATTGACACTGTCTGTAGGTAGTCCATCAGCAATCTGGTTAACCTGCTGGACCACAAGTTGCTGCCCTTGCTGGAAGAGACAGAAGATCCCTTGGCATTCTGGTAGTTTCTAGGGCGATGGGCAGCAGGGTGAGCTGCTGGACAACGCTTAGCGCCATTACACCCGCAGTCTGAGTTTCCGGTGTAGCTGCTGGGCATTGGGTGATGTCTGTCTCCCTGCTGCACTGGATGTGTGGCAGTGGAAAAGCACAGCCAGTCAGGCAGCATCCAGGGAGCAGGAGAATCGACGTTTCGAGCATTAGCTCTTCATCAGGATTGGGCTTGATCTGTTTGGAGAAGGTGACACAGTGGAGTGATCTGCATTGCTCCATGAATTGTAACTGCGTCGGAGACAGCTCCTGCCTGTGGTGGAGGTCAGAGAAGAGATCCCTCAATATCCTCAGTGGATATAGACATCTGCAGGGGAGCTCTCTTCCTAAATCCACCCCAACTAGGATACGGTTAAGTTTCTCCAAATTAGGATTGGGTTACACTCTGGTTCATCGTGTTCACTGACCTGAACAGGATACAAGCATAATGCTACTGTCCTTTGTGAATAACTCGCAGCTCTGTCTCCCCCAAGTGGCTCAGGAAATCACTGGAGAGGAAGCAGGGATAGATTGATCTGGGCTGCAGAGTTTTAGTTAACGAAGAGAGAGTGGACACACTTAGGTTGTTTTCCTTGCAGCATTCGGGATTAAAGGGGAAAGTGATTGAGACGTATAACATAACAAGGGACAAATACGGCGTAGACGGGCAGGAGCGTTTCCCCTTGGTGGAGGGTTCAATGACCAGGAGGCATTGACTTCAGGGAAGGAGCAGGAGGTTTAAAAGCAGTGAGCTCAAAATACCCACAAATGTTTTCTTCACATAATGAGGAAAACATTTGTGGGTATCTTGAGCTCACTGTCTTTAAGGATGGTCGAGGCAGAAACCTTCATAACATTTAAGAAGTATTTAGATATACACATGCGATGCCAGGACATACATGGCTCGGGGCCAAGTGCTGGAAAATTGGTTTAAAATAGTTAGGTGTCTGCTTGTTACTGGCACAGACTTACTGGGCTGAAGGGCCTTTTACTGTGCTGTCGATCTCTATGGTTCTATGTGCCTGTTCCCCCACTGGTTTTCTGATTCTCTGTTATTTCCCTCTGTTTTGTCCTTCAAGAGAAAGAAAAGCAGTATCAACGATTACATTGTACTGGTTAATAGCTGGCAGTATGTGGAAGATGCCAGCTGAGGCTTGCATGACTGCTAAAAGTTTAAGGGTAAGGGTGGAATGTGTGAACATTAGAAATTACTGATGGATAAGTAATGCCAGTATGGTGTATTGAGCAAATGTGCAGAGTTGGTGTTGCAGTGGGTTGGAAATAGCATTGAAGATCCATTCACAGACATTGAACAAATATGGGGGACCTCCAATATCTTGGTGAGAGTAGCTGAGAAACCTCTCTTTGGCCTGCTGCTCCATTTATTATTTCTTAGGCCTTCTTTGAAACACGTTTAGATATATATCCACCAGCTGTAGAAGACAGATTGTACGTCTCCTTTAAGGGTGCGGTTTAGCTATAACTTGTGCTAACCACAAATGCACCTGGATCCCCTGCTGAGCATGTTGCCATTCAGTGGGATGTTTCATATCAGGTTTGCATCTCATAATCCTGCTGGGACAAAATAGGTTACATGCTGTCTACCTTGACAAAGGGACTTAATCGCACATTGCAAACATGAAAACTTGAATAATCTATTTTTAGTCCAGTGGATCTTCACGGTACATTCTTGGAAAAATAATTTAAAGTATCTTTGGCCTCATCAGCAGCCAATAGACACCAGTCACACATTACAGCCTCAATGACAGACAACTAATTGCAGTAGAACTTTACTAACCTGTTCAAGTTTACTTGGCTCAGTGACAGTCTGCCAACTACAACATAGTTGAGTCAAGGATGAAGGTGGAATGTGATGTGCAGGTATGCTTCTTAAAGATACCATAATCTCATAGCAAGATGTTGCTCAGTACAAGCACCATGTTTCACATTAACTAAGACAAACAAAAATTATGATAGGTATGCAAGATTAATACATGAAATTGATATGTGCTGTTATGGGGACCCATGGAATGTTTATAACACGGGAGCTGGCCCCAAAGCAAATGTTTGAGCATCTCTAATTTGGCCAAATGACTATTGTGTCTAATTTCATTACAGATATTATATTCAATAATCTCAGTAAAAATATTGTCACGAAACAACTAAAGGAGTAGGCATTCTGAAAATTGAAGTCATGCAAATAATTTGGATGAAATTATAAAATAAAGTTACTAGGTTAACACAATGTGCATTTGCAAGTAAAAATAAATATTATTACTGATTGGAGGAATGCCAGTCAGGTATTTTTAGGTTCACAAGGTTACCTACTAGCTTTGGAAGTTTGCAAAGTTGCACAATGTTTAATCCTTTGTGAGTGCCTTGATGATTAGCATTTAATGGTCTTTACAGTTATTTTGTGCAGTGTGCAATATTTGAATATCTTAATGGTCATTTTTCATATCTGAGATATTTCTACTGATTGCTGCATTCTTCCTGATGTTTTTATTCTGGATGTTACCTTTAGATTTTTGAGAGACAGTCACATTGACGGTTAATGTGGCAGATTTATCTCTTGGTGCTTTTGGTGTTGTAACAAGTACACTGCGACATTTATCCCAGAAATCATAACCAGCATTGCCCTGGTGGACCCATCCTTTCGACTATTTGAGTGAGAGTAATGCTTGCCTTCTTGGGGAAGTGGGACAGTTAATGTTCTATTGTAATCAAACCCCGTTACTCACCTCTTTTTCTGGTATTACAATGTATCTTGTATTAGTTCTGCTGCCTGTGTGTGCCACGCGCTGGAAAAATTCATCAACTTTGCTTCCAACTTCCACTCTTCCTTCACTTTCACATAGTCCAGCTTTTTTCTTTCCCTTCCTTGGTGACTCCTTTCTGTATTTCTGGGGCTAAACTTTGAACTATTATCCATTATTTCACCAGCACTCCCATGGAACTACCTTGAGTCCATTTTCTCCCACCTAGCTTCCTGTAAGGAATCCTGTAAGAAACCGCTGGTATCTCTGCCTCCATTACATCTGTTTGAGTGATGCCCTTTTCAATGACAGAGGTCCTTTAGTCCTTCCCTTTCTCCTTAAGCAAGGGTCCTCATGCGTAGTGGCTGACAGGGCCCTCAATCCTGTCCATTCGATTTCTTGTACTTCTGCTTTCACTCCCTTTCCCCTTCTTCTAGAAACACAATGCGTCTCCCTTCTTGAATCCCACCAAACCTTCACATTCAACGGATCACCTAGCCCCTGCTACTTCCACCACCGACATTGTGATTTCAGCAGCAAGTCCTTCCGCTTGTCTTTCTGAAGTAGCAAATCCTGCAGGTGTTTACCTGGTATTACTGTCAAGACTCATGCCAAATACTGCAGCACCAACATCATGAAAGAATTATGTCAGAAATGTGCCCATTAGTATGGGAATAGATTGGCACTGATGAAAACATCGTATGTGCGCCTCACACCCCTTCTATGAGGAGGATCTCAGTGCATTGGCATGTCAGCTATTGTGTCACAGTGAAGCAGTTTCTGCTGCATTGTGATGTTGAAGTCACTGTGTAAACGGAGACTGAGGCCAATATTCTCAGAGTGGATGAGACAACTCACGCTGGGTTAATAAGTGAGAGTTCCAAAATTGCAGAAAAAAGCAAGAGTACATCTTGAGATCTGACAGTAAAACAGGAAGAACAGAAGCTTGAGGAAAGTGTTTGAACAGTCATTTATTTTTCTCCCCACCCCCACCCCCATTTAAAATGCAGAAAATCATGTTAATTGTCTACAAATTGATTGATTTACTTGCATGTACTTTCATTACTGTGTCTGCTGCAATAGTATCAATTGTTGTGGTTCTGTTCGCCGAGCTGGGAATTTGTGTTGCAGACGTTTCGTCCCCTGTCTAGGTGACATCCTTAGTGCTTGGGAACCTCCTGTGAAGCGCTTCTGTGATGTTTCCTCCGGCATTTATAGTGATTTGTACCTGCCGCTTCCGGTTGTCAGTTCCAGCTGTCCGCTGCAGTGGTCGGTATATTAGGGCGGGTACAAATCACTATAAATGCCGGAGGAAACATCACAGAAGTGCTTCACAAGAGGCTCCCAAGCACTGAGGATGTCACCTAGACAGGGGACGAAACGTCTGCAACACAAATTCCCAGCTCGGCGAACAGAACCACAACAACGAGCACCCGAGCTACAAATCTTCTCACAAACTTTGAGTATCAATTGTATTCTCACACGCTGACAGGAGATGTGGTAAGGTTGGGTGGAACCAATGCAACTTGTCTATCCAAATGGCAACTTCGAAATGAATTGCTGCTAACTATAAATTTGAGATGGAGGTTAGGTGTTTTTATATAGTAAGGGGAAAGATTTAAGACATGAGGGGACAACGTTGCAGAGATGGGAAAAATACACTCTCGGATTGTCTTCCTGTTCCCACCTCAGTTGAAGCAAATGCTCAGAGACACAGTTTGGTTCTATCTTCCTTTATTCCTTGCCCTGGAGGGAGGGAGAACCATCGCCCATGTGCACAGAGACATGAGTTCATGGTCTTCTCTCAAACAGCAGATTCTTAATGAATTATATAGTCATTTACAGGGAGCAGTATCCAAATAAGGCAACATCTACATTGACTGGGTGACTGTTACAATCAGTAAACATTAGGCTATCTGGTGTTATACAATGAATATTCTTAATCTTTTTAACTGGCTTTACGTAATGAGTGCTTTTTCACCTCATTAACCCACTACCCTTGCATCCAGCAGCTCATTGTTTACTGCAAGTTCTTATATGATCCAAGTCATGCTTTGATCCTTTGTCTCACACAACCCAAAACATAACTCTTCCCCTGCCTGCTCACACCCTGTACACTTACTTAGGATGGATACTCACAGGTTAGGGTGTGGAAGAACAGCTTAGAGTCAAGTAAACTGTTGAAGCAACACAAGGTCTGGTTCAGCTACAGCTGCTAGTTGGGTTGATGGACAAATATAAGACCAGAAATTGATTGGCTTTAAAATGGAAAATCTTGGTTGTGTTGATGAAATGGGAATTCATCTTCTCCTCTCGACATTTTTCTGAAATTGAGTGTTAAGTATATTCATAGAAAACTATTAAAGATTAACAGCAAAATTGCTAAAGATAGCAAGTAATGCAAGAAGTAATTTATCATTGCTTATTATTAATTTGTTGATCATCTCTAGTGTGTGGCACGCAGCACCAGGGATCTGGGTTCAATTCCACCCTTGAGCAAAAATCTGGAATTTGCACAGTCTTCCTGTGTCAGTGTGGGTTTGCTCAGGGTGCTCTGGTGTTCTCCCATGGTTCAAAAATAAGCAGTTTAGGTGGATTGGCCATGCTAAACTACCCCATAGTGTCCAGGGATGTTCAGGCTAGGTGGGTTAGCCATGGGAAATGCAGGGTTACAGGGATAGAGTACGGAGGATGGGTCTGGGTGGGATGCTCTTTGAAGGGTCGGTGCAGATTCCCTGGGCCAAATGGCCTGTTTCCACACTGTAGGGACTCTATGGTTCTAGTGTCCCTTGAGAAGGTGATGAGCTGCCTTCTTGAACCACTGCAGTCCACAATGCCATGGGGGAGTTCCAGGAGTTTGCCCAAACAACAGAGAAGGAATGCCAATATATTTCCAAGTCAGAACAGCGAGGGAAACTAGCAGGTGGTAGTGTTCCCATGTACTTGCTGCCCTTGTCTTTCTCCATGGAAGTGGTCATGTGTTTGGAAGATGCTGTCTAAGGAACCTTGGTGAATTCGTACAGTGCATCTCAAAGATAGTACATATTGCCCGTACTGTGCATCAAGATGTGGAGGGAATGGATGCTTGTGGATGTGGTGCCAATCAAGTGAGCTGCCTTGTCCTAGCTGATGTCAAGCTGCCTGAGTGTTGTGGGAGCTGCACTCATCCAAGCAAGTGGGGAATATTCCATCACACTCTTGACTTGTGCCTTGTAGATACTGGACAGGCTTTGAGGAGTGAGGAGGTGAGTTATTCACTGATATTCTCAGCCTCTGACCTGATGCTGTGGCCACGGTACTTATATGGCGAGTCTAGTTGAGTTTCTTATCAATGATAATCCCCAGGATGCCAATAATGGAGGATTCAGTGATGATGATGCCATTGAATGTGTAGGGATGATTATTAGATTTCCTCTTGTCGGAGATGCCCATGTCTGATACTTGTGTGGTGTGATTGTTACTTATCATGTGATAGCCCAAGCCTGGATATTGCTGCATTTGGCCATGTCTGAGCAGTCACCAATGGTCAGTCATCAGCAAACATTCCTACTTCTGACCTCGGGGCGGTACGGTGACTCAGTGGTTAGCACTGCTGCCTCACAGTGCCAGGGATCCAGGTTCAATTCCAGCCTCAGGTGATTGCCTGCGTGGAATGTGCACATTCTCCCTGTGCCTGCGTGGGTTTCCTCCAGATGCTCTGGTTTCCTCCCACAGTCTAAAGATGTGTAGGCAAGGTGAATTGGCCATGCTAAATTGCCCATAGTATTCAGGGATGTGTAGGTTAGGTGTATTAGTCAGGGAAGAATGTTGAGTAGAGGGGAATGGGTCTGGGTGGGTTATTCTTTAGAGGGGCGGTGTGGACTTGTTGGGCTGAAGGGCCTGTTTCCACACTGTAGGGATTCTATAATTGCGATGGAGGGAAGTTAATTCAATTCTGACACCATTTGTTTGATCCTCCCTCACAATGCACTGTAGGATGGACCTGACTGATATTGATCCCTGAACTGGCATCACTAAAACAGATTAGAAAGTGTCTACTGACAGCAACCAGCCACTGATAAATTCCCTGCGTTCACCTCTGTTTTTGGTTATTCTCATAGTGTTTAGTTTGTAGGGTGCAGATTAATTACCCACATTTCTTACATCACCACGGTAAACTGTACTTCAAAAGTACTTCAATGGTTGTAAATTACTCTGGGATATCCTGAGCTCATGAAAGTTGTTGTTAAATGCAAGTTGTTCACTTATTTACTGCCAATTATGTTCTTTTCTGGCTGAGTCATCTGTGTTTCTTCACAGAATAGATTGTGAGGTAAAAATTGTTTTATTCAACAGCTCCAAAATGACACAATAGTGTAATTATTATGTTCCACTACACCTGGGCTTCATCCATTAAGAAAGTAGACCTAAGTATTTACATCAGAAAAAAAAGGTTCCAGTGGTCTTGTAGACGTATTTGCATAATATACTCCTGATTGCTTTCATGGTCACATTTTGTAAAGATGATGTACAATTAAAATACACTTCCCAAACACCCCTCGGGTTCAGGACAAAATCAGAACCAGAGCACAAACATGAACGTATGTTTTAAAGCATGCCTCTAATCAGTCAGAAAATTCAAAACATTTCTCATTTTTAATGATCATTTACATCATTCAACCTTAAAAGTACAACCTTACTTTAAACAAAATCCGTTTATTGAATGACAGGCAGATTTATGAAACTTCCATTTGTAATTTTAAGACATTTTCCTAATTTTAAACATCCAGCCAAGTTGTTAGACTTGACAAGTTTAGTGAATGCCAGATCAGTGCCGGTTACTGGCAAATGTAGTTTGATATTTTGTGTTACTTGCAAAAGCTCGAATTCACATAGTCAGCTAATGTAAAAATAATTGCTGCCGATAAATTAGATGCGACATGATTCTGTTGATCCTCTCTTTCTCTCATGGCATTGAGGGTCTTCCTGCAATTGCAAATCCTTCTGCCAAGCAGACAAAGAAATTGAACTAAAAAGAATTCACCCCCAGTTGGGTACTCTGTTCCGACTGATACTCACAAGTAATGGACAAGCACATTTGGTTACCACTGAATGGGGGAGGAATATTGAAGTTGGGGAAAGGCTATCTGATGGTAGGTCTTGATGATTGATTTTTTTGTGTTATTTCTCCTGTTTCCTGTAAGGTTTAGGAGGAAAGTCCAGCCGAGCAAATACTTCTTTAAGTTTAGTAAACAATTGGTTTTGTCCTCTTGGTTTTATTACACTACACTACCTGTGGCTTCTCCAGTTGCTGAACCTCCTCCAGATCAGATTTCTTCTTGAATTGCAAGTTTATAAGTAAGATAACTATTGGACCCTGACTTGAGTTACAACATAATCCTCTCTAACACAAAGGCCCAATACATTCACCTCCAATCAATGACCTGAGGAAGGAAATTCTGTCTATGGAGGGAGTGCCACAAAGTTTTACGAGACTGATTCTTGGGATGGCGGAACTCATGTATGAATTAAAATTAGAAAGAGATTTTGTTGTCACATGTACTCAATTACAGGGATACGGTGAAAAGGTACAGGGACATCATTCCCATTGTCATCTTAGGTACAAAGGTAATGAGGCACAAAATCTTAGGTACAAAATCGAAAAAAAATTATGAGTTTTACATTACAGTCCTTATAAAGTAGAAAGAACGAACAAAATTATTATTTCAACATTACAATCCTTCTTAACTGATTAGCCATGCAGGACTTTCAATCCCCAGAAGGGCTTGACCTCCTTCACTCTGAGCTCTTGTACCGTAATGGACTCCCTCTCCTCCTTGCTGGCTCCCCCCCACAGTGGCTCCCTCTCCCCCACGCTGACTCCCCCTTTCCCCTGCACTCGCTCCCTCTCCTCTATGCAGGCTCTCTCTCCCCACACTGGGCTCCTCTCCCCACGCTCGATCCCTCTCCTCTGTGCTGACTCCCTCTCCCCGCACTGACTCCCTCCTCCCCCAAGCTGGGTCCTTCTCCCCGTGATTGCTCCCCCTCCCCCACGCTGACTCCCTTCCCACCAAGCTGACTCCCTCTCCCTATGATGACTCCCTCTCCCCTGTGCTGACTCCCTCCACCCAATCCTTGACATCGCTGCAGATGCTGGGAGACCTCGGGCTGCCTGCTTTCGCTGCCCCCACAGATATTGGGGATCTGTTTCTCTGCTATACTGACTCGATCTCCTCCACGCTGCACAAACTCACTGACCACAGATAGTACGTAGATTAAAGTAAGAAAAACAAAAGGCAATAGAAAGAAGATAAAAATGTCCAAGTAGAAGGAGCAGATGAACTCTGGGCAAACGGCCCCACGCTGAGCTGCTACTCTGCGGCTATCTTGAAGAAGGAGACTGGAATGGTTAGAATTATATTCACTAGAGTTCAGAAGAATAAGAAGGCAATCTCATTGAAAGCCATAAAATTCTAACAGGACATTGATAGGAAAGGTTTAGAAAGATATGAGCCAAGTGAAGGGAAATGGGGTTAGTATGAATGGACATTTTGGTCGCCATTGACCAGTTAGGGCCAAAAGGCCTGTCTTTGTGCTGTAGGCCTCTATGACTCTACGATGAGACAAGAGTAAAAGCAGGAAGGATGTTTCTGATGAGCAGGGAATGCAGAACCAGAGCTCACATTCTAAGGACATGGGATACCCATTTAGGATGAAGATCAAAAGGTATAGTGGTTCAACGGTTAGCATGGCTGCCTCAGAGCGCCAGAAACATAGGTTTGATTCTCATCTCGGTTGACTGCCTATGTGGAATAAAGAACAAAGAAAATTACAGCACAGAAACAGGCCCTTTGGCCCTCCAAGCCTGCACCAATCCAGATCTTTTATCTAAACCAGACACCTATTTTCTAAGGATCTGTATCTCTCTGCTCCCTGCCCATTCATGTATCTGTCTAGATACATCTTAAATGATGCTATCGTTCCAGCCCCAACCACCTCCTCTGGCAACACATTCCAGGCACCCGCCACCCTCTGCATGAAAAACCTTCCACGCATATCTCCCCTAAACTTTTCCCCTCTCACTTTGAACTGATGACTCCTAGTAATTGAGACCCCACTGTGGGTAAAAGCTTCTTGTTACACTTGTCTACACCTCTCAATAGACAATAGACAATAGACAATGGACAATAGACAATAGGTGCAGGAGTATGCCATTCTGCCCTTCGAGCCTGCACCACCATTCAATATGATCATGGCAGGTCATCCTTAATCAGTATCCTGTTCCTGCCTTATCTCCATAACCCTTGATTCCACTATCCTTGAGAGCTCTATCCAACTCTTTCTTAAATGAATCCAGAGACTGGGCCTCCACTGCCCTCTGGGGCAGAGCATTCCACACAACCACCACTCTCTGGGTGAAGATGTTTCTCCTCATCTCTGTCCTAAATGGTCTACCCCGTATTTTTAAGCTGTGTCCTCTGGTTCAGCACTCATCCAACAGCGGTTCCTGCCTCCAGAGTGTCCAATCCTTTAATAATCTTAATGTCTTAATCAGATCCCCTCTCAGTCTTCTAAACTCAAGGGTATACAAGCCCAGTCGCTCCAGTCTTTCAACGAAAGGTAGTCCCGCCATTCCAGGAATTAACCTTGTGAACCTATGCTGCACTCCCTCAATAGCCAGAATGTCTTTCCTCACATTTGGAGACCAGAACTGCACACAATACTCCTGGTGTGGTCTCACCAGGGCCCTGTACAGCTGCAGAAGAACCTCTTTGCTTCTATACTCAATCCCTCTTGTTATGAAGGCATGCTGGCCTTCATATTAGCCTTCTTCACTACCTGCTGTACCTGCAAGCTTACCTTCATTGACTCGTGTACAAGAACACCCAGATCTCTTTGTACTGCCCCTTTACCTAAATTGATTCCATTTGGGTAGTAATCTGCCTTCCTGTTCTTGCCACCAAAGTGGATAACCGTACATTTATCCACATTAAACTGCATCTGCCATGCATCTGACCACTCACCTAACCTGTCCAGGTCACCCTGTAATCTCCTAACATCCTCCTCACATTTCACCCTGCCACCCAGCTTAATATCATCAGCAAATTTGCTAATGTTATTACTAATACCATTTTCTATATCATTAATATATATTGTAAAAAGCTGCGGTCCCAGCACTGATCCCTGCAGTACCCCACTGGTCACTGCCTGCCATTCTGAAATGGAGCCGTTTATCACTACTCTTTGTTTCCTGTCAGCCAACCAACTTTCAATCCAAGTTAGTACTTTGCCCCCAGTATCATGCGCCCTAATTTTGCTCACTAACCTCCTATTTGGAACTTTATCAAAAGCTTTCTGAAAGTCCAGGTACACTACATCTACTGGATCTCCCTCGTCCATCTTCAGAGTTACATCCTCAAAAAATTCCAGACGATTAGTCAAGCATGATTTTCCCTTCATAAATCCATGCTGACTGACCTATCCTGTTACTACTATCCAGATGTGTCATAATTTCATTCTTTATAATAGACTCCAGCATCTTTCCCACCACTGAGGTCAGACTAACTGGTCTATAATTTCCTGCTTTCTCAAAAAGTGGTATAACATAAGCCACCCTCCAATCCGCAGGAACTGATCCCGAATCTATTGAACTCTGGAAAATAATCACCAACGCATCCACGATTTCTCGAGCCACCTCCTTCAGTACCCTGGGATGTGGACCATCAGGCCCCGGGGACTTATCAACCTTCAGACCTAACAGTCTCTCCAACACCAATTCCTGGCAAATATAAATTCCCTTCAGTTCAGGTCCTTCAGCCACTGTTACCTCTGGGAGATTGCTTGTGTCTTCCCCAGTGAACACAGATCTCAAGTACCAATTCAATTCTTCTGCCATTTCTTTGTCACCCGTAATATATTCCCCTGTTTCTGTCTTCTCTCATGATTTTGTAGCCCTCAATCAGGTCCCCCCTCAACCTTTGTCTTTCTAATGAAAATAATCCTAATCTACTCATCCTCTCTTCATAGCTAGCACCTTCCATACCAGGCAACATCCTGGTGAACCTCCTCTGCACCCTCTCCAAAGCATCCATGTCCTTTTGGTAATGTGGTGACCAGAACCTTACACAGTGTTCTAAATGTGGCCGAACCAAAGTGGTTATACAACTATAACATGACCTGCCAACACTTGTACTCAATACTCTGTCCGATGAAGGAAAGCATGCCGTATGCCTTCTTGACCACTCTACTGACCTGCGTTGCCACCTTCAGGGAAGAATGGGCCTGAACACCCAGATCTCTCTGTACATCAATTTTCCCCAGGAATTTTCCATTTATTGAGTTTGCAAATTCCCTTCGTGTTTATGTGGGTTTCTTCCGGATGCACTCGTTTCCTCCCACAGTCCAAAGATGTGCAGGTTAGGTGGATTGGCGATGGGAAATTTCCCATAGTGTTCAGGATGTGCAGGCTAGGTGGGTCAGCCCTGGGAAATGCAGGGTTACAGGGATAGAGTGGGTCTGGATGGGATGCTCTTCAGAGGGTCAGTGTGGGTTCAATGGGCAGAATGGCCTGCTTTCACACTGTAGGGATTCTATGATTCTTCACCCAGTGAGTGAATTGGAATTCATTACCACAGAAAGTAATTGAGGCCAGAATATTGTATGATTTCAAGAAGGAGTTAGGTATAGCACTTAGGGCTAAAGAGATCAAAAGGATATGGGGGAAAAGCAGGTACAAACTACTGAGTTAGATGATTGGCCATGATCGTAATGAATGGTGGACCAGGCTTAAAGGGCTGAATGGCCTCCTCCTTTGATTTTCTATGTTTCCCATTCTCCCACTCTCGACCCCACAGCCTGCTCCCCTCTGCATGTGCAGGTCCCAAGGAGTTGGGTAGTCAGCGACTGTGGTGGATTGAAGAAGGGAAGGTGTTTGTACTTGTGGTGAGGGAGGCAAGGCGATTTGGTCATGAGAGATCAGAACTAAGATGGCCGTCAACTAGAGACAGTGGCTGATAAATCTGATCGGGAATTGTGGAGAAATGTCTTCACACAGAGAGCGGGAGAATGTGGAGCTTGCTCCCACTGTGAGCAGTCGAGAGGGAGATAGCTTCACCCTGCCTCTGGTTCACTGGGAGCTGGTGTACAGGTGTAACAAGGAGTTAGCAAGGCAAGCAGTGAGCTGGCCCTCATCATGACTGGATTTGAATATAGAGAGGTGTGAGAAATTCAGGGGATAAATCTTTCAAAGAGCCGGCACGCTGGATGGGCTGAATGGTCTGCTCATGTCAGGAAGTTTGAATTAACATTGTCTTTTGTGGTTTCTCTTTTTTCTGTTCAGATATTTTACCCCCACAGCAGCTGTTCTGCTTTGTGGCTCTTCCAGCTGCCAGCTGGTCTTAAAGCTGCACAAATCTGTTTTGGAAAAAATATGTTCTGAGTTCTTCTGTGCTCTAAACAATCTCAAGTTTGTTTCTTAATATTCACGACCATCATTTCCTCGGCAGTAGACCCTTTCATTGTCATCATGCTTGATCCTGTAATTTTATGCCCGCACCAAAGAGCTTGGGTCCACTTTAGACAGATCGAGAACAAGGCATGGTCAAAATTTGTCTTGAGGTTTAGGGCTTCTTTAGAACTCTGTTTATTGCATATTAAATCTAAATGCTGATACCCAGTAACCTGCGGTATACTAGGCTCTAATCTTGCTGTTACATTGTTAAGACAATTCTCTACATATGCCTCTTTCTTCAAATTTACTTCCTATCAAGCTCCACCCACATTGTGCTACTTATGTCCCATGGGGAGCATTTCCATGACATCGTCACTAGGCCGCTCCAGTGTCCTAACGATCTGTAATCAAATTATTGATAATTTGGTCCATAATTCTGATATTTCATGGGCTAGATTTAGAAACTTGGTCCAAAGCTTTGCTTAAGGTAGACATGCCAGGCAGCTGGATATCATTAGTCATGTAGCAATTTTGCTTTAGAACAGAACAGGTCTCAATAATTAATAAATATGAATTGTACAAGAGTTTCAAGGTTGATTAATAAATGTCTGAAATTATTTCTGACAATTTCTGAATACAATCCCCTAAGTATGTCTTTGCCAAATGTTTCACTCACAAAGAATCATTCGGTGAGGGGAGAGAGATTTATAAAAGATATGAGGGGCAAATTTTTCACACAGAGGGTGGTTTATGTGTGAACTGAACTTCATGAGGAAGAAGTGGATGTGGGCCAGTTACAATGCTTAAAAGATACTTAAGTAAATACATAAATAGGACAGGTTTGGAGGGATATGGCCAGGAATAGGCAGGTGAGACTAGTTTAGTTTGGGATTATGTTCAGCATGGAATGGTTGGACCGAAGGTTCCTTTCCTGTACTTTATGACTTTATGGCTCTATTAATAAAATTACATTAGACCAAATAGCAAGATGTGACTGAGTTTAGTCTTTCTGATACTGATTGCTAATCCTATCATTGAAAGACATCGGACCATTGGATAGGCTAGGCACAGATAATCCTTAAAGGATTGCCAAAAGGAAGTTAATGTGAAGAGAATTCCTGACATAGAACCACCCTTACCTTGTGTGATTAAAGTCCATATTATGATTAGATGGAAATTTTCCTTCACCAGCTGGCCTTTATGTAGGCCCACTCATGGGACTCCCAACAATCTACATCAAATGAAATAATCACCTCTGAGTCATAATATTATGAGTTCAAGACCAACAGAGACAAAGTGTAGGCTCACACTGAAGGAGTGTTACACAGACATAATGCTGTCTTTCAGCTGAGACATTTCTCCTTACGATTGCGCAGAAAAAAACCCATCGATACTATTTTGAAGAGAAGCAGAGATTTCTGTCTCCTGCCTTGGAAGATACTTATCTGTCACCCAACACTGTTCAGAAAGATTACCTAGTTATTATGACAGTGCTGTCTTTGGGAAGTTTCTAATCGTAAAATGGTCGCAGTGAGTAAACTTGAGTTTGTCATTGGCTGTAAAGCACACCCTGAGGGTGTGAAAGATGCTGTATAAATGCTTTTCTCATTTACTTTCTATCAAAATGCACCATTAGACGGTACAGATTTGCAGGGCCTATCTCCTACCTGTAAGCATTTTTGTAATCTTACCTATTGCATACTTGCTGCTTTTAATCCTGAAGTATTCCTGTTTTACATAATACGTGACTGGTTTCTCAACAACAGTGCAAGGGAAATCTCTTGCAGTATGTCTTAAGCTTCATGCACAACAGAAAGCAGTGAAAACTTCTGCATTGCTTATGTAAAACCAATAAAAATCAAATAGTTCTAGTACACTGGGTAAGGTTGAACTAGAAGAAAATTCAAGTTGAGAACTAATCACACCAGCATTTGGGCCTTATTTCATGTTTCACTGGTCATTTCTTTGGGAGTAGTGTTGCCTGGTGCTAAACAACCCTGCCCGTGGCTTGTTGTTATGTGTAGATCTGTGCGAATTCTCACCACTAGATGGCTTTACACAACTTGAACTCTTCATTTTTGTGATTCTTTCATGGGATGTGGTGTCACTGGCTAGGCCAGTATTTATTTCCCAAGTCTAAATGTCCAGAGTGCAGTTAAGAATCAACCACATTCCAATAGGTCTGGAGTCACATATGGATCAGAAAGACAGATTTTCTTCCCTAAAGAACATTAGAGAACTAGCTGGGGCTTTTACTACATTCAGTCATGACTATCTGGTCACCATAAAGTCAGTTTTCAGATTTCTTGTTGAATTCAAATTCAGCAGCTGCTGTATTAGGATTTGAACCCATGTCCCCACAGTACCCTGTAGAAGGGTCATACTGGACTCTCAATGTTAATTCTGCCTTCTCTCTGCAGATGCTGCTAAGTTTCTCTAGTAATTGTTGTAGTTGTTTGCAGAACATTAGCCTGGGGTCTGGATTATTAGTCGGACAGACTTGAAGGGGCAAATGATTTAGATATTAGATTACTTACAGGCTCTTTGGCCCAACAAGTCCACACCAACCCTCCGAAGAGCAACCCACCCAGACCCATTCCCCTACACCTAACACTACAGTCAATTTAGCATGGCCAATTCACCTAACCTGCATATTTTTGGACTTTAGGAGGAAACTGGAGCACGCCCACGCAGACATGGGGAGAATGTGCAAACTCCACACAGACTCCACAGAGTTGCCTGAGGCAGGAATTGAACCTGGGTCTCTGGCACTGTGAGGCAGCAGTGCTAACCATTGTGCCACCGTGGCCATTCCTGCTTCTATTTCCGATGTTTCTATATTTGTTCGATGGTTAGTTTTTGTACCTATGAAATGAATTTTAAAATGAAAATGTTTGCACCAGGAGTGAAGATGTGGGTGCTTCCTTTAAATTTGGAGGCATCATGTGACAAACAACTAATAAAGTATGGTATAGACTGGTGTATTTAGCATGCTGGAAAATTGTTACAGCTTATGTTACCTTTAATTGGTCAGTAATTGCAGCATTAACAATGGATTCAGTGCAGCCTTTCTATTAAAAGGAACAGACTGCCTTTAAGAACTGGAGGCTGCTGGAATGTCACTAGCCTTATACACTGCTGGGACCCTGGTTGATAGCACCTCCAGTTAGCAGCATGGTGTCATGTCAGGCTGCGCATTAAAATAATTCAAATGAGGAGTCAGTGCTTGGTTTTCATTCTAGCTGCTTCAATAGAATTGGGAAATTAGGGGGCTCTTATAGCGCAATTGTGGTGTCCTGACCTCTGAGCCAGGAGGCCTGGCTTCTAGTCCCAACAGGATTCTGCTCTAGTGGCATGTAACAACATCTCTAACAGATTCATTAAAAACATCCAGAATGGACAATTTCCAAACCTCTGTCGGAACACAGGAGTGAACGGTTTTCTAACTGTTAAACTTAATAAGGCCGATTACATAAATATGTTTGAGTCAAGCAGATTAAGGATAATGGTAGGCTAATGCATGCCATACCATACAAAACCTGCTTGGAGATTTGGACATTTTTCCCATCTGATTCACCCATGCCCATTTCATGCAAAGATGTGGCGATGTCGATGTTGGACTGGGATGGACAAAGTCAGAAGTCACACAGCACCAGGTTATAGTCTAACTGGTTTATTTGAAATCACAAGCTTTCAGAGCACTGTTCCTTCATCAGGTGCTCCTTAGAAAGGAGCAGCGCGTTGAAAGCTTGTGATTTTGCATAAACCTGTTGGACTATAATCCTGGCGTCGTATGACTTCTGACACTTCATGTAAAGGTTGGGAAGAATCTGCTCCAAGAGTTAGAAATTGGAATATGAGTATAAACTAACAATAAATATAATCGCAGATCATAAGAACTCAAACTAATGCATGAAAAGGAAATGAACAGCTGAAACAAATAGTGCCCCTGTGTTAGAAACAAAATTCAATAAAATTTAGACGAGACCACCAAAGCTGGAAACAAGACAATTTATTCTACGATCTTGCAAGAAAGGACCCCAATTGCAGAGAGCAATTGAAGTGATGATTATTCAAACTACTACACAGTTATACTTTTGAGCTGCGTGAGGTCACCTCTCCCGACTCCTGCATTACCCAATCTCTCTTAGTATTTTGCCTCTGCCCATCTGTGCTCCACGCCCATTGCCCCCTTCCCCAGGTTGGCAACCTTCCTCTCTGTAAGTGCTGACACACATTATTTTGTCGACAGTACATCAAGATCTGGTTTAACATTTTGTATCAATTCTGCTGGTACATTCCATCCTCGGACATTTCATTAACTTGTATCATTTTGTATAGCCCAAGCATTTCAGTTATCTCAGCTTTTTGCTGAAAACATAATTTTTAAAAATAACTTATTTGCTATAATAATTACACCACCAAAGTTAGTATTTAATTAACCACAATTATACACTAAGAAAATTAGAGATACTCTTCCCTAAATACCTGCAGAGTTAATAGTTCTCTTGCTGTACCCCTTTTCTGTATGCTTTTTCTATATCTGCCAAAACAACACTTTTCCCCATTTTTAACACCTGGGACAATGAGACCGGAAAATAGTAATGTGAAACAAGAAAATGACAGCCTTTGTTTAGACATTTCCTATATAATAACATGATAGACATTAAAGGAGTTCCAATAATAGTAGAAAATTTTTAAAAAATACAAAGATATGAGAGGAACTTTAAAGAATTAATATCACTGAGCAAAAAGTATTGGGGAAACTCATGGGCCCAAAGGATGACATGTTTCTTGGACTGGTGGCCTGCATCTGAAGGTCTGAAAAAAACAGCTGAATAATTACTAGATGCATTTTTTGTAATTGTCCAGCAATCTTATTCTGGAATATTCATATTCTAGATTCTAGAATAATCCGAGTGAATTGGTAAACTCCAAATCTAATGCTCCTATTAAAGAAAGGAGAGAACCAGAAATAGAGAAACTTAGGCCAGTGAGTTGAACATCTGTCATTGGGAAAACATGGGAATTCATTACTATGAATATTGTAGATGGATACTTTGAAAATAATTAACCATACAAGTGAGGTCAACATGGATTTATGAAAGGAAGCTGTGTTTGATAAACTTATTAGCGTTCTCTCTGTATGTAGGAAGTAGGGTGGATAAAGAGGAACCAATAGATGTGTTGGGATTTTCAAAAGACAATTGTTTTTGTTTTTATTCTTTCATTAGAATCATAGAGATGTACAACACGGAAACAGACCCTTCGGTCCAACTCGTCTATGCTGACCAGATATCCCAACCCAATCTAGTCCCACTTGCCAGTACATTTCTTATTCATATACCCACCCAGATGCCTTTTTTATAGATATTTTTATTGAAAAAGAAAATTTTAAAGATTTTTTACAAAATTACATAAATAATACAAACTTGTGTATTCCACTTTAAAATGTAATAACAACGCCAACATAAAATTAAATAAATAAAAAACAAACTAACAACTAATCTATTATACAAACAACTGAAACATAAAAAAGGATATCATACATTACCAACAGTAAACAACAAAGTAATTAAATAACTAGATACATGCTCAAAGTAGATTTACATCAAGTCACAATAGAACTCGTATTTATATGGGATTCCTCCTCCCGGGGGCCCCGAACCAGCCAGAACCATTACCACAGTCAACCAAAGGCCCTGAAGAATGTGGCCGAAATATCTGTGTCGATGTAGTTCAAAAAGGGCTGCCATGTTTTATAAAATAATTCAGTTTTTTTGGTGCACCATATTCGTGAGGAAGTCAAGGGGGATATATTCCATGACAATCCTGTGCCAGTTTGAAAGTCCAGGAGGGCCTTCGGATACCCAATTCACTGAAATATTTTTCCTCGCACAAAAGGAGAGGATAGAAAATAATTTCCTCCCGTATACGTCCAGGGACGGTAAAATTGGAGAGCCCAAAAGTAGGGAGACTGGATCCAATCCAATCTCCGTACCCAAGATCCCTGTCAAGGCATTCGCTACTCTATCTCAATACCTACGGATCTTATGGCATGTTCATAGACAATGCGTGAGAGTGTCAACTTTTATTTTACATTTAGGACACATTGGGGATAATCCTGCCTTGAACTTTGTGAGTCGTACAGGTGCCATGTGAGCCCTGTAGAGTATCTTTAATTGAATAGCCTGAGTTCTGTTACAGATAGAAATCTTTCTGGCATTTTCCCAGATGTCCTCCCACATTTCTAAAGAGATTTACCCAGATGCCTTTTAAATGTTGTAATTGTACCAGCTTCCACCACTTCCTCTGCCAGCTCATTCCATACACGCACCACCCTCTGTGTGAAAAAAATGCCCCTTAGGTCCCTTTTATATCTTTCCCCTCTCACCCTGAACCTATGCCCTCTAGTTCTGGATCCCCCCACCACAGGGAAAAGACCTTGTCTATTTTGTCTATCCTTGCCCCTCATGATTTTATAAACTTCTATAGGGTCACCCCTCAGCACCGACATTCCAGGGGAAACAGCCCCAGCCTATTCAGCCTCTCTATTGATTGCCCATCCCTCTGTGCAGTTAAGAATCAACCATATTGCATTGGGTCGAGATCAGAGTTTAGTGAGACCAGGTTAGAAAGAAAGATTTCCTTCCCTAAAGGGCATTAGTGAACCCGATGGGTTTTAACAACAGTTGATAGTGGCTACCTTTTTGCCACTAAACTACTTTTCAATTCCAGTTCTTCTTCATCATTGAATTCCAATTTGACCATCTGCCATGAGAAGGTTTGAATCTACGCCTCCCAGGATAATAACCTGGGGTTGTTGATGATAGTCCAGTGATATTACCACTGCACCGCACCACCTCCTCTTATGTGTACCGGCCAAGAGTGTATGATGTTATGGGTAATATTTAGCAGAGCTAGATGATTGTCAAACTAAGAAGAAACAGATAAAGATAAATGGGTCCTTTTCAAATTGAAAACTCCAGCTAGTGGGGTGCAGCAGAAATCTGCACCGAGGGCTTAATTATTTACAATCTAATAATGACTTGCCTGAAGGAACCAATTCTGTTGAAGCCCCATGAACTGACAATGCAAAACTAGATAGGAAAGCAAGTTGTGAGGAGGACCCAGATTCAGTAAATAGATTAGATTAGATTAGATTTGTGGGCGGCACGGTGGCACAGTGGTTAGCACTGCTGCCTCACAGCGCCAGAGACCCGGGTTCAATTCCCGACTCAGGCGACTGACTGTGTGGAGTTTGCACATTCTCCCCGTGTCTGCGTGGGTTTCCTCCGGGTGCTCCGGTTTCCTCCCACAGTCCAAAGATGTGCAGGTCAGGTGAATTGGCCATGCTAAATTGCCCGTAGTGTTAGGTAAAGGGGTAAATGTACGGGAATGGGTGGGTTACGCTTCGGCGGGTCGGTGTGGACTTGTTGGGCCGAAGGGCCTGTTTCCACACTGTAAGTAATCTAATCTAATCTAAATAGATAGGTTAATGGATGGCCAATATAATGGCACAAAAATCAGAAGCTGTCTACTTTGATGGCAAGGTTAGAAACGTAGAATATTAATTATTTAATTTAGTCACTTAAATATAGTGCTGACAAACAGTCACTAGACTCAAAACATTAACTCTGTTTTATTCCCACAGCTGCTGCCAGACATGCTGAGTTTCTCCAGCAATTTCTGTTTTAATTTCAGATCTTCAGTATCCACAGCTTTTTGTTTTATATTATTCAAATGGAGTCAGAAAGCAGAATGCTGTAGGACACATACAAGGTTCGAGGTATCTTTGCACGTGAGTCACAAAAAGTTGATGTTTCAGGTACAGCAAAATGATTAGGAAGACAAATGAAATGTTGGCCTTTATTGTAATGGGAATGGAGTATAAAAGTTTAGCAGTCTTGCTATGATTGTACAGAGCATTGGTGAGACCACCCCTAATGTACTATGCCTAATGGCCTCCTTATGTAGGGAGAAATATAATTGCACTGTAGGCCATTCAGAGAAGCTTATCTTGGCTGATATCCCGGATGAAGGGAGTAGTATTATGAGGAAATGTTCAGGGGGTTGGGCCTATGCAAATCGAAATTCAGAAGAATGAGACCTGATCTCATTGAGAGGGGTTTGTGGAGCAGTTACTATGGGACTATTTCCCCCGTGGAAGAATATAGAATTAAAGGGGCACTGTTTCAATTAGAGAGGTCCTCCACTTACGACAGAGATGACAAAGATTTATTTTCTCTCCAATAATTGTTATTAATTAGAATCATCTTCTAGAATTGAGAGCAGTTGAGGTTGGGTGACTGAAATTGCACTAGACAGACACTTGATCTATAGAGAATGAAATGTTATTGGGTATCAAGTGGGTGGGAAGTGGGGTAGGACAGACAGTAAAGTGGAGTTGAGACCACAATCAGATCAGCCATAATCTTATCGAATGGTGGGGCACACTCAGAGACCTATTTCTTATCCTCATATGATCTGGATTGATCTCTGCCAAGTGTGCTGTCCTGTCCTGTCCTGGTCTATACTATCTGTATTGGGATTTCCTGCATTATTTCAGTTCACTTACTGTATTATTCACTGTTTTGATTTCAATGCACTGTTTCACATTTTTAAAATGCACAGTTTAGCACCTTCTGATGATAGTACAATCAACTCTTCAACAGATTCCATTTTCTTCCTCCAGGCTCCACAAAACGATCTCTTAACCTTTAGTTAATGCAGCAATATGAATTATTGGCTTGAAATGGTGATTTATGTTGGGAATGATTATATATTATTCCACTGGCTTTCAAATTTGTTTGACATAAAAATTCAAAAACTTCCCCAAAACATGAATTGCAAAATGTCAAGATGATCATATGACTGAAAAATAAACTCATGTACTTTTCTGTGGAAAAGCAAAACTTCCTTTCTATTGCTTTGCTGTAATGAAGGAAGTAGTTGCAGTTTCACAAGTTTTACAGCTCTGTTCACATCTGTTCAAAACTGGGTTCTATAATCATTTATGATGCATTCACTAAGGTGAAAGATAAAAAGGATACCCAGATTATAATCTCATAATATATATTATATGCCTCACCTGCTTTATATCTCTATGTTATAAATAATTGTAAATACATTTTAACTGCAGAAGTGCTCAATTTTATTTAAAGTGACCGAACAAAGGGCATTTTTTGGGGGTTAGCACAGTGAAGATACAAAAACCATGACATTAGGGAGTGAAAGTGAGTTGATTGCACCCTGAAGAGCAAGTGAAGAATATCTCATCAAATGTCACGCAAATGTGGCTTTGGAGATTCAGGAAGTGAATCATTCACTACAGAGAGGGGAATTCGGTGATGGTAACGTCAATGAAAGCTAGTGTAGGAGGTTGAGGGAATGAGTAGACTCTGTCTGGTTGGTAATAGAACATAGGAACAGGGGAGGCCATTTTTCCCCCTCAACTCTGTTTCAGCAATCGTGGAGATAGAGTCATAGAGATATTCAGCACAGAAACAAACTTTTCGGTCCAACTTGTCCATGCCAACCAGATATCCTAACTTAATTTAGTCCCATTTGCCAGCACTTGGCCCATATCCCTCTCAACCTTTCCTATTCATATACCCATCCAGACACCTTTTAAATGTTGCAATTGTACCAGCCTCCACCACTTCCTCTGGCAGGTCATTCCATGCATGCAGCACCCTCTGCGTGAAAAAGTAGGCCCTTAGGTTCCTTTTAAATTTTTCCCCTCTCACCTTAAACTCATGCCCTCTAGTTCTGGACTCCCCCACCCCAGGAAAAGACCTTGTCTATTTACCCTATCCTTGCCCCTCATAATTTGATAAACCTCTATAAGGTCACCCCTCAACCTCCAACGCTCCAGGGAAAACAGCCCCAGCCTATTCATACTCTCCCTGCAGCTCAAACCCTCCAACCCTGGCAACATCCTTATAAACCTTTTCTGAACCCTTTTAAATTTCACAACATCCTTCCGATAGGAGGGAGACCAGAACTGCATATAATATTCCAAAAGTGGCCAAAACAATGCCCTGTACAGCTGCAACATGACCTCCCAACCCCTGACCAATAAAGGAAAGCATACCAAACAACTTCTTCATTATCCTATCTACCTATGACTCCACTTTCAAGGAGCTATGAACCTGCACTCCAACGTCTCTTTGTTCAGCAACACTCTCCAGGCCCTTACCATTAAGTGTATAAGTCCTGCTCTGATTTGCATTTCCAAAATGCACACCTCACATTTATCTAAATTAAACTCCATCTGCCACTTCTCAGCCCATTGGCCCCTCTGATCAAGATCCCATTGTAATTCTGAGCTAACTTTTTTCGCTGTCCACTACACTTCCAATTTTGGTGTCATTTGCAAACTTACTAACTATACCTCCTATACTCACATCCCAATCATTTTTATAAATGACAAAAAGCAGTGGACCCAGCACCGATCCTTGTGGCATACCACGGGTCACAGGCCTCCAGTCTGAAAAGCAACCCTCCACCACCACCCTCTGTCTTCTACCTTCAAACCAGTTCTGTATCCAAATGGTTAGTTCTCCCTGTATTTGCACATTCTCCTCATGTCTGTGTGGGTTTCTTTTGGGTGCTCCGGTTTCCTCCCACAGTTCAAAGATGGGCAGGTCAGGTGAATTGCCCATAGTGATAGGTTCATTAGTAGGGAGGAGGGAAATGGGTCTGGGTGGGTTACTCTTCAGAGGGTCAGTGTGGACTTGTTAGGCTGAAGGGCCTGTTTCCATACTGTAGGGAATCTAATCTACTCTAATAATTCCATGAGATCTTACCTTGCTAACAAGTCTACCATGAGGAACTTTGCTGAAGTCCATATAGATCACATCCACCGCTCTGCCCTCATCAATCCTCTTTGTTACTTCTTCAAAAAATTCAATCATGTTCGTGAGACCTGATTTCCCGTGCACAACGCCATACTGACTATCAGTCCTTACCTTTCCAAATGGATGTAATTCCTGTCCAACAACTTGCCCACTTCTGATGTCAGGCTCACTGGTCTATAGTTCCCTGGCTTGTTCTTACAACCTTTCTTAAATAGTGGAACTACGTTAGCCAACCTCCAGTCTTCTCACACCCCTCCTACGACTATCGGTGATACAAATATTTCAGTAAGAGGCCCAGCAATCACTTACCTAATTTTTCACAGAGCTCCAGGGGTACACCTGATCAAGTTCTGAGGATTTATCCACTTTTATGAATTTCAAGACATCCAGCACCTCCTCCTCTGTAATCTGGACATTTTTCAAGATGTCACTATCTATTTCCCTACATTCTATATCTTCCATGTCCTTCTCCACAGTAAACACTGATGCAAAATACTCATTTAGTATCTCCCAATCTCCAGTGTTTCCACACATAGGCTGCCTTGCTGATCTTTGAGGGGCCCTATACTCTCCCTAGTTACCCTTTTGTCTTCAATGTATTTGCAAAAACCCTTTGGATTCTCCTTTACTTTATTTGCCGAAGCTATCTCATGTCCCCTTTTCCTCTTCCTGATTTCCCTCTTAAGTATACTCCTAATTCCTTTATACTCTTCTAAGGATTCACTCGATCTATCCTGTCTATACCTGACATATGCTTCCTTCTTTTTCTTAACCAAAACCTCAATTTCTCTAGTCATCCAGCTTTCCCTATGCCCACCAGCCTTGTCTTTCACCCTGACAGGAATATACTGTCTCTGAACTCTTGTTATCTCATTTTTAAAGGCTTCCCATTTTCCAGCCATCCCTTTACCTGCGAACATTTGCCCCCAATCAACTTTTGGAAGTTGTTTTCTAATACCGTCAAAATTGGTCTTCTTCCAATTTAGAACTTCAACTTTTCGATCCGGTCTATCCTTTTCCATCACTATTTAAAAAATAATAGAATTATGGTCACTGGTCCCAAAGTGCCCCTCCACTGACACCTCAGTCACCTGCCCTGCCTTATTTCCCAAGAGTAGGTTGAGTTTTGCACCTTCTCTAGTAGGTACATCCACATACTGAATCAGAAGATTTTCTTGTACACACTTAACAAATCCCTCTCCTTCTAAACCCTTAACACTATGGCAGTCCTAGTCAAAGTTTGGAAAATTAAAATCCCCTACAGTAACCACCCTATTATTCTTACAGACAACTTAGATCTCCTGACAAATTTATTTCTCAATTTCCCTCTGACTATGGGGGGTCTATTATACAATCCCATTAAGGTGATCTTTCCTTTCTGATTTCCATCCAAATAACTTAGTTGGATGTATTCCCAGGAATAGCCTCCCTCAGTACAGCCGTGATGCTGCCCCTTACCAAAAACACCACTCCCCCTCCTATTTTGAACCCCTTTCTATCCTTCCTATGGTATTTGTATCCTGGAACATTAAGCTGCCAGTACTGTCCATCCCTGAGCCACATCTCTGTCATTGCTATGTTTCTAACCCATGTTCCTAACCATGCCCTGAGTTCATCTGCCTTCTCTGTTAGGCCTCTTGCATTGAAATGAATGCAGTTTAATTTGTCAGTCCTACCTTGTTCTCTGCTTTGTCCCTGCTTGCCCTGACTGTTTGACTTGCTCATTTCCCCAATTGTACCAGTCTCAGATTGATCACTTTCCTCACTATCTTTCTGTGTCACACCACCCCACCTTACTAGTTTAAATCCTCCCGAGCAGCTCTAGCAAATCTCCCTGCCAGTATATTGGTCCCCTTTCAATTCAGGTGCAAACCGTCCTACTTATACAGGTCACTTTTACCCCAGAAGAGATTCCAATGATCCAAAATGTGAACCCTTCTCCCCTGCACCAGCTCCTCAGCCATGCGTTCATCTGCTCTATCCTCCTAATCCTACCTCACTAGCTCATAGCACCAGCAGTAGTCCAGATATGACTATTCTCGAGGACCTCCTTTTTAAATTCCTGCCTAATTCTTTATATTCTCCCTTCAGAATCTCTTTTTCCCTTCCTATGTTGTTGGTCCAATGCGGACAATGATGTCCTGCTGGTCCCTCTCCCCCTTTGAGAACATTCTGCTCCCTCTCCGAAGTATCCTTGATCTTGGCACCAGGGAAGCAAAACACCATTCTGATTTTTTGCTGCTGGCCGCAGAAACATTTGACTGTACCTCTGACTAGAGAGTCCTCTCTCACTATCAATTTCTTGGAATCTGATGTACCCCTCATTACATTAGAGCTTGTCTTGATACCAGAAATATGGCTGTTCGTGCTACATTCCCCTGAGAGTCCATCACCCAATACATTTTCTAAAACAGCATACTTGTTTGAAATGGGGATTGCCACAGGGAACTCCTGCACTACCTGCCTACCCCTGCTACCTTTCCTGGAGTTAACTCATCCACCTGACTCTATCTGCGGCTTTTCTCCCTTACTATAGCAGCCATCCATCACACCCCCTAGCTCCTGTGAATTCCTTATTGCTTCTCACTCTTGCTTCAATCAATCCATGCAGTCTGATAGGATTTGCAACCAAAGATACTTCCTGCAGACATAATCATCAGTAACATGGAAGCGCTCCCTAAACTCCCACATCTGACAGGACGAGCACATCACTTTACTAAAGACCATCTTTTCACTTTATCAATTGACAGACCCAGAAGATAACACCGTCTTATTGCTCTAAAAAAAAACTGCTCCAGGCTAACTTAATACTTATGGCTTATATCCTTAAAATTTAACCAAGAGACAGATCTCAATAAAACATATAATCAAGAAAGAACCCGTTCTACTCGCTATTGTTGAATTCCAGCAAGGCTACACTTAAAAGCAATGCACTTATCTGTTCCTGTGCTGTGAGCTCTCCCACACAGGTTCCTCAAAGGTCAGCTGTGAATTTCACCATTTGTTAATTTTTCCAATGTCCAGAGATACTTGAACTCAAACAGCAAAGGCAGTAACTGTGCAGATTCACTTCTGTGTCACTTAGTAGTATAGGTTTCTTTCTCTGACCATATGGTCACTGCCTTTGACTGTCTTTATCTCTTTTAGAGTACTATTGTTTTGATCTTTTTCCCCGCAAAGTTCTAAAACAATGCAACCGCATATAAAACAGTAATTGCTGCTCCTGGAATTTGAGGAAATCACCTCCAACACCTAAAATACCTCTTAAAAAAAGGAGCAGCTCTTAAAACCACAATTTTTTCCCATCCTCCATCTTGGATTACCCAGACATAATTCCATATACCTTTGCTCTACGCTCTTAATAGCTAGTGTTGGAGTATTTAACAGTACTTAAATTTAAATTAGCAATATTTAATTCTGTCAAATTCTGATTTAACAACACGATACCTGGACTCCAAGAGTTAAACTATGAGGCAAAACATCACAAGTTAGTGCTGTATTCCCTGGAATGTAGACTGTTAAGATTTGATTTAACCAAATATTTTCAATATACAAATTAAGGTAGCATAAATAGAAGGAATTTTCTTTTGCTGGTTGGGTGAATCCAGGGCTCAGAGACACAGTCTAAAAATGAGAGTGGGACCTTTCAAGTCTTGAACTTTGAAACACTTCCAATGGGGCTTTTCCACACCACAGGGAGTTCTGCTGTGGGGAACTGATCCTGTGCCAGCAGGCAGCAGGTCCCTGTGAAACATCATACCAACCACAGCCAATGAAGAAGCTATCATCCAATTGAGGGTGGCACCATGCTTCCCAGAACTACCAGCTCCACAAAACTATTATAGGATTTTAAGCTACCCAACAAGACCTCCTCTTCATTATTGAAAGCACTCAATGTAATGGCCTAATGATAACAATTCACACGTCCCTTTCGAAGATCAGTTGATGCTGGCAAATGGAACTATTTCTGATTGGGGGGGTAGGTGTGGACGAGTTGGACCGAAGGGTCTGTTTCTGTGCTGTATGACTCTATGGCTAAGTCCCTTGCTTGTAGAATCGTTCCAAAATGACTTTGGACTCAACACCGTAAGAGAAAGGTTTCTTGCTAAACTTACATAGAATCATAAAATCATATAGTACGGAAGAGGCTGTTCAAGCAATCAAGTCTGTACCTCACAAAATACACTCACACCAACATCTCACACTGGGCCCAGTGCCTTAAATGTTATGACACTTCAAGTGCATATCTAAGTAATTTTGCAAGGTTGTGAGGTTACTCACCTAAACTGCCTTCCACACACTGCATTCCAGATCCCCACCATCCCCTGGGTGAAAAATAACTTTCCTCAAATCCTCCCTGAACTTCCTGCCTTTCACTTTAAAAATGCTCTTGACCCTTCAACTAAAGAGACAACTGCTTTCTATTCACCCTGTCCAAGCCCCTCATAACCTTATCCACTTCTATCAGGACCCCACACACCTTCTCTCCTCCCAAGGAAACAACCTGAGATTATTGGTGTGGACTTGTTGGGCCGAAGGGCCTGTTTCCACACTGTAAGTAATCTAATCTAATCTAATCTTTCTTCAGAGCCGACATGCTTCACCCCAGGCAACATCCTGTGAATCTCCTCTGCATTCCCTCCAATATAGTCACATCCTTCCTACAGTGCGGTGACCAGAACTGCACACAGTACTCCAGCTATGGCCTAACCAATGGCCTAACTCCAGCATAACCACTCTGATCTTATAGCCTTTGCCTTGACCGATGAAGGCAAGCATTCTGTACACCTTGTTAACTACCCTATTGACCTGTCATTCCTGAAGAAGGGCTTGTGCCTGAAACATCGATTCTCCTGCTCCTCGGATGCTGCCTGGCCTGCTGTGTTTCTCCAGCACCACATTTTTCAACTATTGACCTGTCTTGCCACCTTCAGGGATCTGTGGCCAATAATCCCGAGATTCCTCTCTTCCTGTGTTTCCTAGTATCCTGCTGTTCATTGAGTGCTCCCTTGTCTTGTTACTTCTTCCAAGGTGCAGGACCTCACATTTACCAGGATTAAATTCCAGCTGCCACGGATCTCCCAACTCACAATCCTATCTATATCTTCCTATAAACTAAGATTTTCCTTCCCACTGTCAATCATCCAACCAATCTTTGTGTCATCTGCAAACTTACTTATCATACCTACCCCCCCGCCACATTCTCATTCACATAATTTATGAATATCAAAAACAATAAGGGATCCAGCACTGATCCCTGAGAACACAATTGGACAGCAGCTTCCAGTCATACAAACAGCCTTCTACCTCCAGCGTATGTCTGCTGCTGCTAAACCAATTTTGAATCCATCTTGCCAAGTTACTCTGAACCCCATGAGCTTTTACTTTCTTTGTCAGTTTCCCATATGGGGTTTTAACAAAGGCCTTGCTGAAATCCATAAAAACTAGATCAACTGCCCTAACCTCATCTACACACATGGTCACCTCCTCGAAAGATTCAGTCAAATTCAATAGGCATGACCTCCCCCTGACAAAGCCTAATCTGACTATCCCAGATCAAACCTTGCCTCTCTAAATGGAGATTAATTTTAACCTCCACTAGTTCTCCAACAGTTTCCCTACCACTGATGTGAGGATCATAGCTCTATACTTCCCTGTTCTACCTCTTGAGGAGTGGAATAAGATTAGCTCTCCTCCAGTCCTGTGGCACCACCTCTGAGGTAAGAGACAATTTAAAAATTTGGGTTGACGGCCTGGTGATTTCCTCCCTCATCTCCCACAGTAATCTGGGACACAATTCACCCAGTCCTGGGCATTTGAAAACTTTTAAACCTCCCAAAATCTCCAATATCTCCTTTCATCTTATATCAATCTGCTCAAAGACTTCACAGTTCAACTTCTCAAGTTAATCTGAAATGCGCATCAGCCATGATTTAATGGCGGAGTGGACTCGATGGGCCGAATGGCCTTACTTCCACTCCTATGTCTTATGGTCTTATGGTCTTATGGTCTAATCTAGTACTTGCGTCCTCTTTCTTCTGGGTAAAGACAGATGCAAAATACCCACTGAACACTTTACCAAGGTCCTCTTGCTTGATGGATGAATCTCTTGCCATCTTTAAAAAATTGCTTCCCTTCCCATGGAAGGAGACTGGGCCCACATTTGGAGATTATGTTTGGTTCACTCAATCTGTCAAATGAAGACTAGATGTTCTCCTTCCAAACCCATTGATTAAAACAAACATGAAGTCCTTAACTTAGGTCTCATTCAGAGCCCTCAATCTGTTTAAAGATTATTATGCTTGGATTGCTATTATACACGATCAATTCCATGAATTCCTTCATCTGGACGAATGTACTAATCAGGGATTTCTTAGCTGATATAAATGGGAGAAATTTAGGAAATATTGGAAAGGTTTGGATAGGGCAAACTGCTCAATCACCTCTTACACCAGGGAGAGCAGATTACTGGCAACATTTCTACATGCAAATGTATGAATTAGGAGCAGGAGTAGGTCATTTGATTCCTTGAAGCTTTTCGCTATAATCAGAAGGAAGCTCACTATCACATTCTTGAGGATAACTAAGGATGGAAAATAGCAAGTACATCCCAAGAACATATGCTGAAAACATTATAATGAACATAGTAGAAAAACTGAGAATTTTCTATGCTAGCATTGATCACTTTACACTCAGGATGTTATTTCAGAAAATCCTACATTTTCAAGATACAAGAAGATGTAGGTTAGAACATTACTGTCCCATCTCAATGCAGCTGTGATGATAGAGTGGGTGGAAATCCAAATTTAGAAAATAACTAATCATTTAGAAAACAAATAATTTGTTTAATTCTTACTCATACTCAGAAGAATGTCACTGGGGAATGATCACTGAGACATTCTTTTAAGACCTTAGGAAAAAATCTATCAAGATATGGCATTTATCAGCTTTTAGTTCTGATAACCTTACAAATGCCCTTCCCCTGTTGAATGTAATTTTTTTAAGTTCTTCCTTTCCTTTCACTTCTGATATACATTTTTTTTCCTGAGATGTTATTTATTTCCTCTGTTCAATCTCACGCCTGACATTTTCATTTTGGGGGCGGCATGGTGGCTAAGTGGTTAGCACTGCTGCCTCACAGTGCCTGGGACCCAGGTTCAATTCCAGCCTCGGGGTGACTGTCTGTGTGGAGTTTGCACATTGTCCCTGTCTCTGTGTGGGTTTCCTCTGGGTGCTCCGGTTTCCTCCCATAATCCAAAGATGTATAAGTTAGGTGAATTGGCCATGCTAAATTGCCCATAGTGTTCAGGGATGTAAAGGTTAGATGCATTAATCAAGGGTAAATGTAGGATAATTGGAATGGATCTGGATGAGTTACTCTTCAGAGGGTCGGTGTGGACTTGTTGGGCCAAAGGGCCTGTTTCCGCACTGCAGGGATTCTATGATAACTAATATCTGCTCAATTAATCTACCATTTCTTCATTTTGAATCATTTATTCACAAAACTCGCTCTCTAGAGAACCAAAACTCAGTATTTTCCTTTTAAATACCTATAGAAACTTTAACCATCTGTTTTTATATTTCTAATGAGCTTTCACCTGTACTTCAATTTCTCCTCCTTTATTTATCCTTCAATTATTCTTTGCTGTTTTTTATATTCTGTCCAATCTTTTAACTTGTCACTTAGGAAGGGTTTAGAGGGATATGGCCCAGTGCTGGCAAATGGGACTAGATTAGGTTGGGATATCTGGTCGGCATGGACAAGTTGGACTGAAGGGTATATTTCCATGCTGTACATCTCTATGAGTCTGTGACTGTTTGCAGTATTATTCATTTTTTGTTTTAATTTGATTCTATTTAACTTTTTTCGTAAACCATGGATGTACATCTTTCCCTTGAAGTATTTTTTTCTCTCACTGGCATGTATTGTTTCAGAACAGTGTGACACATCTCCTTCAATTTCTGCCACAGCATCTCAACTGTCCCATCCCACGGCTTCAATCTTGAGATTCCTAAGCCTTCCAGAGTAATCTGAGGTAGACTGGGCAAAAACTTGGCCAACATTTGAGCAACAAGTGAAGTTCACTGTTTCACATTGCAACTGTGCAACATGACCGGCATTCAGAAGCTGCCATTAAGCCAGAAAGACATTCTGTTTATCACACAAATGAACAATGTGATTTATAATTTCACTGAAATTGGAGGTGTGGTGGACAGCGAAGAAGGTTACCTCAGATTACAACAGGATCTTGATCAGATGGGCCAATGGGCTGAGGTGTGGCAGATGGGAGTTTAATTTAGATAAATGCGAGGTGCTGCATTTTGGGAAAGCAAATCTTAGCAGGACTTATACACTTAATGGTAATGTCCGAGGGAGTGTTGCTGAACAAAGAGCAAGTTCATAGTTCCTTGAAAGTAGAGTTGCAGGTAGATAGGATAATGAAGAAGGCATTTGGTATGCTTTCCTTTATTGGTCAGAGTATTGAGTACAGGAGTTGGAAGGTCATGTTAAAGCTATACAGGACATTGATTAGACCACTGTTGGAATATTGCATGCAATATCAGAAGGATGTTGTGAAACTTGAAAAGGTTCAGAAAAGATTTACAAGGATGTTGCCAGGTTGGAGGATCTGAGCTAGAGGGAGAGGTTGAATAGACTAGGACTGTTTTCCCTGGAGGGTCGGAGGCTGAGGAGTGACCTTATAGAGGTTTATAAAATCATGAGGGGCATGGATAGGATAAACAGACAAAGCTTTTTCCCTGAGGTGGGGGAGTCCAGAACTAGAGGGCATAGGTTGAGGGTGAGAGTGGAAAGATATAAAAGAGAGTTAAGGGGCAAGGTTTTCATGCAGAGGGTGGTATGTGTATGGAATGAGCTGCCAAAGGAAGTGGTGGAGGCTGGTACAATTGCAACATTTAAAAGGCAACGTTTAATCTGGATGGATATATGAATAGGAAGGGTTTGGAGAGAAATGGACTGGGTGCTGGCAGGTGGCTCTAGATTGGGTTGAGATATCTGGTTGTCATGGACGAGTTCGACCAAAGGGTCTGTTTCCACGCTGTACATCTCTATGACTCTATGTAAGTCATATGTTCCAAAGACTGGAGAATAGCATTACACAGCATGTCTGTTAGTCACTGTACCCAACCAGGCTATACTTGCAAAATCTCTGAACACAGTGTCCAACATTAGATATGGCTCTGCAATTGAGCAACAGTTGCTAAGTAATCCTGATAGCTATCCCTTGTCTTAGAATGTTGAGGTCATTAAACCCATGTTGTGCAAATCCTTTCCTTATGTGGCACACAGAGAACAGTGTCACTCTTTCATTAGCATTACACTCCATGCAGCTAAAGATGGGACACACCATAGTACCATACATTTTGACTTCTTTTCCCACGCCAACAACCACCTCCCCCCCCACCCCACCCAATATCCCCTTATCTCAGGATGACAGACTGAAGAGTCCTGGGGCACATCACTGCTTTACAGAGCACTATGTGGACAGAAGTTACCATGTCTAGGAACATCCTGCTCACTGAAGGACCTAAGTCACTACTGCCACCAGAAAAGGAGGTTGAGTAAAGGCGTTGGAGGTTTTTGTCTCTGCTAGTGACTATCTGAAGACCTGGACACAATGCACTCTGGCAAGGCAAATGAGATGCTTATGAGTTCAGCCTGGCATCACTGGCTGCAAAATGCCAGGTCTTGGATGGACAAACAGTAATGTGATACTCAGCAGCACTGCAGGAACATGTGTCCATGGGAAAGGTGCAGCATTGTCAATGATACAGGCAGGCAATGAGGAGAAGTAACTGAAAAATTCTTGGAGGTATCAGAATGTGCTACCACAGCATCCTTCCCTTATTCTTGCAGGTGATGGTGACCAATTCCTAAGAGCTCCAGAAAAATGGGGTTAGATCCTTTCCAGATGCAGATGGCTGTATGCTGATGGGGTCAGTGATGGTCTGCGGTTTGGAAATGGCAGCTCAGCTGTTAATGATAATAGAAGCTTTTCACCAAGGAGGCAGTGAATGTAGTAACTGAGTACAGGACAGCTTTGGACGAACGATGCTCTGCATCACATCACCTCATGACTGTGCCATGTTGCATACCTTCAGGCAGTAATTGCTTGAAGGGATGTGACTAGGTTGGTTGTTATCTCCATATGACCATAAGTTCATTAGATTATAGGGGTCAAATTAGACCATTGAGTCTGCTGTGCCACTCAATCATGGCTGATATGTTTCTCAACCCCATTCTCCTGCCCTTGATCCCTTTATCAATCAAGAAACCCATCTAACTCTGTCTTAAATATGCTTCATGACTCTGGCAATGAGTTCCACAGATTAACTTTCCGTTGACTGAAGAAAGTTCTCCTCATCAGTTCCAGACGGTCATCCCTCAGGTCCTCGTCTCTCCTATTGGCGGAAATATCTTCCTCCATATCCATTCTGTCAAGGCCCCTCAGTATTATGTCAATTTAAACGTGGTTCATCCTCATCATTCTAACACCATCGAGTACAGACTCACAGCCTTCAACTGCGTCACATATGACAAGTCCTTTATCCCCAGGATCATTCTTGTAAACCTCTTCTGGACCGCTCCATGGCCAGCACACCTTTGCTTAGATACGAGGCCCAAGTTGACTCATTCTCTTACTCTTCCCGTGTCCTCATCAAAACATTATTAGAGCTCTTGTTGGCAAATATTAATTTCTAATTTGTGGGCGGCACGGTGGCACAGTGGTTAGCACTGCTGCCTCACAGCGCCAGAGACCCGGGTTCAATTCCCGCCTCAGGCGACTGACTGTGTGGAGTTTGCACATTCTCTTTGTGTCTGCGTGGGTTTCCTCCGGGTGCTCCGGTTTCCTCCCACAGTCCAAAAGATGTGCAGGTCAGGTGAATTGGCCATGCTAAATTGCCCGTAGTGTTAGGTAAGGGGTAAATGTAGGGGTATGGGTGGATTGCGCTTCGGCGGGTCGGTGTGGACTTGTTGGGCCGAAGGACCTGTTTCCACACTGTAAGTAATCTAATCTAATCTAATCTAATGAGTTGCTAGCCTGCCCCAAACTGTTACTGACCTGGCCAAAGTGTTCAGAACTCACTCAAGGGGATGACTGCTCCCAGCTGAATCAGTAAGTCAAAGAGGATTTACCAGGATCCTATAATGGTCATGCGTGTGTGCGTGTCTGTCTGTGTAGGGGTTTGTGTGTAGGGATGGAGAGGGAGGAGGTTCCACTTCAGGGAAAATTGGGGGAGCTCATTTGTCCAGGGCAATTCCAATTTTCGGAAATGAAAATTAACTTCTGATAATTTCCAACCTCCACTCCGAACTCCTGGAAGACATAAAAAATCAACCCATTCTATCAACAAATCCGATATCAGAATCTGAGCACAAAATTGAGATTGACTCTTGTGCTTGTGTTACACAGTCAGAGGTGTTTTCATTCAGATCAGAGATTTAACAGAGGCATTGTCTGTCTATACTGGTGGGTATATCAGGGGTCCTCAATATGTTTACCAGGCTCCCTCTCCCATGTCAAGGAATTAGCATGCTCCCATTCCAGGGATGCTGAGGGATACAAGTACTGGGCAGCACAGTGGCTCAGTGGTTAGCACTGCTGCTTCACAGCACTAGGGTCCCAGGTTCGATTCTAATCTCAGGTGACTGTCTATGTGGAGTTTGCATATTCTTCCTGTGTCTGTGTGGGTTTCCTCCCACAGTCCCAAAGATGTGCAGGTCAGGTGAATTGCCCATAGCATTGGGTGCATTAGTGAGAGGGAAATGAGTCTGGGTGGGTTACTCTTCGGAGGGTTGGCATGGACTGTTTGGGCCGAAGGGCCTGTTTCCACACTGTGGGGTATCCAATGTAATCCTTTAAAAGGAGTTGCACACTTAAGCATAAATACATAGAACTGTTTTTGTTTTACTGAATGTGAAACATGTTGCAAATGTTAATGTGTCAAGGTATCTTTGACAATCAGATGTGCATGCCATAGCTAGTGTTCATCCTGACTCGGTAGTAGTCTTCGTTGATGCGATTACAAATGAAGAGGTTTCATCCGAATGTGTTGAACCAAATGAGACCAACACTTTCGGTACTATGGAAGGAGCAGTGTTGCAAGAGCAGTCACACTTAAATGTCTCCTGCCTCACAAAACTTGGTTCTGACTGATCTGTTTGATGAAATGTTGATCAGCTTTCCGAATAATTCCAATGGGAATAAAGGATCCATCAGAAACATTTGAAACAAAAACTGAAATTGCTGGGGAAATTCAGCAGGTCAGACAGCATCTGTGGAAAGAAAGTGGACTTGACTTTTTCAAGTCCAGTCGCCCTTCTTCAGAGCTAAGATGAGCTGAAAGAATTTGTTGCTCAGATTCATTGCTCTGTTCTGAGTTCTAGCAAATGAGTATTGAGTTTATTATCTAGATAAGAAAGATATGCTCCCAGCTGTCATTTGATTAGGTCAAAATCAATGACTCTTGAAGATACATTCAAAAGCCTCTCTACTCAAATGTTAAACAATTTTTAATAAAAGTCAACTTGCCCCCCTCATACAGCTTGTTCTAATCTATACGATTGCATTAGTCTTAACATTTACAATATATATTCCATATCAGGTATACAGCCCAAGGAGAAAACATTTCAAATTGGAAATTACAGAATGTATAATACAACTGAACCTTTCTCTATACCTCACTGCATTTTCAATCCCCTTAATTTTCAAAACATACATTCTTTGTTAGATGTACAGACCCTGATGTGTTCTACAGTTTTCAACCCCTTGTGTTACGGCTAAAAAAGCAATCTTACCTCATTGTGCTTCTGCGGTGGCTGTTCCCAGCTTTATTGCATCTCTCAGAACATATTCCTGGAAATTGGAATATGCCAGTCTGCAATGTTGAGTTGAGCACAGCTCTTTGCACTGGAGGATGAGTCAGGCAGACCAGAGTGAGTCTTTCACTGAGTTGAAGGTCCTCCAGGTGCAGTTCATGGTTGTTTTGGTGTGTGTTCTCAGGGACAGTCCTAAGATCACACAATCTTTCATCATCGAGTTACTCATGATAAACCTCAACACAAGCCACTGCGTTCCTCTCCAGACCTTTTTTGCAAAGGCACATTCTGGAAGGATGTGGACAACAATCTCTTTCCCACCACAATCACCTTGAGGGTAAAAGGCAGTGGGAGTGAGAAATCAGGCATATAGGGAAGGACTTTTCTGTCCACTAGCCAAGCTACATCTAGGTGCTTGTTTGTAAGTTCTAATGATGAGATGTTCTTTGGGATCTGCTCAGGAAACCATTTGATTTTCCACCATCTTTATCCACAGGCCCTGAGGACTCTACCTACCAACCACTGATAGTCTTATTGTCAAAGGTGTTTCTCTGCATGAAATTCTCCAGGAGGGAAGATGGTATGGCACAGTCCAACTACTTGGATGGTTCCACAACAATGTGATTGTTGTGATTGTAATGAGGTCGGCAACATGATGGCTCCGTGGTTAGCACTATGGCCTCACAGCGCCAAGGACCTGGGTTCAATTCCACCCTCTGGTGATTGTGTGGAGTTTGGCCATTCTCCCTGTGTCTGCATGGGCTATCTCTAGATGCTTTGGTTTCCTCCCACAGTCCAAAGATGTGCAGGTCAGGTAGATTGGCCATGCTACATTGCCCAGAGTGTTCAGGAATGTGCAGGCTAGGTGGATTAGCCATTGGAAATGCAGGGTTATGAGGATAGGGTGAGTCTGAGTGGGATGTTCTTTTGCGGATTGGTGTGGACTTGATGGACCGAATGACCACTCGTAGAATATGAGTTTCCTGATTGGAATTGTTAACCTGGTTCAATCAGGGAGCCCTGGCTGACAGATATATAGAGGAGTGTTGGGGGTTCTGCTCACTCTGAGAGCTGGCTCTGAGGGAGTTAGATCATTGTCAAGGACTCTCCTTGTAAATAAAGGGTGACTTGGTGATGGGACACTGGTCTCTGCAGACTTATTTCAGTGGCCAGACACATACTTTGAAGCTCAAATGTGTTCACAGTTTCTCCTACTCCAGTTAAAAATCACACAACAGCAGGTTATGGTCCAACAGGTTTATTTGGAAGCTCTAGCTTTCGGAGTGCTGCTCCTTCACCAGATGGTTTCAAGTCACAAACTTGCCAGGTTAGTTAGCACTTATATTTTGAAGGCATTAATTTGTTCATTCTGGGCAAACATAAAAGTCTCTTCCAGCTGGTAGTGCTTTATTTAGTGGATTCATTTCACTGAATAAGTCTGTGAGGTAAACCAGTACAACCAGCCACAAGTAATTATTCTGTACCTTTGAACGTTCAGGTTTCTTAGCAACCAAAAATGTTCAACTTCCTTGAGCTTAAATAGAAAAGTTAGCATTCAGCCTTGAGATAACCATCTCATCTCCAAATGCATGCAACAGGAATTCTGCAATTCAAAAATAATCAGCTGATTTTGTTTTCATCTCAAGATCTTTTCAAAACAAAAAGTAGATCTATTTTAATTCCTTTTTCAAAATGTCCTGAGTATGGAAGAGTAGAGAGGACATTCGAGAAACAATGTCAAAGTCTTGCCTTGTTGCTTGACACTGCTTCGATTTGATCTGATGTAACATAAGTTCTGCTTAAACCAATTGAGTGAGGCCAGTAATAGTGTAATGTGATATCGGTCCCTCTCCTCTTAGAAAACATGGCGTAGAGTCATAGAGATATATAGCATGATCGTTTGGTCCAAATCATCCATGTTGACCAGATATCCTAAGTTGGTCTAGTCCCATTTGCCATCATTTGGCCCATATCTCTCTAAACCCTTCCAATTCATGTACTATGCCTTTTAAATGTAGTAGTTGTACCAGCCTCTACCACTTCCTCTGGCAGCTCGTTCCATACAAGAACCACCCTGTGTGTGAAATTGTTGCCCCTCAGTCCCTTTGAAATCTTTCTCCTCTCACCTTAAACCTATGCCTTGGGTCTTGGGCTCCCCTACCTTGGGAACAAAGATCTTGGCTATTCATTCTATCCATGATCCTCATGGTTTTATAAATCTCTGGAAGGACACCCTCAGCCTCTAATCCTCCTGATTCTTCCCCTAGTTATTTTTTTTCCTTTAATGTATTTTGTAGAATCTCTTTGAATTCTCCCTAACTGTATTTGCCAAAGATATCTTGTGTCATGATTTCCCTGTTTAGTATTTCTTACTGCCTTTCTATTCCTCTAGGGATTCACTTTATCCCAGCTGTCTACATCTTGAAAAGGTTTAGCAATATATTGGGTTCCATGGTCAGACACTTTCTGACCTGGGATACCGAATAAACTGAAAGGAATACTCATTGGGTCAGTGACAGTCAAGTTGTTGAACAATGGGAAATTTACAGCGGTAATCTATCACAAGGATGTAATCTTCCCCATGGATTGTGAATTAGTTGGTTGCTACTTTAACCTGAGGATTGAATCAAACATTGTGGGGATGTGGAAGCTGCCTCCACATTGTTGGAATTGGTATGTCTGGCACCTTCACAATATGTTGAATATGCTGACCTACTCAGTACTCAGATTCATGTGCTAGCTGGCTTATCTGTTCAATATCCACGGGTCCCTGGTTGTATCAAGGACATGATATCTTGTCATAATGCTTTTGGTATTAGGACTTATTTGCCCTTTATAATGACTTATTGCAATATACCACGTTTATCTCTGTATGGTCACAATGAATGAATCTTTTCAGGTCCATCTTTAATACTGTCAGGCCATCCCTGTATAATGATTCTTTGCCACTCTTTTACTTGTTAATTCTCAGCAGTTGCCAATTACAGTAGCTCACAATGGCTCTGGCCAAAATGTAACAAATTCTCAAGATCAAACTTAAGAATATTTACAACTTCTTGGTCTAGAGGATCAACATGGTAAACGATATTGGTAAAACCTTTTTAAAAGAGGAATATCTTTGGTCTTTGTGTGGTTAGGATAATCTCCTCAATCTTGGTTCTGAAGAAGGGTCACTGGACCTGAAACGTTAACTCTGATTTCTCTCCACGGATGCTGTGAGACCTGCTGAGATTTTCCAGCAATTTCTGTTTTTGTCATCATCCTGGTACCTGTCTTATGCGTCACTTCAAGCTCACATTCTTGCAACTTAACAAGTGGTTGATTTAATTTATTGTTGTACAGTTAAAAGTTTTGTTCTGTGAGCAGTATAGGCAGACCATAGCAAAAAAGGACATAGAGATCATAAGGCGATTAGACAGAGTGAGGCATACAAGGCCACAGCTGCACAGGAGGTGCAAAGATAAACGTTAGATTTGAAATTGGAGAGATTCATTCAGCAGTCTAATAACGGCGGGGAAGAAGCTGTTCTTGAACCTGTTGGTGCATGTGTACAAGCTTCTGTATCATCTGCCTGACGGAAGAGGTTAGAAGAGACTGTTAGAGGGGTGGGAGGAGTCTTTGATGATGTTGGCAGCCTCTCCACAATAGACAAAGTGTAAATGGAGTCCATGGATGGGAGTTTAGCTTCTCTGATGATCTGGGCTGTGCACACAACAATCTGCAGTTTCTTACAGTCCTGGAGAGAGCAGTTGCCATACTAGGCTGTTGTGCACCCAGATAGAATACTTTCGACAGTGCATCTGTAAAGGTTGATGAGGGTCCAAATGGACATGCCATGCTTCCTAAGCTTTCTGAGGAGGAAGAGGCATTGTTGTGCCTTCTTGACCATTGCACATACATGGAAGTTCCACAACAGGTTGTCAGTTATCATCTCTCCTAAGAACTTGATGCTCTCGACTTCTCTCCACATCAGCTCTGTTGATGTAAATGGGGGCATGTCCTTCTCCTTTCTTACTGAAGTCAAGGATCATCTCTTTTGTTTTGCTGACGTTGAGACAGAAGTTCTTATCATTGCATCATGACACCACACATTCTATCTCCTTCCTGTATTCTGACTCATTGTTGTTTGATTTCTGGCCTACAACGGTGGTGTCGTCAGTGAACTTGCAGATGGCGTACGTATGGAATTTGGCAACACAGTCACGGGAGTACAGTAGGCAGCTGAGTATGCAACTTAGTTAAGGATGCTGCAGATATTACAGTGCACACAGTTATGCAATATCATTTTTACATTTATTATCAGTTCCCACAGTGAGTTCTCGCCAAATAATTAAGTGTGAAACTACATGATACCAAAGACCAGAGGTAAAGGCTTGTGTTTTCTTTTTAAGTCAGTTTTCGACAGCAGGATCGAATGAGCCAAGCTTCTCAATAAAGGCATGATGCCAGAACTGCTTACCCCAACTCCAAGTTGACTGTTGCAAGTGAATGTTCTTCAGGCACATACTGTTTTCTCCCATCGCCACAGAAATAATTGCACAGAGGCTAGTATCCGGTCACCAAGTCATCCTTTCTTATGCACAGTACACTGGCTGTGGCCAGCCAGCTCAGAATCAGTCTGCCTGAACTGAACAGATTCTAAATCTCCTGTTTACACATATTATACTGCAGTTATACCGCAGTAGTGCTTATTTTTGTTTTGCATTCTATATGGAATTATTGGCTCTGCAGATGGCAGGGCTTTTGAACAATTATGTTTCGTCTTGCAAAAGACATGTACCTAAGCGTTTTAGCAATACCATCACGTCAAGGCTTGTGTCATCCCTTAATTGAAGACGTGTTGGTAGTCATCTTGTCATGCAGAAGAGATATCATTCTTAAACAAATCTCTCAGTGGAAATACATCGTTCACAGAGTTGGGAGTATATGGTAAGTGGAAGTTGAAAGCAAAATTGTACATCTGATTTCTCATTCGTTTAACAAACTTGAACCTCCTGGATTAGGCTTGGTTCTATGGTGGAGTGAATAGATCTGAAAACATTTATCTGTCTGATGCTGGTCTGGCACTTCAGGCTGTTAATACCAAACTATACCATCACACTTCTGTTATCAGGAAGTGAAGGTTCTGGTCATGAGTAGACCTTCATCTGACCCATGACCATGATGTAAAAACAGCCAGGTACATCTTTAATGATGGCATGACAGAAGCTTTAGCTAACGGATAGCCCAAATGTAACTGTCAGGAAGAGTACCTTCCAAATTGCATTTTGAATGTCATTAGTTCTTGGGATTTTATTACCAAATGGGCAGAGCAGATCAATGGTTTGCATCTGGCTTGGAAAGCAGGGCTTGCTCTGGAAAATTTAGGATTTAATTTTTCCAGTATTGATACTTTGTTTGGTCAACTTTTAAACAAATGTTGAGTTGCCCTGGATCAAGGCAAACTCTTATGGTGCTGCCATTCTTTCAAATGCATTTCATCAAACTACATCAATTTAGTGCCAATTACATCTGTTCGCAATGGCTCTGGTCAAACTGTAATGGAATCTCAAGATCAAACTTGAAAATATTTTCAACTACTTGGTCTAGAGTATCAACATGTTGATAAAGAGGGATATCTTTGGTGAATGGTGGTCAATATTCTGCATTATAACATTTTGCTTCATCCCATTCAGTTCTGCTGGAATTTACCCCTGGATATTGATGCCATACTTTGTTGAAGGATCAATAAATGTGGTTGCATTAAGATGCAAAGCAGCACAATTCCTTAAAGCTGATGACTGCATTGAATTGGGTCTGGGTAGAGGTTTTAGAAATTATTTACTGATTCAGTTGTATAGCATGTGGTCTGTTACTTCAAGCTGGGTCCAGTATGCAGCTCATGAACTGTAACCACACTGAGACTTGTCCTTCTGCCACTGCTGGATTGTTGCAATTTTCTCGGTAGAAGATGAACTTGGTGGTGTAGTGTGATTCTAGCAATGCACTGGCTCAAGAACACAAGTCACACGCCACACTGGGTTACAGTCCAACAGGTTTATTTGAAATCACAATGTTTCAGAGCGCTGCTCCTTCATTGAACTACCTGGTGTCACGTGACTTCTGCTTTTGTCCACCACAGTCCATCACTGGCACCTCCACATTGTGGTTCAAGAAGGCAGTTCACCACCCACTTCCCAGCCAATTAGGGCCAGCCAATAAATGCTAGCCTCGCCAGAAATGCCCACATCTCAAAGTGAAAGGAACGTTCTTAAATCATCCCCAAAAAATTAATGTTGCTTGTTTTCACATATTTTGTGCTTGTTAATGACATGCCTGTGTAATTTGTTGGTGGGGGAAAGGTGTGAGATTTCTAAGTTTCTTAGGGCAGTACTTTTCAACAAATTACAAACTGAACCTGAAGTGTACCCCCACTTTCAGCACACCAAATCAAACTTCATTTTTCCTTAATACTACAGCGTGAACGATTCCTTATACTGTTTTATTCAACCTTCCACATCCTCAGTAATCTCCAACTCTTATGGATGAAGTTTATTGAAGGAAGTCCTGCATAATTGCTCTTCTGTTTTGAAATGAGTGATTTAATTAAGGATTTACGTTGTTATTTACATTCATATCTGGTTATTATTTCTGCACTCTTGCAACCATTTTTCCCGTTTTTGCAACTGTTTTCACTTCTGCTGAAACAGCCCCTTACATAAAGGAGAATTTGTGAAGACCTAAATTTGTGTTATGTGACCATTTATTGCCCAAGATTTGCTCCATCCCCCCATCAACCATTTTTTTGGGGTGGGGGAAATGCTGCAATAACATTCCATTCCACATCCTTCATTTGGCAGACTGTCATTAATGATTCCGAACCCCAGCACAGCAATGAAAGCCAATCATGTAAATTGATCTCATCACCAAATGATAAAGGTTATTGATAAGAGAGAAATATGGCAAATAAACAGTGCCTCCATCCCCTCCGAGCTACTTTATCCTACCGATCTCACTGCCATAAATTATTTACTGATAGATACTGTCTACCTCTATTCTCCTCAACTCCTCTACAGCTCTATCAATAGAAAGAACATGAGCAAACAGGTTAGGTCTATCGAGCTGCCTGGGAACTCAAGGTCATTAAATCTCCAAATCTGAAGTAGGAGGAGTTGAGGCCTCTTCTGGAGTACTGAGTCCAGTTTTGGTCACCCTGTTACAGGAAGGATATTATCAAGCCGGAAAAGGTTCAGAAAAACTTTACCAGGACGTTGCCGGGAATAAAAGGTTTGAGTTACAAGGAGAGGCTGGATAGGTCGGGACTTCTTTCACCGGGGCAAAGAAGGTTGAGGGGTGACCTCATAGAGGTCACTTACAGATCTTTGTAAAATCATGGATTATAGATAAGATGAATGGCAGGTGGCTTTTCCATATTGTGAAGGATTTCAAGACTACAGGGCATATGTTTAAGATGAGAGGAGAAAGATTTAAAAAGGATGTGAGAGGCACAGAGAGTGGTTGGTGTGTGTGAGAGGAGGTAGTGGATGCAGGTACAGTTACAATGTATAAAAGACTAAGCCCATGAGTAATTAAGATTTGGAGGGATATAGGCCTAGCACAGGCAAGTGGGAATAGTTTATTTTGGGATTATGATCGGCATGGACTGGTTAGACTGAAGAGTCTACTTCTGTGCTGTATGACTCTATGACACTACAATGGCTTCAGTTACTTTACTATCTCAGGAGAGGGGGTTGGTTAGGTGAGTTGGCTGGACTGTTGGTTTCTGTACAAGATGGATAGGCTGCTTCTTGGGGGGATTGGGTCTGACATTCTAAAAGGGAGATTCTCTGGTGCAGCTGCGGAGAGGTTAACCAGATCAGTCGGGGTTGTGAACCTGACAGAGACTTCGAGAGAAGCAAAACTCATAAAGGAAGTAGAAAATTAGAAAGCAAAAATAGAAGACGAAACATACGCAAGAATTAAAGTGGGTCAGAATAATGTTAAAAAAATAGAATTAAAGTCACTCTATCGGAATGCAAACAGCATTTCAAAACAAAATGATTATTTAAACACACAAATTAGATATGATTTAATTGCCATTAAGGAGTCGTGACAATAGGATGACCAAGATTAGGAACTGAGTATCTTAGGATATTTGTTCTTTAGGAGAGCTAGGGAGAAGGGAGAAGTAGGTGGAATAACACTCTTAGTAAGACGTGCAGTTAGGGATCTGAAGATCACTATATAAAATAAGTTTGTGTGGAGCTAAGAAACAGCAAAAGTCTCCAAACATAGATGTAAATTGTTTATAGTTCACCAAGCTTTAGGGATAGTATTGGGCACAGTATAAATCAAGGAATTAAAGTAATGCAATGTGGATGATATAGAATAATGGACTACATCGATTCACACATAGACTGTGTTAGTCAAATCAGTGTTAATACTGTGGAAGATAACTTTCTGGAGTGTGTGTGAAATAGATTTCTGGAATATTATGTCGAGCAGCCTATGGGGGATCAAGTTATTTGGATTTAATCTTGTGTGATGACAAAGGACTAATTACTAAGCTTGTTGCAAAGCTGTCTTTGGGAAGTAATGACAACATGATAGAATTTGCATTAATTCAGACATTACGGGCTTAAATCGACATGATGATCAAGTTGGCTGTGGTGGATTTGGGGAAATTGCAATAACTACAAATAGTAGATGGTAGAGCAGCTACTATTTAAAGAAAACTATAGGTCTACAACAGATAGCTATTCTTCTAAGGCGCAAACACCCAAAGAGAAGGGAAATTAACCATTGTTATCAAATAAGTTAAAGAAACTGCTCACAATATTCAAAATGTCTGACCAGAGTTTTATACTGTCTGAGTGGTACATCTCTGCTCTTGCATTCTAGCCCTTAAAATAGAATCCCTACAGTGTGGACGCAGGCCATTCAACCCACCGGGTCCATACCAATTCTCCGAACAGCATCCCATCCAGACCCAGTCCCCTACCCCTTCATTTCCCACAGCTAACCCACCTAGCTTGCACATCTCTGAACACTACGAGCAGTTTGCCATGGCCAATCCACCTGATCTGCACATTTTTGGAGTGCGGGAAGAAACTGGAGCACCTGGAGAAAACCCACGCAGACAGTCGCCTGAGGCTGGAATCAAACCCGGGTCCATGACGCTGTGAGGCAGCAGAACTCGCCACTGAGCCACCCCAAAATTTGATAACAAGTGTCATAGTCACCATACGACTCCTGATCTATTGCAGATATTTTATTAAATTTAATTTCACCATGTGATTGGCAGGATTTGAATTGATGTTCCCCAGAACATTGACAGGTTTCTGGATGAATAGATCCAGTGATATTAACACTGCACCACTGCTTCCCCTCTTGCATTTAATGCTAACGTTGCATTTGTCTTCCTAACTGCCAACTGAACCTGCATGTTCACCTGAAGAGAATCCTGAACCAGAACTCCTAATTCCCTTTATGCTCCAGATCTCCAAAGCATTTGTTGATTTTGTTGCAGCTGTACAAGACGTTGGTGAGGCCACATTTGGAGTACTGTGTGCAATTCTGTTTGGTCTAAAATGAAAAGGATATTATTAAACTAGAAAAAGCGCAGAAAAGATTTACTAGGATGCAAGCTGGACTGCAGGATTTGAGTTAGAAGGAGACATTGGATAATCTGAGAAATGTTTTCCCTGGAGCGTAGGAGGTGACCTTTTAGAGGCCTATAAAATCATGAGAGACATAAGTGAGATAGATAGCCAACAGCTTTTCCCCATGGTAGGGGAGTATAAAACTAGATGGGAGAGATATAAAAGGGTCGATTAGACTTTGATTAGATTAGATTACTTACAGCGTGGAAACAGGCCCTTCGGCCCAACAAGTCCACACCGCCCCGCCGAAGCGCAACCCACCCATACCCCTACGTGTACCCCTTACCTAACACTACGGGCAATTTAGCATGGCCAATTCACCTGACCTGCACATCTTTGGACTGTGGGAGGAAACCGGAGCACCTGGAGGAAACCCACGCAGACACGGGGAGAACGTGCAAACTCCACACAGTCAGTCGCCTGAGGCGGGAATTGAACCCGGGTCTCTGGTGCTGTGAGGCAGCAGTGCTAACCACTGTGCCACCGTGCCGCCCGCACGGTCCAGAAGGGCAGTTTTTTTTCAGATAGAGGATGGTGAGTATCTGGAACAGAGTAGTGGTGGAAGAGAGTACCATTTCATCATTTAAGAAATATTTAGACAGGTACATAGATGTGATAGGTGTAGAGGGACAGGGACCGAATGCAGGCAAATGGCACTAGTTTAGTCGAGAAAACTGGGATGCCTGGGCAAGTTGGACCAAAGGGCTTGTCTCCATGCTGTAGAACTCCATGACTCTATTGCAAAAGACAAAAAGAAATGACTTATATGGCTTCCTAAAAAAGTGGTAAGCCTGAGGATTGGGAACAATTTAGAGCCCAGCAAAGGAAACAAACAAACAAATTAAGAAAATAAAAAAAGAGTATATAGACGCAAACTAATGAGGAACATAAATGTAGACTGTAAATGTTTCTTTCGGTGTGTGAAAAGGAAGGGATTAGCTGGGACAAATATGGTGGTTTAACCTAAGAGTCACCACACCTCAGGCAAGGAGCAAGGTTCATGTTAATCTCAGCTGGTACAGGAATTGAACTCATGTTGTTGGTGTCTCTCAGCATCACAAAACAGCCATCCAGCCAACTGAGCTAAATAAAAAAGATTTGCTTATTGAAACCAAGATTTAGGCCCAATTGTCTAGCTACCAAAATTGAGGATTGCTGAGGTCAACAACAATGTAGTGTAAATGTGAAAATTCAAGAGAAACTGCATGAACACCACCTCAATCCACCCTTTTTGGCCTTGACTCTGATCCACAGGTTTTGTGCATTTTTGCCTATAATTTCCACCCATGATATTCCTAAACAAACTGTCCCATCAAACTTGTCCATCTTAAGTGTAAATGAATATGTGTGTTTGGATTTAAATGGATATTTAATCCTAGAGATTAAATTAGTCAGATTTCACATTGCGATGGCTTTTGGAATAGTAAGTTTTGATTTCCAATGTATTATTCCCACCAGGTTGTTATTTGTAGGATAGCGTAAGGATCAGTACTAGGTCCACGGGTGTAAATGATTCTCAAAAATACTTTAACTACAGGGACCAATCACTCTTGTGATGTAGTGGTAGCGTCCTTACTTCTAAGCCAAGAGATCTACGTTCAAGTCCCACCTATCCCCACCTCTGAACAAGTTGATATAGAAAATAGTCAGAGATGTATGGCATGAAAATAGACCCTTGGTCTATACTATACCAACCAGATATCCTAAATTAATCTAGTCATGTTTATCAGCATTTGGCCCATATCCCTCAAATTATGGGCGGCATGGTGGCTCAGTGGTTAGCACTGTTGTCTCACAGTGCCAGGGACCCGGGTTCGATTCCAGCCTCGGGCGACTGTCGGTGTGGAGTTTGCACATTCTCTCTGTGTCTGGGGGGGTTTCCTCTGAGTAATCCAGTTTCCTCTCATAGTCCAAAGATGTGCAGATCAGGTGGATTGGTTATGCTAAATTGCCCATCAAGTTAGTTGCATTAGTCGAGGTAAATAGGGGGAATGGGTTTGGGTGGGATACTCTTCGGGGGGTTGGTGTGGACTAGTTGGGCCGAAGGGTCTGTTTCCACACTGTAGGGAATCTAATCTAAATCTAAAAAACCCTTCCTGTTCATGTATCCATCCAGATGCCTCTTAAATGTTGTAATTGTACCAGCCTTCACCACCACATCCTCTGGCAGCTCATTCCATACCTGCACCACCCTCTGTGTAAAAACAGTTGCCCCTTAGGTTTCTTATAAATCTTTCCTTCTCCCCTTAAACCTGTGCCCTCTAGATTTGGACTCCCCTACCCTGGTATTGGCTTCACCCTATCCATGCCCCTCATAAAACCTCTATAAGGTCACCCCTCAGCCTCCTACACTCCATGGAAAATAGCCCCAGCCCATTCAGCCTCTGCCTATAGCTCAAACCCACTAACCCTGACAACATTCTTGTAAATCTGTTATGAAATCTTTCAAGTTTCACATCACTCCTATAGCAGGGTGACCAGAATTGAACACAGTATTCCAAAAGTGGCCTAATGTTTGACTATGGAGACCAAGGGCTCTTGTGGTGCAGTGGTAACCTCTGAACTGGGAGATCCAGGTTAAAATCCCATCTCCTCTGGAAGTGTTGTTAGGTTCTTTTTCTTGAGATTCTTACACACTTTGATGCAACTGCAATATGCCAACTTCTGTGAACAGCCAAAATTTTTTAAGTACAAACTTTTGAAGGAACTCTTAACATTCTACACAATGCTTGTGAAGCGTGTCAAGTGAAGCTCTCTGAACAAGGGAACAGTCCTCCACTGTACATCACGATCAGTAATGCCCAAAAGACAACCCCCTGCCACTCCCCCATAGTCACATGCCACTCAAGACACAATGTAGTGATTTGATTATTTCCACAAATAATGTAATTAAATTGATTCTGAATTGCAGGAGATGGCTATGTACATTTTTAAATTCTGCCTGCAAGACGGAGAAACATACCACCCTCCCCCTGGGACATCCAATTTCTTACAGGTCAGCAGAACAAATTAACCCTTTAAATCTCAGTGTGTGATAACACCTCTGAGCACATTAATCAGGAAGCTATCTGAAAATGGAGACCAATGGAAATATTTCAAAATTTGCAGAAACCTGTTTGGAAATGTAAACTGCGAGGAGGTTTCAAGAGACCTGAACAGTTTAAGTGAATGGTTTAGAGTCCGGCAGATGAAATATATGTGAAGTTATTCACTTTTGTAGGGAAAGGCAGAATATTTTGTTCAATGGGAAGAGGTTGCGCAGTGCAGTGTCCAAAGGGAGCTGGGTGTCCTTATCAATGAGTTACTAAATGTTAGCACGCAGGTGCAACAAACAATGATGAATGCTATTGATACATTGGGGGAAGAGACCTCTTGTGGTGCAGTGGTAGTGTCCCTACAGTAGTGATTGTAACAAGGTCAGCCAAGTGGACCTCATAGAATATGAGTTCCCTGACTGGGGCTGTTACTCTGTTCCAATCAGGGAGCCCTGGCTGACAGATTAAAGGGGGAGGTGTGTTAGGGTGTTGCATGCAGTAGTCCCTCACAACCGCAGATTGCTGAGATTCACAGGCTCCAAATGCAACTGCTTATTTTGCAGCGCTATGGAGTCTATGGACCATGTATATATCGGATGAGGGCATTTGCAGTCCCTTTCTGGTTACCTGGAAAATCTTTTATTCTGTTTAAAGTTGCACTTAACCCCTGTGCTCTTCATCTCTGGGCACCTGGTGCGGAGGGGTGTGGGCAGATTAGGGAATCTCCTCGTGGGTCTGCTCCTGGGCCTCGCCAAGCTGGGTATAAACAGGTCCAGGCAGCAGGCCGTGGAAGGGGTTGTTGTTTTGGCTGACTGCCTGCCTCTCTTCCGTGGTTATGTTCTAGGCCGGGTGTCCCTGGAAAGCGAGTATGTGGTATCCACCAATGCTCTTGATGCCTTTAGGCACAGGTGGGAACCACAGGGAGTGGAGTGCTTTATTCCCCCCTCCAATTCTAAACTGATTTAGTCCCTGCCCTCCCTCTTCACTTTCATTACACAGGCATTGCCCTCTTGCTTGTTATTGGTTCACTGGTCACATGGGTGCTTTCCTGTTGGTGGGAAATATCGAATAAAGTTCGCGCACAATGATGTCTTTGTACCGAGTCACTACACATACACTCACAGTCACCGGCGATGTGGGGAATAAAATAAATAAACAGGGGATTCAGAAGTTAGCCTCAGTTTAGGGACTGGCATTAAACTGGCTGGTCACATCTTAAGAAAGAAAGCAAACAAAAACGGGGTCCCAGAGATACTGACTCTGAAGAAGCAGTCCCAAGGTCAGGGAATATTCACGTGTAAATAAAGGGATGACTCGGTGAGGGATACCAGCCTCTCTGGAGTTATTTCACCTAAACCTAGTCCAGATTCAAGACCCACCTGTTCCAGAGGTATGTGATAACATCTCTGAGCAGATTTATTAGAAAAACAGGAATAGCATTTTGGGCTTCATCAGAAGCAGGTTTGAGAACAGGAGTAAAGTTGCCTCAATGAAAAGTTTGAATATTTTTTCCGAGGGAGAGATGTATTGAACAGAGAGGGAGTAAAATGGATTCTCACCAGTGTAATCGCCTGGGATGGTGAAATTATCTGCAGAGAAAGCATCGAGGAATGTGGGCCTGAATTCTTCAGAGTTTGGAAAAATTAAACATGATACTCATTGAACTTTACCGGTCGCTGACAGTGTGAATGTCGATAGGGTGTTCCTTCTGGATAATCATTACAACCAAAGAGTCCCTGGTGTGGGGCGTGAACTGCTCATAACCTTTTGACTCGGTTATAGTCAACATTGACCTTTTGACAGAATTTTTAAGAAAGTTTATCACTACTAAACAAATTGTCATAAAGCATTGGCGAATGTAATTTTGTTTAAAAAAAAGAGATACAAAGCCCTGCATGAATTAAGAGACCTGTTTGGAAACGCTGATTCAGAGCCGAGAGCTCCTTCTGTGACAGAGAGGCAGCATCGCTTCCCGGTTTCTTTCACTTTCACAGTTGAGGGAGCAGCCAACTAGGAGCCAGCTGTCTCAGGGAGGGGGAGAGAGAGAGAGAGAAGAAAAATGAGGCGAACGTGCCCGATGTTGCTGGTGTTGTCTTTTCTGGTGAGTGAAGTCGGATCGTGACAGTCAGAGGCTGGAAGAAAGTGCGGGTTTTGAAAACACGGCCAGGCTGTCGGGTGACACAAGGGAGCTGTGTTGCTAACCGACTCTCTGTCTGTTAGCTCCCCGGCGCCTTCAGTGGATTAATAACTTATAACGCGGGCAGGAGGAGAGTTGCTGGAGAGCTGTCTGGGCATGTTAACTTCATCAGTTAGTTGTCTCGACACGAATGGAAATCAAAGTTGACTGCACTTCTTAAATTCAGCCTCCCCCTCCCAAGATTTGTCATTGATTGATTGTGTGAAGTTCACACCACTCTGTAGCAAGTTAGAAATCAAGAATTTATTGTTTGTATGCGGATTGTCCCCGGTGTTTGTTCCAACACTCTCATACTGATAAAGAGCACACAAGTACAGCATTAGCGGAAAAAAAATAACCCGTGTGTTTTTGATACCTACTGTTTCTTTTTAGTGTTGTAAGTAAAATCATTTTGGTGTTTGTATTTTGTTCAGAACGTAAGAATTAAGGGCAGGAGCAGGCAGTTCGGCCCCTCCAGGCTGCTTCCCGACTCGGTACGATCATGGCTCATTTCATCTGGGCCTCAACTCGTTTCTTGCCCGCGCTCCATAACCCTTCAAACCATTATTAATTAAAAATCGGCCTAAGTTACTCGGTGTCCCAGTGTCCATCGCACTCTGGGGTAGGGAGTCCCACAGATTCATGTCACTTTGTAAGAAATAATTTATCCTCCTGTCTGAGTTCTGCTACCTCTTAGACTAAAACTATGCCCCCCCCCCTTCTAAATTGCCCCACATGAGGTAAGTATCTGCTCTGTCTACTTTGCCAATTCCCTTTAATTTTTTTTCCTTTTTTTCCCATTCTTTTTAAAAATCCCCCTGCAAAAGCACTGCACCCAATTCCCTTTCATGTCTTGTGTATCTCAATTAAATGTCCTCACATTATTCTAAACGCCACAGAGTGAAGGCCTAAACTGCTCAACCTCTCATCAAATGACAAACCCTTCATCTCTGGAATCAATCGACTGAACCTCGTCTGAACTGTGTCCAATGAAGCTAAATCCCTCCTCAAATAGGGGATCAAATTTATACACAATGTTTATTTGTTCTTGGGATGTGAGCAACACTGTCAAGGCCACTATTTATTGCATGAAAAGGTGGTGAGCTGTGTTTTTGCACCATTGCTGTCTTTGGGGTGTAAATACATCCATGGTGATTTTTTTTCTCTCTCTGTTGCATTTTGATATGACTGAGTGGCTTCATGCACTATTTCAGAGGACACATACAAGTCATGTTGCTGTGGTTTGGAGTCTTGCATAGAGCAGATGGTCTAAGGAGTAGATTACCTCCCCTCGAGGATAGCAGTGGGTATTTACGCAATCTGATAAATTCACGATCATTATATAGTGTGGTTTGCATTTCATTCTGATTAATTCATTTAAAATTTCACCTCTTCCCCCACCCCCCACTCTTGTGGAGGGACTTAATTGCTTGTTTCCGGTGTGCTACATTGGGCCTGTGCATTACTAGCCCAGTAATATCAATACTGTGCTACTGTCCCCTAATTTGGAACAATTTTTTATATTTACATGTTTTTTTGAATGCCTGTTGCTTCCTGTGCCAAGTGTTAAGAGGAAGCTTTGCAAAAGAGGTTTTTCTAAATGATCAAAATAAGGAAAATTTTAGTGACATGCATAGCTATAAAAAATAATAAATGCTGATAATGTATCAGTTTATTATTTTTCAATTAAATTGAAAAGTAAAGTCTTTTTAAATACCGTATTCCTGTAAGTGTATTTCCCTAAAGATAGTGACTCATATTGGATTTGTTTCTTAAGTACTAGCAGCCAAAAGGGAGTTGCCCTAATGGCCCACAGTTATGTGAAAGACTGACAGCATACTTTAGTGAGGTTTAAAAGCTGTATAGGTTAAAAAGTCAAACCCACTCCTCTGCTCATCCACTATACACACACATACACACATAGACACACACCCAGATATCAGGTTAAATAATAAACAAAAGCAAAGACTTTATCTTGCTAGTTAATAATTGGGAGAAAGTGAGGACTGCAGATGCTGGGGATCAGAGCTTAAAAATGTGTTGCTGGAAAAGCGCAGCAGGTCAGGCAGCATTCAAGGCGAAGGAGAATCGACGTTTCGGGCATAAGCCCTTCTTCAGGAATGAGGAGGGTGTGCCATGCAGGCTAAGATGAAAGGTAGGGAGGATGGACTTGGGGGAGGGGCGTTGGGAATGTGATAGGTGGAAGGAGGTTAAGATTAGATTACAGTATGGAAACAGGCCCTTCGGCCCAACAAGTCCACACCGACCCGCCGAAGCGCAACCCACCCATACCCATACATTTACCCTTAACCTAACACTACAGGCAATTTAGCATGGCCAATTCACCTAACCTGCACATCTTTGTGACAGTGGGAGGAAACCAGAGCACCCGGAGGAAACCGGGGAGAACGTGCAAACTCCACACAGAGAGTCGCCTGAGGCGGGAATTGAACCCGGGTCTCTGGCGCTGTGAGGCAGCAGTGCTAGCCACTGTGCTACCGTGCCGCCCAGGTGAAGGTGATAGGCCGGATAGGGGGTGGGAGCGGAGAGGTCGGGAAGAAGATTGCAGGTCAAGAAGACGGTGCTGAGTCTGAGGGTTGGTTTTGGTAATGAGTATTAGAATAATGACAAACTTTGCTCTGCTGTCATACTTGAATTTTTAGACTGAACAGTATGGTTTATTTGGTAAGTAAAAGTGAGAATAGCAGGGGCAGGAATTTCAAATTGAGGTTGAATACATTACCTACCCTGGATAATTTCTGGCTTCTCCACTGTATTGATACTTCTTGTGCAGACCTTGAGCGAGATACCCATTGCCTCCAAAACAGCAGCAGCCTGGAAGAACGCAGCATCAAGCAGTGGAGAAGTTGACATTTTGGGTATAACCCTTCTTCAGGAATGGGAGTAGGGGGAGCTTCAGATAAAGCAAAGGGGAGAGGGTTTTGAATGGGGAGAGGGGACAGGATGGTGAGGTAGTAATAGGTGAACATGGGTTGTGGGTGTGACTTGGTTGGTCGATGGGAAGGATAAATCCTATTGGTAGCTAGAAGGAAGAGTCGGTTGGAGAGATGGAAGGGAGGAGGCGGGGCTGGAAAGGGAGTCAGGGAATGGGAAGGAAGGTTATTTGAATTTGGAGAACTCTATGTTGAGCCCTCCAGGCTGGAGGCTGCCCAGGCGGAAGATGAGGTGTTGTTCCTCCAATCTGCAGTCTGATTCACTGTGGTAATGGAGGAGGCCGAGGATGGGCATGTCAGAAAGGGAGTGGGAAAGGGAATTGAAATGAGCAGTGACCGGGAGGTCAGATCAGCCCCTGCGGGCCTGGCTGAGATACTCAGTGAAACATTGCCTCAGTTTATGTTTGCTCTCCATGGTGTAGAGATGACCACATCGGGAGCATTGGATACAGTAAAATAGGTTGGGAGAGAGGCAGGTGAATCTCTGTCTCACCTGGAAGGACTGTGTTGAGCTCCTGGATGGATGTGAGGGGTAAGCTGTGTTGGCAGGTTTGCATCTTTCATGACTGCGGGGGAAGGTACCTGGGGGAGTTAGGGGTGGTCGGTGCGGAGGGTGTTGTGAACCAAGGAGTGATGAAGGGAATGGTCCTTGTGGAAGGCAGAGATGGGTGGGGAGGGAAAGATGTTCTTGATGGTGGGGTCTAGTGGAGTTGAAATGTTTGAGGATGATACATTAGATGCAAAGACTAATGGGGTGGAAAGTGAGGATAAGGGGGACTGTCTTTATTATGCTTGGTTTAGAGCAGTGGAGTGTACGGTGGAGGGCTATCTGGTTGACAGAGGAGGGAGAGCCACATTATTCAAAATAGGTGACATCTGGGGTGCTCCAGAGTTGACCGTCTACTCGTCAGAGCAGATGTGATGGAAATGAGGAATTGGGGCAAAAGGGATGGAGTTTTTGCAGGAGATCTCGGACATCACCCTCCCCTTTCTTGACCTCTCTATTTCCATCTCCAGCAACAGTTTACAAACTGACATTTAATATAAACCCACAGACTCCCATAACGACCTGAAGTATACCTCCTCCTACCTCTCATCCTGCAAAAACTCCAATCGTTTTCCCAACTCCTCCGTCTCTGTCGCACCTGCTCAGATGAGGAGACATTCCACTCCCAAGCATCCCAGATGTCCACCCATTTTGAACAAAGTACTTCCCCCCCCCCCCCTCCCCCACCGCGCCCCGTCATCCCCACACCCCTCGACTGCACTACCTCCCTTCCCTAGTCCATTGCTCTCAACCCCTCTCCCGCTCCAAACATAGTAAAGACAGGGTACCCCTTACCCTCACTTTCCACCTGACTAGTCTCTGCATCTGACGTAGCATCAAAGGCAGGCATCAGCCATGCTCTGACCTGCTACTGCCACATCAAAGAAATGTCCCCCCCCTCAGTGGGGCATGAACAAAACTCAAAACAGAATGTGCAGACAGTCAAAAAAGCAGTGGGTTTGGAAGGTGATTTGGTGGTTTTCTGCTGTGTGTCTTGAAGATAGTACATGCTGCTGCTACTGAGCACTGGTGGTGTTAGGAGTGGTTGTTTCCACATCCACAAGTGGGCTGCTTTGTCCTCTTTTGGTGTCAAGGGATGACGGGTGGATCCTGTTTCTGAGATGGCCCATTGCATGGCAGTTGTGTAGCATGAATGTTACTTGGGTTGTCAGCCCAATCCTGTACACTGTCAAAGCCTTGCTTCACTTGGACACAGACTGCTTCAGTATTTGAGGAATCCTGAAAGTTGTGCAATCTTCAATGAATATTTTCTCTTCTCTTGGAGGGAAAGTCATTCGTGAAGCAGATGAACCCCTGCGGAGATGTCGTGGATCTGAGATGACTGACTTCCAACAACCACGCAACCATCTTCTTGTGTGCCAAGTAGGACCCCTACCGGCACAGATTTCCTCTAATTCCCAATGACTGTGGTTTGTCTGAGTCTCCTTGAGGCTACACACAGTAAAATGTTGTCTTGATGTCCAGGGCAGTTACTCTCACCTCCCCTCTGGAATTCAGCTCCTTTGTCCATATTTGAACCAAGGCTGTAATGCAGTCAGGAGCTGAGTGGCCCTGGCAGAATGCAATGTGAGGCTCAGTGAGCTAAGTATGTTTGTAAGTACGTGTTGCTTGATAGCCCTGTTGATGACATTTTCCATCACTTTACAGATGATTGTGAGAAGATTGATGGGGTGAAAATTACTAAATTGGATTTGTCATACATTTTGTGAAAAGCATCTACCTGGACAAATTTAGCAGTACAGACCCAATTGACTGAAGGGCTTTTTCTGTACTGGACAATTGTATGAATTTCCAACATTGTTACAGTGTACTAAAGCTGCTTGTCTAGTGTACATCTTCAGTACTATGTCTAACATGTTGTCAGGGCTCATAGGCTGTGCAGTTTTCAGCTGCTCCAACTATTTCCTGATATCATATGGAGTACATTGAACTGGCTGATAACTGGTATCTGCAATACTGGGGACCACTGGAGGAGGCCGAGATGAATCATCCACTTAGCCCTTCTGGCTGAAAATCATTGCATATGCTTGGAGCACAGCTCTACTATTGCCGATGATCTATAGCACCTCATGTCCGTCCAGTCTTGAGTTGCTAGATCCGTTCATTTGTCTGTCCCATTTAGCACAGTGGTAGTGGCACCCAATAAGTGGGGGTGGCACAGTGGCTCAGTAGCTAGTACTGCTGCCTCACAGCGCCAGGAACCCGGGTTTGATTCCAGCCTTGGATGAATTCTGTGTGGAGTTTTCATATTCTCCCAGTGTCTGCGTGGGTTTCCTCCAGGTGTTCCTGTTTCCTCCCACAGTCCAAAGATGTGCAGGTCAGGTGAATTGGCCATGCTAAATTGCCCAGTGTGTTCAGGGATGTGGAAGTTAGGTGCCTTGGTCAGGGGTAAATATAAGGTAGAGGAATGGTTCTGGGTGGATTACTCTTTGGAAGGTTGGTGTGGACTTGTTGGGCCAATGGGCCTGTTTCCACACTGTAGGGATTCTAGAATACGATAAAGGTTATTCTCACTGTGAAGGCAGGACTTCACAAGGCCTCTGCAGTGGTCACCCTTATGAATTCTGTCATAGATGCGTCTGCAGCATGAGATCAAATGTGTTTTTCCCTTTTGTTGGTTCCGTTACCACCTGCCACAGATCCAGCCCAGCAGCAGTGTCCTTTAGGAGCTGACCAGCTCAATTGGCAGTACTTTTGCTGAGGTTTCCCACCCAGAATACATTCTGTGCCCTTGTTACCCTCACTGCTGTCTTCAAGTGACGATGAATTAATACTAATCAGGTATGGTGTACTGTGGAGGTGGCGGGGGAGTTGGGATCGGGGGGGGGGGCGGGGGAAGTGGAATGGATATGTTGTAATCAGGAGGATTGTTCATGTTTGGTTTGATGTCATGAGACTTCATGGGGTCCAGAGTCCAAGTTGAGGACTCCCAGAACAGTTCCCTCCTGACTGGGCACTACTGTTCTTCCACACCTATTGAACTTGTCCTGGGATGATGGTGATGGTGTTTGGGATGTTATCCGTAAGGTATTGGAGTTAAGTTTACTGTTTCATTCTATAAGTGAGATTGTGTCAATCAGGTGCTTGACTGGTTTGTGAGGCAGCTGTCCCAATTTTGGTACCAGCCTTCAGCTGTAACCGGCCTCCAGCTGAAGGATACTTTAGAGGGTTGATTTTGCTGATGCCTTCATTGATGTTCGGTCCATCTGGTTTCATGTTTCTTTTTTCAGACTTTCTAGCAGTTCCTCTGTCACATGTCGGCCAAACCAGATAAGAACAACATTTTTCCTTCCCTAAAGATAACTTGGATGAACTAATTGGGATTTTTTATGCCAATGGTTTCATTATCATCATTAGACTTTTAATTCCAGATTTTTATTGAATCCATTGCCTGCTGTGGTGAGATTTGAACTCAGGTCCTCAGAACATTACCTAGGTCTCTGGATTACTAGTCCCATTATAACACTGCACCAGCACCTCCATGTCTTATCATAACGATTGCTTATTAAGGTTTGATTTATGTATTGCTAGATTTCATTGTTGAAGTTGTTAGCTCATTTATTTTAAATGTCTTGAATGTGATTATGCTTCATAATTTAACTAGAATCTTGCATTTTATTTGTCCATTTATAAACAATTTTCTTGGTGCAACTTTATAGAAATCTGACATCACTGTTCCATCAAATGATGTTTTGCAGATTGGGATAAATGCCCATCAACCTACCCAAGAGAAGAGGAATGCTGTTCAAAATAGTTTATCAATTGACAATATTTCAGGTTCAGTACAGAGATGGCCCATGAAACGACGTTTCCGAAGGGGCGATAGTTGTCCACCTGGTTCACCATCGAATTGCAGCAAATGTAAGGCAGGTAAGTGAGTGTTAACTCTGAACAAGTACACAGCATTGGATTATTGCCATCTCTGCAAAATATCTCTAAACAGCACATATTGGAAACTTGGAACTACCTTTTAATAACAACAAAAACCTGCATTCCTGTAATGCTTCACTGAAGTGCAGTCACACAAAGGTAATACCAAGACACTGAAGGATTCGCAGGCTTGGCAGAAGATGTGGGGTTTAGGATGGGCCTTTCAGGAGGAGAGAGAGGTAGAGATGTGAGATATTTATGAAGTAGTGGCATGGCTGGGAATGAGGTGGGCAAAGCAATTGCGAAGGGGAGAAGAGGGGTTTGCACAATAGACAATAGACAACAGGTGGCACGGTGGCACAGTGGTTAGCACTGTTGCCTCGCAGCGCCTGAGACCCGGGTTCAATTCCCGCCTCAGGCGACTGACTGTGTGGAGTTTGCACGTTCTCCCCGTGTCGGCGTGGGTTTCCTCCGGGTGCTCCGGTTTCCTCCCACAGTCCAAAGATGTGCAGGTCAGGTGAATTGGCCATGCTAAATTGCCCGTAGTGTTAGGTAAGGGGTAAATGTAGGGGTATGGGTGGGTTGCGCTTCAGCGTGGTGTGGACTTGTTGGCCCGAAGGGCCTGTTTCCACACTGTAATGTAATGTAATCTAATCTAATCTAATCTAAAAAAATCTAATTTAAAAAGGTGCAGGAGTAGGCCATTCTGCCCTTCGAGCCTACACCACCATTCAATATGATCATGGCTGATCATCCTTAATCAGTATCCTGTTCCTGCCTTATCTCCATAACCCTTGATTCCACTATCTTTGAGAACTCTATCCAACTCTTTCTTAAATGAATCCAGAGACTGGGCCTCCACTGGCCTCTGGGGCAGAGCATTCCACACAGCCACCACTCTCTGGGTGAAGAAGTTTCTCCTCATCTCTGTCCTAAATGGTCTACCCCGTATTTTTAAGCTGTGTTCTCTGGTTCGGCACTCACCCTTCAGCGGAAACATGTTTCTTGCCTCCAGAGTGTCCAATTCTTTAATAATCTTATGTCTCAATCATACCCCCTCTCAGTCTTCTAAACTCAAGGGTATACAAGCCCAGTCGCTCCAGTCTTTCAGTGTAAGATAATCCCGCCATTCCAGGAATTGACCTCGTGAACCTACGCTGTACTCCCTCAATAGCCAGAATGTCTTTCCTCAAATTTGGAGACCAGAGCTGCACACACTACTCCAGATGTGGTCTCACCAGGGCTCTGTACAGCTGCAGAAGAGAACCTCTTTGCTTCTGTACTCAATCCCGCTTGTTATGAAGGCCAGCATGCTATTAGCCTTCTTCACTACCTGCTGTACCTGCATGCTTACCTTCATTGACTGGTGTACAAGAACACCCAGATCTCTCTGTACTGCCCCTTTACATAAATTGATTCCATTGAGGTAGTAGTCTGCATTCCTGTTCTTGCTACCAAAGTGGATAACCATACATTTATCCACATTAAACTCCATCTGCCATGCATCTG
>NC_057731.1:12704715-12716395 GCF_004010195.1 Chiloscyllium plagiosum
GATCCCGAATCTATTGAACTCTGGAAAATAATCACCAACGCATCCACGATTTCTCAAGCCACCTCCTTCAGTACTCTGGGATGTAGACCATCAGGCCCCGGGGACTTATCAACCTTCAGACCTAACAGTCTCTCCAACACCAATTCCTGGCAAATATAAATTCCCTTCAGTTCAGGTCCTTCAGCCACTGTTACCTCGGGGAGATTGCTTGTGTCTTCCCCAGTGAACACAGATCTGAAGTACCAATTCAATTCTTCTGCCATTTGTTTGTTCCCCGTAATACATTCCCCTGTTTCTGTCTTCAAAGGCCCAATTTTAGTCTTAACTATTTTTTTGCCTTTCACATACCTAAAAAAACTTTTACTATCCTCCTTTATATTATTGGCCAGTTTACCTTTGTACCTCAATTTTTTTCTCTGAGTATTTCCTTCTTAGTAATCCTCTGTTGTTCTTTAAAAGCTTCCCGGTCCTCCGTTTTCCCACTTATCTTTGCTATGTTATACTTTTTCTCTTTTAACTTTATATGTTTCTTAACTTCCCTCATCAGCCACGGCCACCCATGCCTCCTCCTAGGATCTTTCTTCCTTTTTGGAATGAACTGATCCCCTGCAACTTCTGCATTATACACAGAAATATCCGCCATTGTTCCTCCACTGTCATCCCTGCTAAGGTATTGCACCATTGAACTTTGGCCAGCTCCTCCCTCATAGCTCCATAGTTCCCTTTTATTCAACAGAATTATTGTCACTTCCGATTGTACCCTCTCCCTCTCAAATTGCAGATTGAAGCTTATTGTATTATGGTCACTACTTCCCAATGGCTCCTTCACTTCGAGGTCCCTGACCAATTCTGGTTCGTTGCACAATACCAGATCCAGAATTGCCTTCTCCCTGGTTGGCTCCAGCACCAGCTGTTCTAAGAATCCATCTCCGAGGCACTCCACAAAGTCTCTTTCTTGAGGTCCAATGACATCCTGATTCTCCCAGTCTACCTGCATGTTAAAATCCTCCATAACAACTGTAGTAACATCTTTGCGACAGGCCAATTTCAGCTCCTGATTCAACTTACATCCGACATCCAGACTACTGTTTCGGGGCCTGTGGATAACTCCCAAGAGGGTCTTTTTACCCTTAGTATTTCTCAGCTCTATCCACACTGACTCTACATCCCCTGATTCTAGGTCCCCCCGCTCAAGGGACTGAATATCATCCCTTACCAACATGGCCACCCCACTCCCTCTGCCCATCAGTCTGTCCTTACGATAGCACGTGTAGCCTTGAATAATCATTTCCCAGGCCCTGTCCACTTGAAGCCACGTCTCAGTTATCCCCACAATATTGTATCTGCCAATTTCCAAAAGAACCTCAAGCTCATCCATCTTATTTCTAATGCTTCGTGCATTCATATATAGTATCTTTAATTTGTTACTACCCTCACTCTTCCCATCAACTCCTATTTCACTCAACCTTACAGCATGATCCCTTTCTGAGTTTTCTGCCTCATTGATACAGTTGTCTTTCTTGACTTCCCTTGTTCTAACTTTCCCTTCAATTTCCTTCTTAAACATCCAGTTTGCCCCCTCCCCCCTGCTACTTAGTTTAAACGTAGCTGTGTTGCAGTAGCAAACCTGCCTGCCAGAATGCTGGTCCCTAACCTATTAATGTGCAAACCGTCTCACTTGTAGAATATATGCTTACCACAAAACATACCCCAGTGATCCAAGGATTTAAATCCTTGCTTCCTGCACCAGTTCCCCAGCCACACGTTCAAGTCCATTATCTCCCTGTTTCTGGCCTCACCAGCCTGAGGAACTGGAAGCAAACCGGAGATAACTGCCCTGGACGTCCTGCTTTTCAGCCTTCTTCCTAGTTCTCCAAAGGCCCGCTGTAGTATGTTCCTCCTCTTCTTCCCGACATCATTTGTGCCGACATGTACCACCACCTCTGGCTCTTCACCTTCGTCCTTGAGGATATCCTGAACTCTGTCTGTGATGTCTTTAACCCTGGCACCAGGAAGGCAACACACCATCCTTAAGTCCCGTCTGCTGCCACAAAAACCCCGGTCAGTTCCTCTCACTATGGAGTCCCCTATCACCATGGCTCTGTGCGATGTCTGACTCTTCCGCTCTGTCTCCACACCAACTGATAGAATCTAACGAAGGAACATTTGGTGTTGAAGGGGTTAGAGGTTGGGAGGATAGTCAAGGCCTGATGCAGTTGAATTTAAACACAGTGATGAACATTTTAATTTAAGCTGTTGGAGGGTCAATTTAGTCAACCACATTACTTAGGCTCTGCAGCCACTTGGAGACCAGACCAGGTAAGGATGGCAGTTTCCTTCCCGAATGGGCATCAGTGAACCTGATGGGTTTTTCCAACAATGGTTCACAAACTTCGATTAATTCCAGATTTTTATTGAATTCAAATTCCACCATCTACCGCGGTGAGATTTGAACCCCAAGTCACCTAAACATTACCTGGGCCTCTGGATTAACGAGCAATAATCCCACTAAGCCATCACCTCCCCATGTTAGCCAACCCATTATCAAAGTGCTATTCTGAGGGAAGGTCACTGGACCCGAAACGTTCACTCTGATTTCTCTCCACAGCTGCTGCCAGAACTGCTGAGATTTTCTAGAAATTTCTGTTTTTGTTTCAGATTTCCACTGTACTTTCGGTTTATTTCCCACATTATCGAAGCTGGTGTATTACCCCAATGCCATGTCATCTTGTATATTAACCTTTTGTTTAGCTCCATATCAAATACCTCCCGGAAGTCTATATATACTATATCTACACCTTGCTTGTTATATCTTTAAAGAACTCCAGGATGAAACTATACTGACTCTGTTGGATTGTTTTTGACTTTCCAATTGTCCTCTTGTTAATTCCTTAATAATGGATTCTAACAACTTTTCAATGACCTATGTTAAACTAACTGGTCTACAGTTTTCTACTTTTTGCATTTCTCCCTCCCTTTTTGAATATAGCAGCGTTTTGCAATCCCCTGGAACCTTTCTCTCATCCAGGGAATTTGGGATATTATAACAGTGGATCCACTGTCTGTTTCTGCCTTCAATTCCAATAGTTTGCTCAGTACTTTTTTTTCGTGGTGATGATGATTTATTCTTAATTTCTCCCTTTTTATAATCTCTGCATTACCTGTTCCTACTGGGATAGTACTAATGTCATCCACTGGGAATATTGAAGCTACATACTGACTTAGTAACTCTGCCATTGCTGGCTTCCCACTCCTTAGTCTCATGCTCCAAGGGGTCAACATTCACTTTAATTGCTCTCTTCACTTTTATATATTTACAGGAGTTTTTACTATGTTTTTTTTAATAGTTTGTGCGTTTTCTTTCATAATTTCCATTGCTCTTTTTATTACTTTTTCAGTAACCTTTGTTGATCATTTCCCAATCCTCCAGCCTGTCACTCACCTTTGCAATTGTGGTATAGCGTAGTTTTTGTCTTTAACTTCCTTGCTTAGTCATGGATGGTTTTTACCCTCTTGCTGTTTTTCTTCCTTTCTGAAATATAGTTTAGTTGGAAGAAATTGAATATCTCTTAAAACATTCATTACTGCTCACCAACCAACTCACCTTATAGTTTTCCTGCCCAGCGCATGGGGGCCAGATCTGTCCTTGTAACTATGCAATTACACTTGCTTAACTCCAGAATGCTAGCGTGGGATGTTGAAATTCTAGCATGCTATGATCACTCTTCCCTAGTCTCTACCATGAGCCTATTAATTAATTCTACATTGTTACACAATACTGAATTGTGTGCTTTCTGGTTGACTCCACACCATTTCACTCCAAGAACCAACCCTTAATACACTCAATGAAATTTCCTTTGAAGATACCCTTGCCAATTTGTTTAATTTAGCCTCTATACTTTCTTAAAACACCCATTATTATTGTTATACCTTTCCTCTAAGCCCCTAGTATTTCCTGGTTTAAACTGTGCCCACTGTGGATTTACTGTTTGGCAACCTAAAGATCACTCCTATTCGGGACTTCTTTCCTTTGCTCTTTCCTTTTTCTGCCCAGACTGATTCTACATCTTGATCCCCAGTGCTGACATAATTTCTCACTATGGCACTGATCCTATCCTTTGCAAACAAAGTAACAGCAGCTCCGTTTCCTTCCTTCCTTCCTTTCTATTCTTCCGAAACATTATTCGTTTTCTAAACCTGGTCTCCCTGCAACCTCATCTCAGTAATTGCCACCAAATTGTAACCATTTGTTTCTACTTGTGCTGTTAATTCATTAATTTTATTCTAAATTCCTTGTCCATTCATATATACAAAGCTATGAAATGCATCCTCTTATCAAATTTCCCTCCTCTTGTACAATTCCTAGGTGTGATATGACATTCCCTCATTCTTCCCCTTCATTTTAATCACTAGCCTGCATTCTTGTCTTCTCCTTTAACTTCAGTTTTCTAATTTTCCACACAACTGATTCCAGAGCCACCACTAAACCTCTAAGAATAACCCAGGTTCATCAGGTCTCTGGTCTCAGTATGATTCAGATGGAGCCCATTCCATCAGAATGGCTGTCCTCTTCCCCGATACTGGTGCCAATATCCCATGAATTCGAACCTGTTTCTCCCACACCAATCTTTGAGCCACATGTTTACCTCTTTAATCTTAATGACTTTGTGCCAATTAGCTTGAGGCTTGGGTAGTAATATGGAGATTGTAATCTTTTTTGGTTCTGCTTTTTAATTTAACCTCTAACTTCTCCTGTTCCTGCAGCAGAACCTATTTCCTTGTTCTTCCTATGTTTGTGGACCATATCATTGAGACCTTTCCCTTCCCACTTAAAGTTCCTCTGCAGTCCAGCTGAGATATCCTGAACCCGGGCACCAGGCAGGGAACGTAGCCTTCAGGACTCTTGATCTTGTTTGTTTGAATCACTATACTATCCCTGACATGTTTCTCTTTTCTCCACATTCTTGAATGGCTCTCTGGACAATGGTGCTATGATCCATTTGCTCATCCTCCCTACAGATCCACTCTCATCCATGAAAGGAGTAAGAATGTCAAACCTGTTAGACAAGCTCCAGAGTTGATGCTCCTTCAACACTACCTCCTGGATCCCCCAATCTGCCTTGCTCCTAGTCACACACTGTCTGTCCCTGTCTACTGACCAAATTCTAGGTAGTTCATCTAAAGGTAGTGACAGCCTTCTTAAACACAGTGCCCAGGTATCTCTCCCTCCTCCCTGATGTGTTGCAGTGTCTGAAGTTCAGCCTCCACCTCACCACTTCTCTGTCAGAGGTTCCTCAACTATGAGCAAGGCAGATAGGGGGATCCAGGAGGTAGTGCTGAAAGAGCATCAACTCTTGAGCTTGTCTAACAGGTTTGACATTACTGGTTTGGACATTCTTGTTCCCTTTATAACCACTTGGTACAGATGTGGTCACTATGGACCACAATGGTGTCCACCAGCTCCTAAATCACACATGTGCAACACACTGCTTGGCCCAGCACTTCTATTTTACTTAGCTGCTAGTTTGATTTTAAAAAATTTCTTACTAGTCTTTTGTAATATGTGAAACATTTCTCCTATTTTCTTTAAATCTGAGAACAATTTATCGTAGGCATTCAGATCAGCAGCTATTACCAACTACTAGTAAACTTATAGTTTTCCTTGTGATTCATTCTGTTTTGTCTCTAAGCCTGGGCCTCAGTTTATTCTGTAAAAAGACCTTGCAAGCTATGAACCAGAAAAAAATGCAAAAAGCACTTCTGCACTGAACTCCCACTGTGCTCCACATTCCTAGAAACACCGACTCACTCCGGCTGTGCTCTCTCTAACTGCTATTGTGAAGCTTACGGTTTGGGTTAGTTCAGGCTGGAGATGAAAATAGATGCGTGGACGAGGATTTCAGGAGATGATAGACTATGGAAGGCGCATAGTTGGGTGATTTCTTCTTTTGTAATGGCAACATAAGTCTACCTCCAATAATTGGTTTGATTCTCCTGAAGTGTTAAGTATTTTAATGCCTTTAAAATGTTTTGAACTGCTGTGTTTTTAAAATCCGATATGGCTGTTTGCTGCAGTTTGTTTTAGTCCTTACATTCACATTGTTTGCTCTTAGGTACTTACCTGTTACATTGCACTTGTAATTGTGTGGAGTGTCGAGAGGGTGAATTTACAGATAGTGAAAATCACTTGCCTGAATGTAGACGATGTCTGCAATGCCAGGAGCATGATGGTAAGTACGTGGTTTTTTTTTTTGCCAAAAAAGCACTTCTGGATCTGCTTCACTAACTGCCTAAAGTTATGTGTACCAAATACTGAAAGCATTCCAGTTAAATAGAACCAGATTCATAGAGCACCAAAGGTCACTTGGCCTTTTTGGCTTGTGCGGCCAAATTAAAAAGAAACCTCTTTTCTGATGCAGGATGGCTGTGAAGTCTGACATTTGTTGCCCATTTCTAGTTGACCAATAGTTAACTCAATTGTGTTTCTTACTTGGTCACCTTAGAAAGTGGTTTCCACTCTGCAATGTTTTATTGGAATATAAATTAAATTCCCATCTGAGGCATCCTTTTTTAATCTGCCTCCACCACCCCTTCCAAGTAGAATGTTCCAGATCCCAACAGCTTGGAACATTGGATTAGATTCCCTACAGTGCAGAAACAAGCCCTTCGGCCCAACAAGTCCTCACTGATCCTCCGAAGAGTAACCCACCCCAGACCCATTTCCCTCCAACTAATACACCTAACACTATGGGCGATTTAGCATGGCCAATTCACCTGACCTGCACATCTTTGGACTGTGGGAGGAAACCCACACAGACACAGCGAGAATGTGCAAACTTCACACAGACCGTCACCCAAGGCTGGAATTGAACCTGGGACCCTGGCGCTGTGAGGTAGCAGTGCTAACCACTGAGCCACCATGCTACCCAAATTTCAGTAACGTCTTCATCTTCCTTCATGGTTCTTTTACCAACTTGTTAGGTATTTAAATTCTTACTGATGGAAACATTTTCTTGTACTTACTGTATTAGAAAAACTTTCATAATTTTGAGCACCTCGACTAAATCTCTCCCTAATCCTTTCTGCTCTAAGAAGTTTCATCCCGGTTTCTGTAGTATCTCCACAAATACTCTTGATATTGAAAGAATAGTGGATTGTTTTATGGCCATTTGGCAATTTATTAAACTTCAAGCTTTTGGAATTGTGGCATAGGGTTGGATTTTGCAGTTTCTGAGAAACAAACAACAACAGTTGGTCATTACACTTAACATGTCCGCAGATCTTTAAGTTGAGGCTTGCGTTAGAACCTCTGGTGATGAAAGAAGCCTTTGAGTGCAGTGGCCTGTGTAGCACAGAGACTAAACCAGGAAGGAGCAGTTAGACTATTTAATAAAATGCCTAACCAGTTATAGAAAGGGAAACAAATAAATAAATAGTAAGACTGAGCGTGAGGGATTAGAGAGATGGAAAGAGAAAGTGAAAAAAAAAATGATTTTTATTTTAATTAAAGCCTGAAAGAATGAGACTCCACATTTGTAAAAATTACATTTCAGATGCAGAGAGGTTGTTTGGTCGATTATAGCGTAGGAAATTTAATTCCACTAGGATGAATGAGTCTTAATATTTTAGATGAAGTTAGTGGGCATGTAATAAGTAGTTCTTACAGCTTTATACCCTTTTGTATATTTACATTCTGAGTCTCTGCTACAGCAAAGCTTTGAGAGTAGCAGGACACTTTGGACAAGAGTTTCCTGATTTCTGTGTTTGACTGTGCATGTGAGGTTGCTGGAATCTGTCCAACTTAATTTTCTATAAGAGTGAACAGTGATAGCCTTACCATGATTGCTACTGAAAATTTTAACCAATCAATTGACAACTGCAGCCCTTAGAAACCCTTTTGAAGCAAAGGGTTTCTAAGCCAGCTCAGCGTATTATTTGTGGTGAACCTTTTTGTAAGATCTGGGCTGAGAAAGCTTTGCAGAGTTGCTGCTCCCCACAATCTATTCCTTCATGAAATGCATTGTGGAAGACCTAACTAGCAGGTAGAAATTGAGTTACTGGTGTACTTCTGAAGCAGGGCTCAGACTCTGCTTCCCACTGTGTCTTCAATGAAGGAAAAGGTCTCACAGTGGGAGCAACACTGAAATTTTACTGCCCTGGAGGCTTGTAACTTCCACTGGAAGTGAACATCAGATTAATAAGGAACTCATGAAGGAAGAAGGTGGGAAGCAGTTTCTAAACAATATTGTGAAAATGTAATTGGTATGAAGTTCATACTGGTTAGCTGTTGGCTGAGTGATGCCAGACCACTTACTCATGAGGGCAATGGTGCTTACACAGCAGGCTTGCATTGAAAGCATAGAGAAAATGAAAGAAATTTATAAAATCATCAGGGGTACACATAGAGTCAATGGTAGGTGTCTTTTCCCAAGGGTGCAGGATTTCAAGACTAATGGGCACCAATTTAAGGAGAGAGCGGAGAGATTTTAAAAAAGACATGAAGGTCAAATTGTTTACGCAGAGGGTAGTTCGCATGTGGAATGAACTTCCTGAGGAAGTGGTGGATGCGGGCTCAATTGCAACGTTTAAAAGACATTTGGATAGGTCTATGAATAGGATTGATTTTAGGAAGGACATGGCCAGGAGCAGGCAAATGGGACGAGCTTAATTTGGGATTATGGTTGGCATGGATTGGTTGGACCGAAAGGTCTATTTCTGTGCTGTATCACTCTGACTCTAAAATGTTCATGATGTCCACCAGCATGTAATGCTGATTTGATGTCACATTTATCATTTTGGAGCTCAGTGATTTTGCTAACATCCTCTTTTAATTATGCACAATTGAAAACAGCTTCAATGGCAGGCAGGAGCTCTGCGCCAACACTGTTTAAATGGATTGCCAACTAATCAGTTGGTTTGCTGATTGAATTTAGTTGGGCGTTGCCACAGTTGCGTAGGGATCTGCTTGGTAAAGTTTTATAATGTTGCAAAAGTTTCCAGATCACGGAATAGGCGATGCTGAAAGACTTGGCCCTTCACATTTTGTACAAGACCCCATTACTGCTAGAAATAGGTGCACTGGGAGCCGCTACCTTCGAGTGAGTAAAGGTTAGGGTTAGTGGAGTGCACATATGGTTAGTTGAAAGGACAGGAGGAGGGTGGTCAGGATCTGGTGGGTGGGCTTTGGAGTAAGAATGGTGAGCTGATGCCCTGGTGGGAGAGTCATGACTTATGGAAAGTCCATGTATACCACAGCAATGGCATGACTTGGCTTGACCTTTTCAGTTAAATTTTCAAACAACTACAGCAAGTTAAACATGAAATCCATGCTAACTCTTCCCAATTGAGCCAACTTTTTCCATGTGACTATTCATTCAAACCCAAAAATGGCTTCCAGAAACTTCTCCATCACTCATTGATTTGTAATTGTTGGGTTCATTCTTATTTTTGAACAAGGATGTGCTCTTTGCAATTCTGCGGTTCTCTGAAAAATGTCTCCATCATTTAGGGGATAGCCCATTGCACAAGTTTTATGGCATGCAGCTAAAGATCAAGAAGAGGTACAGGTGAAGAAAGGATAGATACAACTTAAGCAGCCCCTTTCTGCATGTCAGTGAATAACCTGTTCAAGTGCCATACTAATAACCATAGCCTCAATTCAAGTGTCAGTGGGTGAACATTTAGGGGATATGAATCATTGTTATTGGGAGATTTAGGATGACAATAGAATGTAAGCTTCCTGAGTAAGAATAATTAACTGGGAGAGAGCTGATTTTAGTGGACAAGAATAGAACTGGACCTGAGAGACTGGAGCAGAACTTTGTTGGGAAAAACGGTTGCTAAATAATGGTCTACTTTCAAAATGGAAATGTTTTAGGTATATTCCCTCGAAAGGCAAACAATTCAGAACTCTGTGGATGATAAAGGAAATAGAAATTAGGGTAACAAACAGAAAGTGTGCTTTTAACAGGTGTCAGGTCAAAAATCCTGTTGAGATGGTTCAGAGGGGAGGTTGGAAAATTGTTTAAAAAAGCAATAGAAATTACAGAAAGAACATTTGCAGCCAGCTCAACAGGGAATCTCCAAATTTTCTATCATGATTTGAGTAGTCAAACGGTGGTAAAAGGAGGAATACAGTTGATTAGAGATGGGGCATGGCTGAGGTATGAATATTCTATATCTGTTTTTGTGAAAGAGGTAGATGTCATCTGGGCCGTAGTGACAGAGGAGGAATCTCTATTCCAAGATGGCTTCAGAATTGGCAAGGAAGGAATGTTGGAGAGACTGGTATTAAAAGGACTAGGACCAGATGAAAGGCATTCAAGGATATTGAAGGAAGAGAGAGTAGGATTTAATGGGAAACTGACCATAAATCTTTCAGTCTTCCTCAACTCAAGGGACTTGCCAGGCAACCGCAGAATTGCAAAGAGCACATCCTTGTTCAAAAATAAGAATGAACCCAGCAATTACAAATCCATGAGTGTTGGAGAAGCTTCTGGAAGCCATTTTTGGGTTTGAATGAATAGTCACATGGAAAAAGTTGGCTCAATTGGGAAGAGTTAGCATGGATTTGATGTTTAACTTGCTGCAGTTGTTTGAAAATGTAACTGAAACGGTCAAGACAGGTCATGCCATTGCTGTGGTATACATGGACTTTCCAAAAAAAAGATACAGTGCTATGCTTGTGGAACAAAAGGGACAGTAGCAATTTGATTGAATAATTGGGAACAGAGAATAATGGTCAATGAATATTTTTCAGGCTGGAGGAAGGTTTGTATTTGGAATTTCCCAGGAGTTGGTATTGGGAACCTTACTTTTTCCTGAAGTATGGATCTAGGTTTGGAAGGGAAAGTTTCAAAGTTTGTGGATTATACAAAACTTTGAAGCTTCATAAACTGAGGAGGATGGTGCAGAATTCAAAAGACTGTTGACATTGTAGTGAATAGATAAGTGGCAGATAAGGTTCTCTGCAGAGAAATGTGAAATGATGCAGGAAGGATATGGACAGACAAAACAAAGTAAGGAGTATTATTTTGAAGGGGGTAGAGAACAAAGGGACCTGGGTGTAAATGTGCACTGTGGTTGCAAGACAGGTAGAGAGAGTAGTTAATAAAGCATACGGTGTCCTCAGCTTTATGAAGGGCATGGGGTACAAGAGCAAAGGTCTTGTTGGGCGTCTCACTAAAGGAAGGATATGAAGACATTGGAGAGATTGCAGAAGAGATTTACAAGAATGGTTCCAGAAATGCTGAACTTTAGGGTATGAGGATAGTTAGAAGGGGTTGGGACTGTGCTACTTGGACAGAAGAGGAGATCTGAGAGCAGTTTTGAAAATTGTGAGGGGGCTGAATAATGTAGATCAGTAGAAAATATTCCTGTCCATAAAAGGATTGAAAATGAGAGGGTATTGATTTATAGTGATTTGCAAAAGAAGCAATTGTAATGGGAGGAAGTGAGGACTGCAGATGCTGGAGATCAGATCTGAAAATGTGTTGCTGGAAAAGCGCAGCAGGTCAGGCAGCATCAAAGGAGCAGGAGAATCGACGTTTCGGGCATGAGCCCTTCTTCAGGAATGAGGGAAGTGTGCCAAGCAGGCTAAGATAAAAGGTAGGGAGGAGGGACTTGGGGGAGGGGCGTTGGAAATGCAATAGGTGGAAGGAGGTTAAGGTGAGGCTGATAG
>NC_057731.1:12717242-12773162 GCF_004010195.1 Chiloscyllium plagiosum
AGCGCCGATACAGTCATCGATGTAGCGGAGGAAAAGGTGGGGGGTGGTGCCAGTGTAGCTGCGGAAGATGGACTGTTCCACATATCCTACAAAGAGACAGGCATAGCTGGGGCCCATGCGGGTGCCCATGGCTACTCCTTTGGTTTGGAGGAAGTGGGAGGTTTGGAAAGAGAAGTTGTTCAGAGTGAGGACCAGTTCAGTCAGTTGAAGGAGGGTGTCAGTGGAAGGGCACTGGTTGGTACGGCAGGAAAGGAAGAAGCGGAGGGCTTTGAGGCCATCGTGATGGGGGATGGAGGTGTACAGAGACTGGATGTCCATGGTGAAGATAAGACATTGGGGTCCAGGGAAGCGAAAATCATGGAGGAGGTGGAGGGCGTGGGTGGTGTCCCGAACGTCGGTGGATAGTTCTTGGACTAAGGGGGACAGGACCGTGTCGAGGTATGCAGAGATGAGTTCAGTGGGCAGGAGCAGGCTGAGACAATGGGTCGGCCGGGGCAGTCAGGTTTGTGGATTTTGGGCAGGAGGTAGAAACGGGCGGTGCGGGGTTGTGGGCCTGTGAAGTTGGAGGTGGTGGATGGGAGATCCCCTGAGGTGATGAGGTTATGGATGGACTGGGAGATGATGGTTTGGTGGTGGGAGGTGGGGTCATGGTCAAGGGGGCAGTAGGAGGAGGTGTCCGCGAGCTGGCGTTTAGCCTCAGCGGTGTAAAGGTCGGTGCGCCAAACTACTACCGCGCCTCCCTTGTCTGCTGGTTTGATAGTGAGGTTGGAGGGAGTGGAGGGCTGCACGTTCCGAGGGTGAGAGGTTGGAGTGGGTGAGACAGGTTGAGGCGGTTAATGTCGCGGCGGCAGTTGGCTATGAAGAGATTGAGGGCGGGTAAGAGGCCAGCCCGGGGTGTCCAGGTGGATGGGGTGTGTTGGAGGCGGGAGAAGGGGTCGTCAGAGGGTGGGCGAGAATCTAGGTTGAAGAAGTAGGCACGGAGGCGAAGGCGGCGGAAGAATTGTTCGATATCACGCCGCGTGTTGAACTCGTTGATCCGAGAGCTTAGGGGGTTGAAGGTGAGGCCTCTGACCTTTCATCCTCAGAGAGGGGTAGTTCTGGAGGGATGGTGAAAATACGGCAGGGCTGGGAGCTAGGACCTGGTGTGGGGCTGGAGCTGGGAGTGGGGGCGGGGTTAGGTGTGGGGGTGGGAATCGGGGCGGGGAGGGAGATCGGGGCGAGGGTGGAATTCAGCGTGTGAACCCCATTGTAATGAGAGAAGCAACCTTTTCAGACAGTGAGAGGTTTGGGCTTGGATTCTACTGCTTGGACATGAAGTTGAGGCCACGTTCAGTTAAAGGCATTCAAGTGGGCATTAGATAATTGCTTCTATTCAAATGATGTTCAATGTGATGAGGCAGAGACAGGGGAATGACATGCAAACAAAATGCTCATTGTGCTAACACAATGCAAACATGCTAACCTAAATTTATTAATCAAACCATCCCACACAAAGAGACTCTCATTACCAATGTGTATGAGCTTAGTGGAGAAAGTGAGGACTGCAGATGCTGGAGATCAGAGCTGAAAATGTGTTGCTGGAAAAGCGCGGCAGGTCAGGCAGCATCCAGGGAACAGGAGAATCGACGTTTCGGGCATAAGCCTTTCTTCAGGAAACTTAGTGCCATTGTTGCAGATGCCTTTGATCTCGTACTCCTATGTGATGCTATCTCACTGACTGACTGACTGTAGCAAAGCTGCTGTCTTTCACTGGAAGAGACTCCAGCTGGTCTTTGGCCTGAACGACTCTGGCCCTGTTTAGCCCAGGTTTGGATTGCACCACCTTGGCATGGCCCAGCAGCAGCCTGGGCTCACCACTGGGTAACGTCAAGGGCAGAGGCAGGGTTGCTGTGGCTGGAGAGCAAAAGCTGCCATTCTGAATGTACGCACAGAGGAGTTGTGCAGCATGGACTACTTCCCAATCCACTATGACAGACGGAGCCTCGGCAATCCCACGGATTGATTTAGAGTACAAATTGTTGGAATGTTGAAGTCCTTTTGGTATCAGCTGCCACATTGACAACAGCTCGAGCCTGCATGCGAGCAAGCTGGTCCTAGTCTGAATTACCAGTGTCGCCCTTTGACCTTACACTGCCAACCTCCGATCTTACGCTGCTTCATTTTCTGTGCTGTACTGAAAACTGAGACACCGACTGTGGCTTATTGTGACAAATTTTTCCATGTCCCTTATTTCTGTGATAGCTTGTAGCAGTCTCCCAGGTTGAGGGTTTACTAATTTAAACTGCTTTCTCTGCCACTTTGTTTTCATCTCTGCACACCAGAATGTTTCTTACAGGTCTGTACCAGCAGGAAGTTGAATTCTTGTCACAGGCCTTTCACATCCCTCAGTAAGACTTTATCCCCTTATCACTGAGACTCCCACAGACTGCCGCCATCTGTCTGTAATTTTCCTGCAGCCACTGCAACCTTGCTGTGGTCTCTGTTTACACTCATGAGGTATTGGGGTGGGTTCCCACCGGTGGTGTTCCTTCATGGTTTGAATGTGCCCAGTTCCTCTTGTGCATTTTCTGAGTTCCCATTTCTTCCCCATGTCAGTAAGTACTTTTGTTTCTTGTCATACTTTCCTTAATGTCATTGAGTGAATTCTTCCCATTGTTTGCTGCATGTTCTGCCTTGGGGCTTTCTCTTTCTCTTTTTGATTGTGGGATTTCCTGTTCTGCAGTTCAGTGCCGAGATATGTCTCAGAACCTGTCGCTGGCTGGCCTCTGCCACTGCTGACCTTGTTTGTTCCCTACCTCTGGGTTTAGACCATTGGGTTGACTTTCCAGTTCATCATGACTGTGACTGGATATCACTAAGGGCATTTACCTCCCACGTCTGGTTCTGTGTCTGGTTGGCATGTAGTGAGGCCTTGTGGGTAATCAGCACTCCGACTTTATTGAAAAAGAACATATGTTGAAGATCGTAAGAGAGGTCATGTGACCTAATGGTCTTATTGTTCCAGGCTCCTATTCCATGTGATCTCCCATCACTTTGGTTCACCAAATGGAGCTGCTGTCCCTGTGGCCACTCTTTACATTACACACGGTGCCAATGTCTGAGCTGATAGCTGCATTTGTTAATCGGTGGCAATGTTATTTTCATCATCATTATTGTTGCTTTTCAACTGCTGCCTGTGCAAGTAGTAATTAACGGGTTTCTGAAAGGCAGGCAGTGCAATGATTGGAGTGTGCTGAGGGGGAAGGAAGAAGCTTGCAAATACAAAGGATTTAGAGTAATGGGATATGAGGAGGAGGAGGAGGATTAATAATTGCCTTCTGTATGCTTCCACGGATTCAGCCCTGAGAAATAGCCTCACAACCGGATAAGGCCATGTAGCTGTTCCTATCTCCCAGCTTTGTTGGTGTATCTCTCTTCCACTAGGAGAGATGCAAGTGTATCAGTGAGTGTCACTGTCATGGTTGAATAGCTACCAGTGTGTGCCAACTGAGATGTGCATGTAAGGCAATTGAGGATGGACAGAGGTGATTGGTGAATGGGTGATTGAAATGTTGTGCATTGAGCAGTAAGTAAGCCTTGTGATACAGATGGTGGAATAAGGAATTTAATGTGGAATGTACTGATCTTGACAGATTATTGAACGTTGGATCCAGATTCTCAAGTTTGTCTCTTGGCATTGTCCTCCATTCTTCAAAGGGCTTTGTATTGTTTGCCCCCTTTACCCCACCACCCCACACCTTCTCCATACCCTCCCTCTGGGAGTTCCAGCTGGTGGGGCATCAGCCAGAGGAAGGAGGGAGGAGGTGGCAGCAGCGAGGTTGGGGGAAGGAGGTGAGGAGATTGATGTAAGGAACAGAGAACGAGGTTGTAACTGGCCATTGCTGTGGAGAAGGGGGCTGCAAAAGCTGTGAGGAGTGCTAAAGGACACTACAGGAGGGGAATTTGGGGAAGAGGGGAGAGAGGCTAGAAAGGTGAGAGAACACTTAATCAAAATGTAGTCCTCCAGAAAATCTGAAGATAAGCACTGAAAAAATAAAAATAATTTTGACCCTTGTTTCTAATCACTCAAAGTTTTGCTTGTGCCAGTTAGTGTGACAGAACAAATTACTGCATGTTGCCTCTCTCTGTGTCTGTCTCTCTGTGTGTCTCTCTGCGCCTCTCTGTCTGTGTGTCTGTGAACTGTGCATATTCTGAATGAAGTAGCACTTCCATTAAAGGAATACTAAATGCTCATGTGGCAACCTTCCATAGCACAATCAGGGACCTGGTAATTGCAAAATACAACTAAAATGTACATCCAAAGGTATTGACTAATAAATAAAACAAATTCCATATCTTATATTCTTTAAATTGCTCAAATGAGACCACAGTTTAGTTTATTTAATCTGTCTTTCCACATCCAATGTTAGTTACCAAATCAACATTCCAGTATTTGCATTACAGAAATTGTTGTAGAAACTCAGCAGGTCGAGCAGCATCTGTGGAAAGAAACCAGAGTTAATGTTTCGGGGCCAGTGACCCTTCAAAACTTCTTAAGTTGAGTGAAGTTGGGTAATTGTCCATTATCCATATGGGGTTGTAGGCATTTCATTCTGTTAAAGAGAGGCATTTGGATATGCAGCGTGAGGGGTACTGGGCCTCAGCGAACACAGGGAACAATGGGTACCTCAAGACACAATTAATTCTCTTGCAGTTCCTGGAACGGTATCTGTTGTCCACACGCCTACAGTGACGTATTGTGGAATGTCTTTGAGTTAATTGTGCCAAAAATCAAAAGCCTTTTGCTTTTAATAAAGCACTTTTGACCCAGCAAGAGATCTTCTGAACTGTGGACCATTGCAATTACTTCCTTTAATAACAGTATATGCTTTGGCAGTCTCCCAATATTTCATCCAATATTCTTGCACCATATGCTCAAGAGGAAAATTGGATGTACTGGCTTGCAGTTTGCAGTGGTAACAACGATGGGACTATCAGTGTTGCAATTACCACTGAGGCTGAAAGCAGTGACAGGAATTCTGATATCTCTCTTATTGACAAGGTCATTCACTAATGCAGTAAAAACTCTAGAAGAGTTGCGTCAATTAAATGAGATGTAACTAAGTTGATAACTGCAAGCTAAGTTGACAGTCACTGTGAAACCTCCTCACTGGCCCTGAAAAATTAATTTTGTATTGTGTTTTTTTTTGTATAATGATAAAATATTGCACATATGTCTGAAAATTAAGGTTGTTCTTCTTTTCAAATGTCTATTTGATAGCTTCCATCTTAATACAGTGCTATTTATATTTAACTCTCTAAAGTGCCTTCAGCTCCTTGGCTTGCTGTGTGAATACTTCAGTTTGAATGGTGCTCATGCAGTGCAACCAATTCATTTTCCTGATTCGTTGCCTGGTTTGAACGGTCAGTGAGAAAGATGTGAATTCCTAATACAGAGATGGCTAGGTCTTTGTGAACTGCGAGGTCAGCTTGTTGATCGTTTGTTGGCCTCAGTCTGTGTGCTGTAAGATTGGGTGAAGTCTGTAAACTATTTCACTCCCTTCAGGTAAGAAAACGAAAACCAACTGTACCACAACCCATGACACAGTATGCAGTTGTTTGGAAAATTTCTTCAGCACAACCAATGGAAACGAATGCCGCAAGTGTGCAGAGTAAGTAAGAAAAATGACAAACTTTGATTTTATTTACATGCCAAGTATTGGATCAACAGGGCAGGTTGTCGCCAATCCATTTAGTTGCAATGAGAGCACTCTCGCCTCTTGACTCAGATGATTGCAGTATTGAATCCTGTTTCAGAGTTTGAGCATGTATTCAATTGTTCTAGTGAAAGATTGCTGTATCTTAAGTAACAAAATATTTGGGTCTTTTGTGCAACTCCAATCTGAAATGCTCCACCACTAGTGACAATGCGCAGGCAGTAATTTCTGAAATTCCCTTTCTATACATCTCCTCTTCAGTTTTTCTTTCACCCTTTTCGGATGCTTCTTACAACTTGACCTTTTTGACCAGTACAAATAGCTCATTATTTAGTTTGATGATAAATCTTGCCTGCTGATACAGTGCTTGGAACAGTTTATTAGGTTAAATGCAACTTGCTGTTTGATGTATGCTGGATGTAAAATATTGCAAGTAGCTTTTTGTGAAGATGGGCTGGGGAGTTTACCTCTGAATTCTAACAATAGGATTAGGTTAAATCCTCAATTATTGCTGGACAATTGCTAATGCTGTTTTGGTTAACTTGGTATACAGCTGTTGACAGTTATGGGTGCCCACTAAACATATTTCAAAAGTAATTAGTTAGTTGGCTCTTAAGTTCTGTGAGAAATCTTCAGGACATGAAAAGCTGCTTTGTGTAAGTGTCATGGAATAACTGCCAGTGAAAGGGTCTGTTTCCATGCTGTACATCTCTGACTATGACTCTGTAAGAGGTCATTTGATTTTCAGCGTGTGATTCTGTATCAAATCGAAGAGGTGTAGATAGTATGACACACGCCAAGGTGTGAGCTGATTTGTGTGCCTCACCTGGTGCACCATTCTCATATTTTTATACATGAATCTGTAGAGAAGCATAGGAGCAATTGAGTAAACTGCAAGGCTTAAAATATTGATTATGCTTATCATAATCGAGGCAGGTTTTGTGATTAAATCACTTTGCTAACTCTTGTGTGTGTTAAAGGAAAGAACTTGCAGTTTTATTTTATTCTTTCATGGAACCTGGCAAAGTCAGTATTTGGTGGTCGTTCCTTGAACTGAGTTGCTGGTTTAGCCACTTCAGAGAAACGTTAAGAACCAATTGGAATTGCATGTAGGCCAGACTGTAAGGACAGCAGATTTCCTTTCCAAAATGACCTTAGTGAGCCAGATGGATTGTTAAAACAAACAATGATGATTGTCATGGTCACCATTGCAGATCTGTTAAATTTTTAAATATCCACTACCTACTGTTTTGGAATTTGAATCCATGTCCCGTGGCGATAGCTTGGGCCTCTGAGTTTGGTGACATTACCATCTTGTGTTAAAGTCAAAAAGTGCGGCATTGGAAAAGCACAGCAGGTCAGGAATGCCTGATGAAGGGCTTATATCCGAAATGTCGATTCCTCCTGCACCTCGGATGCTGCCTGACCAGCTGTGCTTTTCCAGCAGCACACTTTTCGACTCTGATCTCCAGCATCTGCAGTCCTCATTTTCTCCATGCTATGTTAAACTCCGGGCACTGTATATAGACATTCACCGATGCTTTTCCTGATCACAGCACATTCAAAAGCACTTCACAGCCAATTTGAAGTCATTCATTGTACTTCACCATGAATTTGTAAACAATCACTATTGTATGTTTTAAATTTGAGAGCCAGTCTATGAACAGCAAGCTCCCACAAATAGCAATGTGATAATGGTTAGGTAGTTTGTTTTAGTGATGTTCAATGTGGATAAATGTCAGCCAGACCAACAGGAATTACTTCCCTGTTCTTCTTCACAATAGTACAGCAAGCTTTCTTGCATCCAGCTGAGTGGATAGGTTGGACCTTGGTTTTTTTCAACAGATGACAGTTCAGATGGTGCAGCTCTGGTTCAGCAGTGGGGTGGAATATCGACCTGGATTCTGTGCTCAAACCTCTGCAGTGGTCAATTGAATACTCCACTTTCTGACATAGATGAATGTGCTACTATTGGGTCTGGAAGGACACAGTTTTTCTGTTCGTCTACATATTCAAACACCTCATTAAAGTGATGCTCAAAGCTGTCAGTGTCTCCATTAGATTGCTCAGCTACATTTTGTAATCTTTAGCTTTAAACAGATTAGGAGCATGGGCAGGAACAAATGCATACTTTGAAGAAATAAAAAGCAATTCTAAGTTTTGGCACTGTGACAAACTGAAATTCCACTGTCTCCTCAGGATACCTTTCAGATAGCACTGGCCAGAATGTGACAATGCTGTTGAGCATTGTCTTCTGAAATTGTCTTCCCAATGAGGAAGCTTGTGCTGGGGAGAGTAGTGTATATCACCTGAGGCTTCAGCTCCATTATCAATAGGGTCTGGCAGGAATGCCTGAAACCAAATTCAGCTGGAGAATGGCCAATGGTTATATGTTCATTCAGTGATAATTGGGAGTTGGTTAGCCCAGTTGGCTGGATGGTTGCTTTGCAAAGCAGAATGATGCCAACAGCATCAATTCCCTACTGGCTGAGGTTACCATGCAGGTCCTGTCTTCTCAACCTCCCCTCTCGCCTGAGAGTCTCAGATTAAACTCTCTGCCAGTCATGTCTCTCTCAGTCCTATCAGACTATGGTGATTTTACTAATTTCATGAGAGTTGGGTGTGTTTATGGGGATGGGGGGGGGGGGGGGGGGGGGGAGCAGATGTTTGAGCTGGGCTAAAACTCTGAACAGAGAAATAAATGCCTGGACTGTGTTTAACCAACCTTTAGACTCTGTGGTTGTTCATTCAGGTTCCTGGAATCCAAGGATTTTGACCATTGCAGTGTATTCTGCAGCGGGTTCAAGCTTCTGCATAACGCTGCCCATAACTTCACCAGTTGGCTGCCCATATTAGGAAATGACAGGTTCTGATAACTAACCAGTTACTGAAGGTTATCTTTAACCAATCTAAGCATCTCAGTGAAGCAAAATAATGATGACGGTGGAGATCTGACTTTAGCAATTTTGGCAGCATCTCGAAAGGAAACCTTCTGAAGTTTCAGAACAGACCAGCTGATTGTTTCCATGAGTACGTGTTCCTGTTTTCTCAGATGAGTACGTGTTCCTGTTTTCTCAGATCAGCTGTTTCCTTACGTCTTTCATTTCCCACCTAAGGTGCAACGCAGAAACTGATGAGGTTGAACAACCCTGTACAGAAACACAGGACACAGTCTGCAGGAAAAAAGGTGCATCTCTTTTTTGCTTTGTTCTTCTTTCTGTTGTGTATAGGAGTAACTTAACAAACTAAAAGGAGCAGTAGTAGTCACCAAACAGTCAGCTTAGAGTCATGGAGATGTACAGCACGGAAACAGACCCTTCGGTCCAACTCGTCTATGCCGACCAGATATCCCAACCTATATAGTCCCACCTGCCAGCACCCGGCCCATTTCCCTCCAAACTCTTTCTATTCGTGTACCCATCCAGATGCCTTTTAAATGTTGTAATTGTACCAGCCCCTGCCACTTCTTCTGGCAGCCCATTCCACACATGCACCACTCTCTGTGTGAAAACATTGCCCTTTAGGTCTCTTTTATATCTTTTCCCTCTCACCCTAAACCTATGCCCTCTGGTACTGGACTCGCCCACCCCAGGAAAAAGACTTTGTCTATTTACCCTATCCATGCCCCTCATGATTTTATAAACATCTATCAGGTAACCCCTCAGCCTCCAACGCTACAGGGAAAACAGCCCCAGCCTATTCAACCTCCCCCATAGTTCAAATCCTCCAACCCTGGCAACATCCTTGTAAATCTTTTCTGTACCTTTTCAAGTTTCACAACATCCTTCCAATAGGAAGGAGACCAGAATTGCATGCAATATTCCAACAGTGGCTTAACCAATGTCCTGTCCAGCCACAACATGACCTCCCAACTCCTGTACTCAATACTCTAACCAATAAAGGAAAGCATACCAAATGCCTTCTTCACTATCCTATTCACCTGCAACTCTACTTTCAAGGAGTTATGAACCTGCACTCCAAGGTCTCTTTGTTCAGCACCACTCCCAAGGACCTTACCATTGAGTGTATAGGTCCTGCTAAGATATGCTTTCCCAAAATGCAGCACCTCACATGTATCTAGATTAAACTCCATCTGCCACTCCTCAGCCCATTGGCTCATCTGGGCCAGATCCCGTTGTAATCTGAAGTAACCTCCTTTGCTATCCACAACATTTCCAAATTTGGTGTCATCTGCAAACTTACTAACTGTACCTCTTATGCACACATCCAAATCATTTATGTAAATGATGAAAAGTAGTGGACCCAGCACCAAACCTCATGGCACACCACTGGTCACTGGCCTCCAGTCTGAAAAACAACCCTCTACCACCACCCTCTGTCTTCTACCTTTGAGCCAGTTCTGTATCCAAATGGCTAGTTCTCCCTGTATTCCATGAGGTCTAACCTTGCTAACCAGTCTTCCGTGGGGAATTTTGTTGAACCCTTTACTGAAGTCCATGTAGGTCATGTCTATCACTCTGCCGTCATCAATGCTGTTTGTTAGTTCACAAACTCAATCAAATTTGTGAGACATGATTTCCCACGCACAAAGCCATGTTGACTATCCCTAATCAGTCTTTGCTTTTCCAAATACATGTATATCCTGTCCCTCAGGATTCCCTCCAACAACTTGCCCACCACCAACGTTAGGCTCACTGGTCTATAGTTCCTTGGCTTGTCCTTACCATCCTTCTTAAACAGTGGCACCAGGTTAGCCAACCTCCAGTCTTCCAGCAACTCATCTGTGACTATCGATGATACAAATATCTCAGTAAGCGGCCCAGTGATCACTTCCCTAGCTTCCCACAGAGTTCTAGGGTACACCTGATCAGGTCCTGGGGATTTATCCACTTTAATGTGTTTCACGACATCCAGCACTTCCTCCTCTGTCATATGGCCATTTTTTCAAGATGTCGCCATCAATGCCCCTACATTCTATGTCTTCCATATCCTTTTCCACAGTAAACACAGTAAATACTCGTTCAGTACCTCCCCCATCTCCTGGGGCTCCACACAAAGGCCGCCTTGTTGATCTTTGAGGATCTCTCTATTCTCTCCCTAGTTACCCATTTGTGCTTAATGTATTTGTAAAAACCCTTTGGATTCTCCTTAACTCTATTTGCCAAAGCTATCTCATGTTCCCGTTTTGCCCTCCTGATTTCCCTCTTAAGTATACTCCTACTTCCTTTATACTCTTCGAAGGATTCACTCAATCTATCTTTGTCTATATCTGACATATGCTTCCTTATTTTTCTTAACCAAAGCCTCAATTTCTCTCGTCATCCAGCTTTCCCTACACCCTAATAGGAATGTACTGTCTCTGCACTCTTGTTATCTCATTTCTGAAGGCTTCCCATTTTCCAGCTGTCCCTTTGCCTGCAAGGATCTCTCCCCAATCAACCTTTGAAAGTTCTTGCCTAATACCGTCAAAATTGGCCTTTCTCCAATTTAGAACTTCAACTTTTCGATCTGGTCTATCCTTTTCCATCACTATTTTAAAACTAATAAAATTATGGTCACTGGCCCCAAAGTGCTCCCCCACTGACACCTCAGTCACCTGCCCTGCCTTATTTCCCAAGAGTTGGTCAAGCTTTGCACCTTCTCTAGTAGGTACATCCACATACTGAATCAGAAAACTTTCTTGTACACACTTAACAAATTCCTCTCCATCTAAACCCTTAACACTATGGACATCCCAGTCTATGTTTGGACAGTTAAAATCCCTTACCATAACCACCCTATTAGTCTTACAGATAACTTAGATCTCCTTACAAATTTGTTTCTCAATTTCCCTCTGACTATTAGGGGGTCTATAATATAATCCCAATAATGTGATCATCCCTTTCTTATTTCTCAGTTCCACCCAAATAACTTCGCTGGATGTACTTCTGGGAATATCCTCCCTGTAACGCTAACCCTTATCAAAAATCCTGCTCCCTCTCCTCTCTTGCCTCCCTTTCTATCCTTCCTGGAACATAAAGCTGCCAGTCCTGCCCATCCCTGAGCCATGTTTCTGTAATTGCTATGATATCCCAGTCCCATGTTCCTAACTAGCCCTAAGTTTATCTGCCTGCCCTGTTAGGCCCCTTGCATTGAAATAAATGCACTTTAAATTATCAGTCCTACCTTGTTCTCTACTTTGTCCCTGCCTGCCCTGACTGTTGGGCTCGCTTCTTTCCTCAACTGTACCAGTCTCAGATTGATCTCTTTCCTCACTATGTCCCTGGGTCCCACCCCCCCCCCCCCAACCTTACTAGTTTTAATCCTCCCAAGCAGCTCGCACAAATCCCCCTGCCAGTATATTAGTCCCCTTCCAATTTAGGTCACCTCTACCCCAGAAGAGACTCCAATGATCCAAAAATGTGAATCTTTCTCCCATACACCAGCTCCTCAGCCATGCATTCATCTGCTCTATCCTCCTATTCCTGTCCTCACTAGCTCGTAGCATCGGTAGTAATCCAGATATTACTACTCTCGAGGACCTCCTCTTTAAATTTCTGCCTAACTCTCTGTAATCTCCTCCATTCAGAATCTCAACCTTTTTCCTTCTTATTTGTTGGTTCCAAAGTGGACAATGACCTCTTGCTGCCCCCCCCCCCCTCCCCCCCGTGAGAACATTCTGCACCCTCTCTGAGACATCCTTGATCCTGGCACCAGGGAGGCAACACACCATTCTGATTTTTTTGCTGCTGGCCACAGAAATGTCTGTCTGTGCCTTGGACGAGAGAGTCCCCTAACACAATCGATCTCTTTGAACCTGACGTACTCTTCATTGCATTAGAGCCAGTCTGAATACCAGAAACTTGATGGTGCTACGTTCCCCTGAGAATCCATCTCTCCCTACATTTTCCAAAACAGCATACTTGTTTGAAATGGGGATAGCCACAGAAGTTTCCTGTACTACCTGTTTACCTCTCTTACCTTTCCTGGAGTTAATTCATCTATGTGACTGTATCTGCGACTTTTTCCCCTTCCTATAACTGGCATCCATCACATCCCCTTGCTCTTGTAAATCCCTCATTGCCTCTAACTGTCACTCCAACTGTTCCATTCGATCTGATGGGATTCGCAACCAATGGCATTTATTGCAGATATAATCCTCAGTAACCCGTAAACTTTCCCTAAAATCCCACATCTGACAAGAAATGCATATCACTCTACTAAAGGCCATTTTTGCTTTATTTTTGCAGACCTGGAAAATAGCCCTATCTTATTCCTCTACAAAAGACTGCTCCAGGCTAACTTAATTTTTATGGTTTATGTTTTTAAGTTTAATCAAGAGACCTATCTCAATAAAACATGTAATCAAGAAATAACCCACTCTATTCACTACTGCAGACTTGCAGCAAGGCCCCAAGGCCACACTTAAAACTATTCACTTATCTGTCTCTGTGCTGTGACCTCTCCCAAACAGGTTTCTCCATGATCCGTTGTGAATTTCACTGTTTGTTAATTTTCCCAGAAGCACTCCGGTGTCCAGTGATATAACAAATTCAACAGCAAAGGCAGTAACTGTGCAGGTTCACTGCCATGTCAGTTGGCAGTGTGGGTTTCTCTCTCTCTGTCTCTCTCCTGCACTATCCCTCTCCCTTTTAAAAGTGCTGTTGTTTTGACTTTTTTTTCTCCAAAATTCCTAAACAATGCAACAGCATCTAAAACAGTAATTGATGCTCCTGGAATTCGAGGAAATCACCTCCAACACCAAAATATCTCAAAAAGGAGCAGCCTGTTACAGCCAGAAATATTTCCCATCCTTCATCTTGGATTACCCAGAATCCTTGATGCAGTGTTATGACATTCTAATAATGACAAAGTTAAACAACTTATACTGTCCTATAATGCGTACTAACATATTACTAACTGGCAGTATTCTAATCATAGAATCCCTACAGTGTGGAAGTAAGCCATTTGGCCCATCAAGTCCATACCAACCCTGCAAAGAGCATCCCACCTAGACTCACCCCCATAACCCTGCACTCACATGGCTGACCCACCTCGCCTTCACATTCATGGACACTAAGGGCAATTTAGCATGGCCAATCCTCCCAACTTGTACAGCTTTGGACTGTGGGAGGAAACTGGGTCACCGGCAGGAACTACACGCAGACACAGGGAGAATGTGCAAAGTTTGCACAGATAGTCGCCTGAGGGTGAAATCGAACCTGGTTGCTGGCGCTGTGAGGCAGTAGTGCTAACCACTGAGCCACCATGCTGACCAACAAACTAGAGTGGCTCCTCTATGAAATGTATTGTCTATAGGGAAACAGATTCTTCTCTCTCTTGTTCTCTTGGTACAAAGTGGCAGTGTTGATTGGCTGTCATTCTCAGACCATCATAATCATTTACATTTGTCTGTCTTACAGTTGGCACATCAGTGCATCCTGCTGCCATAGTGATCCCAATTTTCTTAGTACTTGGAGTAATTGCTGGAATTGTTGGATATTTGTGCATGAAAAAGAAATACTGTCGACGTAAGTCAAAAGAAACTTAGACTGTTTTACTCTTCTAAGCAATGTCAACTTAAATTTATTATTTTTAATATTGGCCAGTATAATGATTTCAAACAAAATGATTTTGATGCTTCTGGTAAGGAAACAACTGTTGCATTGAACTGTCTGTCAGCAATTAATAACCCATTGCAAAATGCTAATTGTAAAAGTAGACTTTTCTTAAAATATTTCTCTTGTCCTGTAATTTCAACAAATTATTTTATTGTCTGCATTGAAGAAATGATGCTCCCTTTTCACCATCCGGAGAACTGTCCACAGAGTTCCTGTGGACTCTACAGCACAGATATTATCCAGCTTCATGTCCATTCCAGGGTGATATTTCTATGGGAGCAGACAGCTTATATCATGCCTCAACAGATAGAGATAGCCAGGGTTTTCACACAATCAAATTGAAGAACCTCACTGAGACATTCCGAGTCCAAACCAATAGGAAAAACGCCAAAGTATAAATTCTTAATGTATAGAAAACTCAATAGATTTGGCAAGTTCAGAAGGGCTTAAGGCAAAGAGACAAAAGTAGAGACACTCCGGGGGCAAATCAAATTAAAACGTAAAAGCACCAGCCCTAACTTTTTACCCATTTTTGACATTGAGTTATTCAGTAAGTACAATATCTGTCAGATTCACTGGCAGTCTTTCAGAATCATACAATCCCTACAAATCTGGAAGCAGACAATTCAACCCATCAAGTTCACACTGACCTTCTGAAGAGGCAGTAGTGCTAACCACTGAGCCACCATGCTGACCAACAAACTAGAGTGGCTCCTCTACAAAATGTATTGTCTATAGGGAAACAGATTCTTCTCTCTCTTGTCCTCTTGGTACAAAGTGGCAGTGTTGATTGGCTGCCACTCTCAGACCCTCGTAATCATTTACATTTGTCTGTCTTACAGTTGGCACATCAGTGCATCCTGCTGCCCTAGTAATCCCCATAACCATGCATTTCCTATGGCTAATCCACCTTGCCTGGATATATCTGGGCAATATGGGCAATTTCATGGCCAATCCACCTAATCTGCACATCTTTGTGACTGTGGGAGGAAACTCACACAGACATGGGGAGAATGTGAAAACAGACAGTCATCCGCGGCTGGAATCAAACCTGGGTCCCTGGCACTGTGAGGCAGCAGTGTTAACCACTTGAGCTACCATGCCACCCCAAGATGCACAGTCACGCCAGTTTGTGAAGATTGCTACAACAAACTCTGGGAAGGAGCATGCTATCTCTGCCAGCAGCTTCAGGATATTTACAATGAACAGTACGTGTACATATTTCAAAACCTGCTGTCTGATTTGCCCCAAATAATATTGTATATTAATGGCCTTGCCATCATTATTGCCCCACCAACATCATTAAAAAAGTTTATCTAGCTATTACAGATGGTTCTGAGATAATGCGTGATCCGGCAGTGCAATTTGGCTATAGCGCCACTGAGGATTTAAGGAACAGTATTTTCAAGAACGCTTACCTCTGTTCCCAATAGCACGTATCCAGTGGTGATCATTTTGTTCTTCATTCTGCACATGCACCAATGTCAGCCACCAACAGAGTAGCTTTCTATGAGATAGAACATAGAACAGTGCAGCACAGAACAGGCCCTTCAGCCCACGATGTTGTGCCGACCATTGATCCTCATGTATGCACCCTCAAATTTCTGTGACCATATGCATGTCCAGCAGTCTCTTAAAAGTCCCCAATGACCTTGCTTCCACAACTGCTGCTGGCAACGCATTCCATACTCTCACAACTCTCTGTGTAAAGAACCCGCCTCTGACATCCCCTCTATACTTTCCTCCAACCAGCTTAAAACTATGACCCCTCGTGTTAGCCATTTCTGCCCTGGGAAATAGTCTCTGGCTATTGACTCTATCTATGCCTCTCATTATCTTGTATACCTCAATTAGGTCCCCTCTCCTCCTCCTTTTCTCCAATGAGAAAAGTCCGAGCTCAGTCAACCTCTCTTCATAAGATAAGCCCTCCAGTCCAGGCAGCATCCTGGTAGACCTCCTCTGAACCCTCTCCAAAGCATCCACATCTTTCCTATTAACTGGTATACTGTACAGACAGCAAGCTTTCTGAGAGAGATACCATATATACTCGAGTAATAGTCGATCTCATGTAAAAGTGGACCCCCTATTTTTGGCCAAAAATATTGTGGAATTTTCCATATATTTTGAGTAAAAGTTTGCACATTCTCCCCGTGTCTGCGTGGGTTTCCTCCGGGTGCTCCGGTTTCCTCCCACAGTCCAAAGATGTGCAGGCCAGGTGAATTGGCCATGCTAAATTGCCCGTAGTGTTAGGTAAGGGGTAGATGTATGGGTGGGTTGCACTTCGGCGGGGCGATGTGAACTTGTTGGGCCGAAGGGCCTGTTTTCACACTGTAAGTAATCTAATCTAAACATTTGGAAAGAAGATCAAACAAAAAAAAAAGCAATCTGGGACAACCTTTCTCACCATAAAGGAGAAAACCTTGTCCATTCCATAACGTAAAGTTAATTGCTGAATCTGCCTGCGCAGGCAAGGAGTATGCGTTGGCATTTCCTCCCATAGCAGGAAAACAATTGATGAAGAAGGCTATATGTTAGGTCAAATCTTCAATTTGGATGAGACACGTTTATACTGGAATCTACATTTCTAAGAATGTAGGAACCTACATTTCCAAACTTTAAGATGGCAAAGGATCGTATGTCTGTGTTGTTGGGTGCCAGTGCCAGTGGAGGCTTAAAGCTTAAGCCTGTGGTGGTGTACCACTCTGCCAATTAGCAAGCCTTGAAGGGTTACCTTAAGTCTGTTCTTGTTGTCTACTTCAGGTCAAGCAAAAAAGGTTGGATGACAGGGCAAATTATTTCTGACCTTATTGTTGATGCTTTGGAAGATGTTTTTAGACCGTATTGCAGGCAAAAAAGTTTGCATTTCATCGTGGATAATGCACCAAGCCATCCTCCTACCATTGGTGAGCTTTCTGAAAACATCAGAGTGCTATTTCTACCTCCGAACACAGCCTCTCTTATCCAACCCATGTTCCAAGGTGCAATAGCAGCTTTTAAAGCTTATCATTTAAAATGTGCGTTGAAGAGGCTGATTTCAGCTACTGACGGGGATAATAAGGACCATGTTCTTTGAAGAGCTTCAACGTTAAGAATGTTATTGACATTATTGTGGAGGCCTGGAGTGATGTCAGTAAGGACTGCCTGGAAGCAGGTTGGCAGTGGATTTTTTTTTTTCAAGGTTTCAAAGGATGTGAACCATCAGATAAGCTCCCAAAACTCAAAGAGCATTGTGTTGCCCTTGCAAAGCAGGTTAGGTTTGAAGAAGTGGAAAGTGAGGATATTGAGGAGCTGCTTGAGTCCCTCTGTGAATACCTCTCTACCGCTGATCTACAACCGCTTGTCGCTGAGGGGGAAGTGGAAGCTGAAGTTCAGGATGCAGCACCACGAGAGCTTTCCACTTTTCTTATGTCTTCTATCCTGAGGGAAATTGAAAGGCTGTTGCAACTCTTAGAGGACAACGCTTACAGTGCAGAGCACAGCAGGGTAGCAGTTCATTCAAGTCGATATCATCTGGCACTCCATAAACAACTTCTTCACAACACAAGAATTGGGGCATAGCAGCAAGAACTGGATTTCTTTTTTTAAACCAACTCCCAAGAAACACTCAGAAGACAATCAACCACAGCCATCCACTTATGCAACCACAACTGTACCCAAAGGTGGTGGTGATGATGACCTTCTGTCCCTGCATTGACAACATTGAAAAAATATAATGCTTTAAATTTACTTTTGTTTCATTAATAAATATGATTTAAACCTTCATGCAAGTTGTGCTATACTTTGTGTTAGGCTTTTGGGTGATTTTTGAGTGATCATGAGTGATGTTTTTTGCTAATCTATCCCGAAATCCACTTTTCCCATGGGGTTATTTCTATTAAGCGATTTTCTATTAAGTAAGGTTTCGTTGGAATGCAACAATGATGCTATCAGAGAGCTACCTATATCATATTTCTGATTGGGGGAACTTTCTGTGACCATCAGATGATGGTGTTCCCATGTATCTGCTGCCCTTCTCCATCTAGATGGAAGTGGTCCAAAGTGTTTGGAAGGTGCTGTCCAAGGAGTACCTTTGGTGAGACAAAAGCTTGCTTCCTCCATTGGAATAGTGAGCAATCACTGAGATTCTAGTGACAAGTTTGATTCTCTCTATGGGGCAGAGCAAAAGTGACTGCAGTAATGTTATTGCTTTTCAATTCACAGTTAGTTCTCTAATGTTTAACCACATATCAAAGTCTGAAATGCAACTAGAAACTTAGTAAAGATAAAGGCACTGTTATCAAATGGGTTACTCTCACATTGGACAGAGACAACTGGTGGTTACCATAGGTAGACAAGGTGGGACCCTCATGTTAAAATGTCAGATAAGTATGAGAATTGAGCCTACACTGTTAGCATCTGTCTGCATCACAAACTAGCCATTCAACCAACTCCGCTAACTGACTCCCTAGAAATAATATGTCTCCAGCTATTTTCTGAAAACTGCTTTTAAACCACATTAATAACTTGAATGTTGTTATCGTTTAGCCATCACTAATCTTGTAAACTAGTTTCAGATCAGTGCCTAGTCTAATCCTCTGTCATTGCTAAAAGATATATTTTCCTATTTCAGGCAATAAACCACCAAGCTCTCAGGTAAAGACTAATTACATTTTTTTTTGTAAATATGGACATTTTTATACTTATGCAATGTGTAAAATGTAATGCAATGTTGGAATCCTGTTTCAGTGCATGCAACTTTTCAATGAGGTGAAAGCTATTTCTAGATGTAAGCTGTCAGAGTTTTGAGAAGATTTGTAGCTCAGATTGAGGTTCTGAATGTAAGTTTGCTCGCTGAGCTGGAAGGTTTGTTTTCAGACGTTTCATCACCATGCTGGGTAACATCATTAGTGAGCCTCCGGTGAAGCAGTTGTGTTATGTCCTACTTTCTATTTATGTTTAGGTTTCCTTGGGTTGGTGATGTCATTTCTGGTTCTTTTTCTCAGGGGGTGGTAAATGGGGTCCAAATCAATGTGTTTGTTGATAGAGGTCCAGCTGGAATGCCATGTTTCTAGGAATTCTCGAGCATGCCTTTGTTTGGCCTGTCTTAGGATGGATGTGTTGTCTCGATCAAACCAGCGTCTACAGAAAAACAACACACGTGGACCAAGTACTGAGCTACAAAAGCAAATGAACCACCACACCGAGAAACTACAAAGAGCAGAGGAAAAAACACCTGTACAGCATATTCAAAAAGAGCGTGTACCAATGACACAGTCCGCCAGTTTCTCAGTAACAAACTCCAAAAAGCAGACAAAACATGCCCAGAAACTCTAGCCACTCTCCCCTCAATCAAAGACATCTCAGACATGATTGCTAGATTACTCAGACCCCTTGGCATCATGGCAGCCCACAAACCCACCAACACAGTAAAACAGCAGCTAATGAACTTAAAGGACCCTAGACCAACAACGAGCAAAACTAACGTCATTTACAAAATACCGTGCAAGAACTCTGACAAACACTACATTGGACAAACAGGCAGAAAACTAGCCACCAGGACACATGAACATCAACTAGCCACGAAAGACATGACTTATTCTCACTAGCATCCTTACGTACAGATGAGGAAGGACACCACCTTGACTGGGACAGCACATCCATCCTAGGACCAGCCAATCAGAGACACTCATGCAAATTCCTAGAAGCATGGCATTCTGACCGGAACTCTATCAACAAACACATTGATTCAACCCCATTTACCACCATCTGAGAAAAAGAACCGGAAATGACATCACCAACCCAAGGAAACCTAAACACATAAATAGAAAGCAGGACATAACACTAGTACTTCACCGGAGGCTCATTGATGTTACCAAGGACGGTGATGAAACGTCTGAAAACAAATCTTCCAACTTAGTGAGCAAACTTACATCCATAAACTGTCATATTGCCTTCCATGCATATTTTAAAATGGGGGAATTCAGAACTCGCAGTATTTCTACACATCGCAATCCATGATCTTCCTTAATTTACTTGCGACTATATATTACCACTTATTTGTATAGCCCAGAATTTGCAGTGTGCTAAATTGCTTTTGCACAGCGTATGATCCAATTGCTGGTTTTTCATAGAACTGTGAGTGATTCTGTACCCTATTTGCCACATTACACAGTAAAGTTTTGAAATTAAATTTTGAAGTTTCTGACACATTAAGTGTTTTAAATCAATTTGCTGGAGGGTCTTTAATCTCTGAGTCCATGGTTATGGGTTCAAGATCCATGCAGAGACCTGAGCATGAAATCATGTGATTCCTTTACATTTCTGTTAAAATCTAGATCTCTCTTCAGCTAAGTCTGACATGTTTGCTAATTGCTTTATGTTTCTTCTCCACAGATACTGGAGGTGAAAAATGGTAACTATTTGGCGACTCAGATTTCCTCACATGAGCACTTGTCTTATTTGTCATCAGCTGAGCTATTTTCCACGGTTGCAAACTTAGTTAATGTATCTTGATCTTTTTGTTAAAAATCTGAAGTTTTCCTGCAGTTGACATTAATCTCTGGGGCGCTCATTCTGTCACAGGATCATCTTCCTGTTGACAGAATCATAGAGCAAGGAAACAGACCCTTTTGGTCCAACCAGTCCATGCTGACCATAATCCCAAACTAAACTAGTCCCACCTGCCTGTGCTTCACCCATATCCTTCCAAACCTTTCCCATTCGTGAACTTATCCAAACGTCTTTTAAATTTTGTAACTGTACTTGCATTCATCAGTTCCTCTCGAAGTTCATTCCAATCGTGAACCACTCTCAGTGTAAAAAAAAAACCCTCATTTTTAAAAAGGAAATTCTCCTCTCACCTTAAAAATATGCCCCTCAATCTTGAAATCTCCCACCCTAGGGATTTTTGTCTTGCCCTCCCTGCTTTAATACACAATTAAGAATGTTACAGTTAATGTAGATGTCAATATTTAATCCAGTACAACTGCATTCTGTGCCTGTAGCCTATTACATTAGGCAAAGCCTCTGATATGCCTATATCCATTTCACATCTTTCCTTCTTATCCAACTCTCTGCACAAATGTAGGTACATTTTTAGTCCACTTGACCATTACTAACACCCACAAAATTGCAACTTTTCCCTATGACCGATTTTACCTCCATATGAGAAGCTGATATTGACTCTTATTCATGCCCAGAATTAAGATGCAAATTGGAATGCACTCTACCTAAGCACCAAATTGCCAGTGTAAGTTGGCTCACTTGCAGTTGTCAGATTAGTTGTAGTAAGGTGTAAAGTGGAATAGTGATCCAAGCCTTTGGAGAATTGAACCCGGGTCTCTGGCGCTGTGAGGCAGCAGTGCTAACCACTGTGCCACCGTGCCGCCCACACCACCGTGCCGCCCACGGTGTAGTAGTAGTTGTAGTAAGGTGTAAAGTGGAATAGTGATCCAAGCCTTTGGAGATATTATTCTTAGAGCAGGGGTATTGTTTCGCCCAAAAGAAGCTAGATATCAGGTTTCTATTGAACAAGGTATGTTGCAAATTGATAATCAGTAAATCATTATCAGGCCCCTGATAGTCAGTACTGTTATATTCTGTCACATCACAGTTTAGAATATGAGCCCTCTCCATTCACTGGCTTATAATGAGCATTTGTAACGGCCATGGCATTTAATTTTTCTGCATCTTTAATTGTGGACTGAAATGGGGAAAGTACTAAGGATTGTTGGAGGATTCCAACGTATATGGAATCTAAGTGATCTAACACTCACAACCTCCATTTTCACAGCTGCTTCTTTGAGTAGTGGTTAAAGTGAGTTTCCAGATGATCTGGTGTTGAGAGGCTGTGTACAGTTGGAGGCTTGGTTGGTATAAGTAGCTAATTGGCCTGTAAAACTATTGACCAGTTATCAATGACAAAGGCTTATCAACAATTGTGTGATTGGTTTCAAGGAATTTGAAGAGCTTGGAAATGTGAACAAGATACAGAGAAGTCTTCAGATCTCCACCAGATCAGGAGCTTTCTGTTCCTGCAGTAAAACCCAATTTAAATCTGAAGAAAGCCAGTTTATCTTCCCTTCAGTTAATGTATGCTGCAACTTTTAACTGGTAAATCAGAGACCTTTTATACATGAACCGGCCACTCTGTACCTCTTGCAATCCAGCAGAAACATTCAGAGAAGGAGGACTGAGAAGCAATGTTTTAATCAGCATAAGAATCATAAAGACCATGTCAACAGTCCTGTAGCCAGGAAATACTAAACAGCTTTCCTAGTTTTTCCTTCTCTTTATAACGTCCTAATTTATTTTCCTGTCTGCCTCTTTGAGTGTGTGTACAAGGTTAAGTTTTAATTTAGTAGAGTTATATGCTATTGATTCAAAATTGTTTACCTGTAGCTAGAGTCTAATTATTTGAAGTTTAGTTAAGTACAGAAAACTGGTTCTTGATTTCTGTTATCCCTGGTCTTAAAGACTGGTTGGTTGGTTGGTTGGTTGGTTGGTTGGTTTGAGGAGTTTTGCATACTTGAGTAAACCTTTTGTGATGTCTCTGGCAACAATCAATTGCTAGCACAATGTCCCAGTGAGCAGTAACACAGTTAAGTTGTTGTAAAGTAAAATGGGGTTGCTGATGTATTCCTGCCAGCATTCAGCAGGGGTGGTTGGTTAAAAAGATTCCCTTTCTTTCTCAATTAGTTGACAGTGCAAAAAGAATTAATTTGGTGATTATTCTCATACATCTGTCTGATGAGATTGGACAGGTTCTGAAAGGCATTCATAGAAATTGTAGAGATTAGTTACATCTACTAAGGTTGAAATTGGACATTAACTTCTGGAGAGGCATTTTTCTGCAGTAGTAGGCATTAGGTAATGGGAAGCAATGTGCGTTACTTTGTAACTGAAGGTATGTTTGGTGTTTTTAAGAACATTTTTGAAATTTACCTGTTTTATTTTGTGTTTCAGGTAAAGAAATGTCTGAGCAACTGGAGGTAAGGAATAAATTGTAACAATGGTCAAAAGCTACTCATTGAGTAACACCTAGAAATTAGTCAAGCCAATAGTGACCAACGGTCATCTTTCATTATGGCAAGGATGAGCAAGGAGAGATTGTGTTATCAAATCAAAGCAATAGTTTTCAAATGAAAGAGTAAAACAGTGTCAGGTGTTCCAGCACCACCTTCTCAGTGCATCTTGGAATACGCAATAAATATGACCTTCCCAGTTAAATCCACTTGCCAAGAATGTGCACTATTACAATTGAGTATTCCTGGTGAGGAATGCTGTTGACAGGGAGTACTGATCAGGATGTTTACTGATCTGAGGCCTTTCTGTCCAGGCCTCTCAAACAAATGGGTTACAGTCAGAGGCACTGGTCTCACCATTTCCTAATCAGTGCTCCCTTTTGAGCAACACACCCCACTGGGGAGTGCTCAGTCTAGAAAATAGTCTCTTATGTGTATAACCAGTAAATATGTTTTGTGATCAATATTACCACAAACAGGTCTGATAGACCAATGCTTATAATTCATATTAATGTCATCAAAATGCAAGCTACCCCAAAAAATAAACTTATATTTTGGCTGTGGGATGCTGTGAGGGGCTTTCCTATAATTTGCATTCTTTTTCCCCCTACACCAGCAGAATGGACCTGGTACAAGGGATGTACTTTCTCTCTGTAACCACAAGAAGTGCTGGAATTTCCCTCCCTACTCCTATTAGTGGACTGTAACATTTTGTGATATTTGATGCTATTCTGCAAAATGTAATGTGATAGTTTGAGTGGTGAATTATATCTTGAATCTCAGTTGTGCTTGCATAGCTTCATAACCTTGATTTAAAGTTTCAACACTTTGCCTTGTTCTCAGTTATAGTTCTGTCTCACAAGATAACACATAGTCTGATTGTTCTCCTTTTGATTTTTACAGGTACCAGGTACTGTGTGCAGTCCACTGATCTGTGCAGAAACTTTTGCCCTAATTTGGTTCTCCTTCAGTGATATCCTTTATAGCATTTTAAATAATCACACAGAGATATTTAGGTCTGTAAGGGGCCATTGCATGTTATGATGGAAATGAATTATTTTCCATAATTGTGTAGTTACAATGCTGCATTTAGTTCATTTTCTTGGTCCATTTATCTCCTGGCACAGTTTATGCTCAGAAAACAGCATTGATGCTAAACAGTTTCCACAGCGCCAGAGAAGATTTAAAGAAGGTTTAGCATTGCTAATTGTTGCTTTTGAAAGAAAAGATCTGTGCCTAAATGAACAACTAATCAGAGAGCTAAAAGGTTAATAAAAAATTTGCAACTAACACTGCTGCAGCTGCAACAGTACAGGTTTGAATCAGTAGCTTTCAGTTTTACGCAGAGCTAAAGAATGACACAGAATTGGTGCTATTGAAAGTTCCAACCAGTTATATCTGTGCTGCTCCATTCGTGCCATTGTTGGAAAGTGTTCCATGATGTCACAAACCAATGGAACAGTGGTGGCCAGTCTAGAACATTAAAATCTCATTCCTCCAACCCTCTGCAGGAACAATTCAAAATAAATTCTAAATGGTTATATTCCTGATTGCTGAAAATCTGAAGTGAGAACAGGAAGTTCAGCAGGTCTGGCAACATCTGTGGAGAGACAAGCAGAGTTAACTTAAGAACATTTGTGTGTGGGTAGGTCATTGAACTATTCTGTTCAAGTCTGCTCTGCAATTCAATACAATCATGCCATCTTCAAACACTGTCTCCAGACCCATTTATGTCAGTGATATTTAGAAATCTGTCAATCTCAAAGCATACTCAGTGACTCAGCTTCTGCAGTCCTTGGGGGTACAGAGTTCCAAAGATTCACAACCTGCTAGGAAAAGTAAATTTTCTTCATCCATGCCCTGAGTGGCTATTCCTTTATTTTTAAATTGTACTCTCCATTTCATTGCGAACACTTCATCTGAAGGTTTTGATGAAATCATCTCTCTTCCTTTGAGACTCTAGAGAATACAAAAAGCAGAGAACAATATAGCACAGGAACAGGCCCTTCGGCCCTCCAGCCTGCGCTGATACATTTTGCCCCTTCCATACTAAAACTGTCTTCACTTGCAGGATCTGTGTCCTTCTATTACCTTCCATTTTATGTATTCATCCAGGTGCTTCTTGAGTGCTGCTATTGTGTCTGCTTCCACCACTACCTCTGGCAGTGTGTTCCAGACACTCACTACCCTTCGTGTGGAAAAACTTGCCTCGCACATCTTTTTTAACACAGGCCCAATTTGGACTATCTCTCTTCATGGGATAGTCCTACTATACTGGGAACAAGTCTGGTGAACCTCATTGCCTGTCATTATGGGAATAACATCTTTCCTGAGATAAGGAAAACCAAAACTGCAAACAGTGTTGCAGGTGCAGTCTGACCCTAGATGATTGAAGCAAGACGTCACTACTGCACTACTCCTGTATTCAAATCCCCTTCTAATAAAGGATAACATTATCATTCAGTGACTTATTGACAACAATCACCAAGGTTCTTTTGTACATCTACATTTTATAATTGCTTATTATTTAAGAATTAACTCTACATCTATTTCTCCTACTAAAGTGAATAGTCTCACATTTTTCCACATTATATTCCATTTACCATGTTCTTGTCCTCTGACCAAATCCTCTTGAAGTTGCTTTATATCTTTCTCACAGCACACATTCCCACCTTGCTTTGGGGCATTTATAAGCTTGGAGATATTATGTGTGCTTCCCATGTTCAAATCACTTGACTGTAAAAGCAGGAATGTACATCTGAGACTCTGTCAGGCTCTGGTCAGACCATATTTGGAGTATTGCATGCAGTTTTGGGCCTCATATCTCAGGAAGGATGTACTGGCCTTGGAGCGTGTTCAGCGGAGGTTCATGAAAAGCCTAAGATGTAAGGAACGTTTGAGGACTCTGGGTTTATACTTGATGGAGTTTAGAAGGATGACGGGTGTCCTAATTAAAACGTATAGAATACTGAATGGCCTGGACAGAGTAGATGTTGGGAAAGTGTTTCCATTGTTGGGAGAGACTAGGACCCAAGAGCACATCCTTGGAGTAAATGGAAGACCTTTTTGGAACAGAGATAAGGAGAAATGTCTTCAGCCACAGAGTGTTGAATCTATGGAATTCATTGCCACAGAAGGCTTGAGGCCAGGTCATTCAGTCATTTTAAAACCGAGATAGATAGGTTCTTGAGTATCAAGGGGATTAAGGGTTATGGGGAGAAGGGTGTTGAGAAACCTATCATCCGTGATTGAATGGTGGAGCAGACTTGATGTGTGAATGGCCTAATAACTGCACCTATGTCTTATGGTCTTCTCTATGTGATCATTTTGAATAGCTAATCCTTAGTCATTGACTCTTCAATAAGAGGAAATGTTTCTCAAGCCGTGAGATTTAATGCAACATGGATTCTGAAATACCTGCACAGAGGCCAGTATCCCATCACCAAGTCACCTTTTATTTCCACATGGAGAGTCCTTGACACCAATCCAGTTCTCTCAGAGCCAGCTCTCAGATTGAACAGAACTGCTGACAGTCCTGTTTATAGCTAGGAGAAAGTGAGGACTGCAGATGCTGGAGATCAGAGTTGAGAATGTGGTGCTGGAAAAGCACAGCAGGTCAGGCAGTATCCGAGGAGCAGGAGAATTCCTGATTAATTCCTCATGAAGGGCTTATGCCCGAAACGGCAATTCTCCTGCTGCTCAGATGCTGTCTGACCTGCTGTGCTTTTCCAGCACCATAGTATCGACTCCTGTTTTTTTTTATTTTTTATTTTTTTAGCACCCATGGTGTGTGTAGGTGACACTCCTGTTGTTTTTTTTTCTTTATTAACCCCCACACTACCACCTAAGTGTGGTAGTGCTTATATTTTCTCCAGCAGGTGTGAGACACAGTGAAAGACACAAAGTGCACGAATTTTTATTCAATTTCCACCACCAGGAAGATAGGAAAACAGACTCCTGTTTATTTATTTATTTATTTTTATTTTTCTCACTACCACCTAAGTGCGGTAGTGCTTATTTTTTTTTTCCCCAGCACCCATGGTGTGTGTGTGCAGGTGTAAGACACAGTGAAAGACACAAAGTGCACGAATCTTTATTCAAATTCCACCACCAGGAAGATAGGAAAACACCCGGATGGCCAGTGACAAACACTGCCCTTCACATCAAAGGGCAGTGCTATGTGATCAAAACAGTGAAGGGGAGGGCAGGGACTAAATCAAAATAGAGTTGGAATGTCACCCCTTTTATTTTTTTTCCTGCATGAATCTTTATTCAATTTCCACCACCAGGAAGATAGGAAAACACCCGGGTGGCCAGTGACAAACACTGCCCTTCACATCAAAGGGCAGTACTGTGTGATCAAAACAGTGAAAGGGAGGGTAGGGACAGACTCCTGTTTATTTATTTTTTTTTCTTTTTTCTTTTTTTTTCTTTTTAACCCCCACACTACCACCTAAGTGCGGTAGTGCTTACTTTATCCCCAGCACCCATGGTGTGTGTGTGCAGGTGTGATACACAGTGAAAGACACAAAGTGCACCAATCTTTATTCAATTTCCACCACCAGGAAGATAGGAAAACACCCGGGTGGCCAGTGATAAACACTGCCTTCACATCAAAGGGCAGTGCTGTGTGATCAAAACAGTGAAGGGGAGGGTAGGGACAGACTCCTGTTTATTTTTTTATTTTTTTATTTTTTTTTATTTTATTAAACAAATTACAAAACAGTTTACAAAAAACATTGACAGCTGTACACAAAAGACAGCAGTTTTACAAGGGAGAGGAGCAGCAAAGCTAGGCCCCGAACCCTACCGTTCAACCATTTTACAGGGAGAGGAGGACAAACCTCAAATCCCAGTTCCACATATGACAAGACAGTGACAATGACATTTGTACATTAGACAATACCGTTACATACAAAAGTGCAGACAATACAGACAGACTCCTGTTTATATCTGTCAGCCAGTGCTCCCTGATTGGATCAGATTACCAGCCCTAATCAGGGAACTCCAATTCGATGAGGTCCACCTAGCTGACCTCTGTATAATCACTACGGATTCAATGTAGCATTGATAAAGTCGGCATCCCAAAGCAACTTTAAAGGAGTGTTTAGCATTCTGGACGATTGCCAGAACTAGCAGGCCCATCCTCACTGTTAACCCTGACCATTGGTAATTTAAAATGTGATTCCTTTTGAAGATCACTGTTGCCTTAAAGGGTATAAAGCTATGCTGATGGATTGGTTCAAGCAGAGGTGAAGATGTTTGGAACCCTACTTTTTAAGTTGAAAGTTAAGAGTGTATGTTCTGGGCATAGAGTGTTGCGTTATGAATAATTCAGCAGATTTTTCTGAATGTCTGCTGCGATTACAAACTAGATTGTGACGATTACTCTTTTGACCATTTACTCCGTTTCCACTGAGGCTTCAAGTACACGATATTCCAGGTTTTTGTCTTTCCCATCTCCTCATTATATTGAAAGAAGATCATTGTAGCACCTCACAATTGTCTGAACTGTAATTTCTTACTGTCAATGTTTTTTTTAAATTTGCATGCTGAACAACACAAGGTTGATGCTGTCTAGTCTGGATATTTTGATTTTTTTTTTGGGAGGTAGATTGTCCTTCAATCCAACTGCTCCGTGTTAGTGTTTGTATGAGCCTCCTCCTACCCTTTTATTATTAAACTATGGTTGATAAGGTACCCACCAAACACAAGCAACCCTTTTCAGCTCTCTGAAAGGAGTAAGCCCTCCACAACACCATGGTCTACCCCTCTACTACTCCTACACCCTGGCCTCTTCATGCTTTAGGAGTCCCAACACGTACCTTTCTCCTACTGTGCCCTCATTAAAACAAGTGCCCAAACATTCCTTCCAGCTGAGTCAACGATTTCCATGGACTTGTTTCAGTTTACTATCTTGTATTTTCTGTATGCAATGTGGTCTCCTCTCCACTGGGGACACCAGAGGCAGATGGGCCGATTGATTTGTGGAACACATCTGCTTTGACTGTGTCAGCCTGGGTGGCCTGTCGTTTAAATTCTCGGCCCTGCTGAAGACTTTGACCTCGACTTACTGCATTGTTGCCCAAGTTTCCGCTAGAACAACACCTTATCTTTCAATTAGGTACTTTACCACCATCGTATTCAGCATCGCATTCCATAACTTCAGATGATAAACTCCCTCCCATCATTTTGTTTCATTTTCTTTTCATATTTTGGTTTTGTATCTTGTACTCGCACTTTCACACATTTTCTCTGGTTGTGGTTCTGTTCGCCGAGCTGGAAATTTTTGTTGCAAACGTTTCGTCCCCTGTCTAGGTGACATCCTCAGTGATTGGGAGCCTCCTGTGAAGCGCTTCTGTGGTGTTTCCTCCGGCATTTATAGTGGCCTGTCTCTGCCGTTTCCGGTTGTCAGTTTCAGCTGTCCGCTGTAGTGGCCGGTATATTGGGTCCAGGTCAATGTGTTTGTTGATGGAGTTTGTGGATGAGTGCCATGCTTCTAGGAATTCCCTGGCTGTTCTTTGTTTGGCTTGCCCTATAATGGTAGTGTTGTCCCAGTCGAATTCATGTTACTTGTTGTCTGCGTGTGTGGCTACTAAGGATAGCTGGTCGTGGCGTTTCGTGGCTAGTTGATGTTCATGGATGCGGATCGTTAGCTGTCTTCCTGTTTGTCCTATATAGTGTTTTGTGCAGTCCTTGCATGGGATTTTGTACACTACATGCAGACGACAAGCAACATGAATTCGACTGGGACAACACTACCATTATAGGGCAAGCCAAACAAAGAACAGCCAGGGAATTCCTAGAAGCATGGCACTCATCTACAAACTCCATCAACAAACACATCGACCTGGACCCAATATACCGGCCACTACAGCGGACAGCTGAAACTGACAACCGGAAACGGCAGAGACAGGCCACTATAAATGCCGGAGGAAACGCCACAGAAGCGCTTCACAGGAGGCTCCCAAGCACTGAGGATGTCACCTAGACAGGGGACGAAACGTTTGCAACAAAAATTCCCAGCTCGGCGAACAGAACCACAACAACGAGCACCCGAGCTATAAATCTTCACCCAAATTTTCTCTGGGGCCAACTTTTGTTTGTCTCCTCCTTATTGCTACTCCTTTTGGACTTATAGAGCTAACTCTTCTGTCACTCCATCTCACCCAACTTCTACCGTATCTTCCTTTTTGTCCCATGCATAAATCACTCAAGTATTACATTTTCAACTTTCTCTGTTCTGGTGAAAGAAATGTAAACTCTGTTTCTCTCCCAACAAGCTGCCTGACCTGCTGAATTTCTCCAGCATGGTATTTATTTCAGATTTCCAGTATCCATGTGGTTCTGTTGTGTGCTCAGTACATCCTTCCATGACTTTACCCTTTTGGAATCTCACTTTGAGTACCATTCCCACATCTGACTGCCCACTTAGAAGGGTCCCTTCTGAATTCTGATTGGATTTCTTGATAACTATCCCCCTCAAGTGGAAACGTAATTTCAGCATTTATTAGATTACTTACAGTATGGAAACAGGCCCTTCGGCCCAACAAATCCACACCGACCCTCCGAAGAGCAACCCACCCAGACCCATTCCCCTACATTTACCCCTTCACCAAACATTACGGGCAATTTAGCATGGCCAATTCGCCTAACCTGCACATTTTTGGACTGTGGGAGGAAACCGGTGAACCCGGAGGAAATGCAAGCAGACACGGGGAGAATGTGCAAACTCCACACAGACAGTTGCCTGAGACGGGAATTGAACCCAGGTCTCTAGTGCTGTGAGGTAGCAGTACTAACCACTGTGCCACCTAGCTATCATTATGACACCCAGTCATAATTTTTAAGTGAACCTTTGAGCAGGTCACTGCTCAGTCTTTCTTATATATAAAAAAAGGCTGTTCATTCTTTGTTTTCTTTCAAGTTTGTCAATATTTTTACTAGGCTATGTTGTGAACCTTTACAATGAAGGTCGGCTGTGGGAAGAAAAGTGGTTTCAGGCTTAAACCAGAATAGTTGCTGTTGTGAATATTAGGGAGGAACTCCCTCAGGGACTTTGAATTGCAATCTTCCATTCTTCAAGCTTGGTATTGAATAAGTGATGTCTTTTCTCTTTCTCGAACAGACATTGTGCTTACCGAGGAGCATTTGCAAATGATAGTGATGGAAGTGGAACCGAAAATATACCATCAACTTGGGATAAGCTTAGGGCAAACTGAACCTATGCTGCAGCAGATTCGAGCTGATTACCATGACAATATAAAGCAACAGGGTTATCATATACTGTATTCCTGGCTCCAGGCTCATGGAAAGAAAGGTGCATTTCCTACATTGATTAACACGTTCAGGAAATTGGGATATGTCACCACTGCTGAAAACATTGTGGAAAAACTTATTCCAAAACAGGAGGTTACAATTGACACCAGCACACTGGATGGGAGCGAAAATGACAGAGTGGCAGATATGGTGTTTTAGATGCTTTATTAGTTCCCTCAGGTCACCTGTATTCATCAGTGATTTCAATGTTTGTTACAAGTTGCAAGTTATCATGTTCAGGCTAGAGTAGCACTGTGCTCAACTGATTTAACCACCCCAGGCATAACTCGATAAGTGACTTCGAAATTGCAGCAAAAATTGGCAAACATCTTAAAAAGGGGACATTGTAGTGATGGATCTAAAATTAACCGCTCTTATCATTTAGTCATGGAACCCTTAATGAACCTTCTGCCAAACTGAAAATCTCTCTCTGGTACCGTTTTTAAAATAGTTTCTTTCTACTTACTTTGCTGACCATTTATGGAAAAACATAGAAAGAGTGACTTATATGTGAAATGCAAAAGAGAAGTCTTCAGACTAAGTCTATCATGCAAGTGGTCAGTCACAAATGAGTAACATCCATTTCTAATACAGTAACATATGGATATTAATGTCCAAAGCTGTGAGTCCATATCTGCCATTGATTTATGTAGCTTGCCTATTCCAACAAAACTGTATCAGTCTGCATTTTAATCCAAATTTGACAACTTTACCTTTTATGCTGATGTTAATGTGAGCTGAGGTGGAACAAATCAGATTCTGGTTTACTGCACGGTGCAGGGTTATTGCATGTCTGGCCACATGTAGCAGTTTGACTGTTTGCTTTACATTGCTGCAGTGCCCCAATACTTCCCTGTGCTCAACTATTAGATTCCTATTAACTGGACCAAGAAATCCCATTGCACACAGTTGGTGGTGCTGGTCTAACTCTGGGTTGATTGAGGGTGGGAGGAATGTGGGCCCTTGTGCCGTGGGGCAGAAGTAATACGGGTATATCCAATATTTGTTAACTGATTTCTTACTGTAGGAAGTGACACATCAGGGAGATGAAACACGTGTTCACATCTTCTTCCAAGTTTAATTTTCTCCTAGAATAGGTCACCAATCTGTCAGCATGGGCTGTAGCCTCAGAAGCATCACTCGTCATCGAGAATGGCAAAGCAGGGGACTTTCATGGGCACATCAGAAGGACTTGCAGGCTGATAATTAACCTGTTTGACAACATCACCATTGACCAGGCCATCAAACTCTGATGGAGCGTTTGAATTCAGAGTAAACCACTTTGCCACAAAACTGCCTGTCATTTATTTACCACCTCTGTCGAAAACCAAGGGGTTTGTCAAAACCTGGTAAAGCTTTGATACATTTGTGCCAAAACATAACATTAGATTTATTTGACGGGTTAATGTCCTTTTAACTACCTTTTATTAAAACCTATTTTTAAATACTTGTTTTTATTACTACAAACTTAATAATTTTAGAGTTTGCTATGGAATTTTATCAGCAATTTTTTTTTTGAAAAGTGCAAATGCTCAGTTGATCAGTGTAATTCTACCAGCATTGATCAATATAGAGCGTAGAACAAAGGGATATTAAAAAAACTTATTGCATCTTCAATTACTCAGCAGTGACTGTCTTTAAATTCGCTGTTGTTATTTTGGAGTGAGTCATGAGGCAACAGCGCTCCCTACTGACCTTGAGAAAGTTAGCCTGGAGGCCTTGTGATCTCTATGGTGAGAACTTTACTTTTCCTGAAGGCAAGTTAAATCTCGCGGCAAGCCACCATTGACTGCAGTCTGCGGGTGCTTCAATAGTTTCTTAGGAGACGTTTAGAGTCGGGGACTGTGCTCCAGTTATTCTGTAAACTCCAGGCTTGGCTGTCAGTTCCAGTGGAGTATCGATGCCAGTTGCTGCAGTTTCACCCTTAACTGCAGAACAAAATCTGTTACATTGCTCCATGTGCCATCATTGTGAAAATGCTCTGTTCTTGCAAGTGCCTGTTTAATGTGAATTTATCTTGATTATTTCTGGGAGTGCAATATAGAACAAATCTAGGGATTACAGACAGTGAACAAAGCACAGAACCATTACAACTTATCACTCAAAGTTTTAATGATGTGGAGATGGTGCCAAATAAACTTGTTGGATTATAACCTGGTGTTGTACGATTGTTTTTAAGGAGGCGTGAGCTGTGTATTAATGGATTATTAAGTATCAAAATAAGTACTAGGCCTCTTGTGATGCAGTGGCTGTATCCCTTCCTCTGAGTTAGGAGGCCTGTGTTCAGGATCCCCATTTCCAGAGGTGCAATATAACATCTCTGAACAAGTTAATTAGAAAATATCAAAAACAAATACTGTCAACACAGCATTGTCCCATCGTTTGATAGCCAGCTGTGATTCTTAAAGATCTGTGTAGGTCCACAAATGATCTCCCCGGATTTCTAAACTATGGGGCTTACTAAAGATGCATCAGCATGAACAAGAGTTTAAAACAACTAAAAAGGTTAACTCTACTGTTGTCGTTTTCTGCACTACTGTGTTCACTAAATGTTGCTAACCTTAAGGAAACAAAATGGATGATTGGAAACAGATTTATTTGCAACAGTTTCTCTGCTACTCTGTTATAAATGCTCATTACGTAACTAGGCTCTGGGGTAGGTAATCCAGTTCCGGGATCCCTTTCTGCCATTTATTCAGTTCACAGCTGGTTTAATTATTACTCATCCCCAACAAGCCTCAACAGCATTTTGAGGGAGAGCTTGACATTTTTCTACTGTTGTTTTTTTTTGTTTGTAGTGAAGTATTTCCTGACACCAAGCTCTAATATGCACACAATTAAAATTCAGCTTTTCCGAGAGAAGGTAATGTGCTGTCTGTAAGCTGAACTGCAGTAAAAAGAAAGTCCTGTGTAACCTAAGTGATTAATTTGTATTGATGCCAGTAAAACATTAATATTTACAAGAGCCCTGCAGTGAGGAAAGAGGCCATTCAGCCCATCAAGTCTGCATTGACCCTCCAAAATGAATCCTACCCAGGACCAAACCTCTTCACCCCTGCATTTCCCAATCTACACAGCCCAAGATCCTATGGGCAATTTACCATGGCCAATCCACCTAACCTGCACATCTTTGGAAATCACAGCACCTGGAGGAAACCCATGCAGCTACAGGGAGAATGTGCAAGCTTCACATAGATGGTTACGCAAGGCTGGAATCAAACTCAGGTACCCAGCGCTGTGAAGCAGTAGTGCTAACCACTGAGCCACCGTGCTGACCTGTACTGGTGGGAAGTGATTTCTACTTTAAACAGATAATAAACTCGAAGTGTGAATCTAGCCCAATTACAAATAAATCTTTCAACTTATTAGTTTGTATACGTTTAAAGTAGGTGCCGTCCAATCCACAAATCATCTTTGGCCTTTTCAGCCTGTGATGAAGATCTGGAGGACATTAAGGAGCAGCTCTGTCCAACAGAAAACCATGCTCTTTTGCCAAAAGGTCAGGCCCGGTTTGGATTGCAACAGACCAGCCAGTCTCCCTTTTCCCCCCAACGTCCAATGTGTCATGCTCATAAGGTCTTATCAGTTTGAAGTTTCCCCGCTCCATGCTATTGAAGATCTCCAAATCCTAAATGTCTAAATACACAGTTCATGGCGTGATGTGTTTTCAGACAGGAACAAGTTCTCCCTACCTGCCTTTTATAGCTGTAATTCAGACTACTGATGCCCAGGCTGGACACTCCTACCCACTCCATCTTGTAATTGTGTCTGCCCAACAATGTGTAAAATTACCCCGTTACGTCCTATCTGCAAAAAAGCAAGACAAATCCAACCAAACTCTTTGCTAGCACATCAGTCTACTTTTCATCATCAGCAAATTGACAGAAGGATCACCAGCAAGGGCATTAAGTAGCAACCTGCTTGAGGCTGGTTGATATGGATTCCTCTCAGCTCAGTTGGCTCCAATGCTGCCTCTTGGAAAACAAAGGGAAAGTGATAGTGACTGCCTTTAACATTGAGGCAACATTTAGCTGAATGTGACATCCAGGAGCCCCAGCCTAACGGGAAATAATCTCCACTAGTTGGAGACATACTTAGCACAAAGGAAGGTGACAGAGGTTGGTGGAGTCCAATCATCTCAGGCACAGATCGTGACTGTGGCAGTTCCTCAAGGTAGATTAGATTCCCTACAGTGTAGAAACAGGGCTTTCGGCCCAACAAGTCCACACTGACCCTCTGAAGAGTAACCCACCCAGACCCATTTCCATCTGACTGATGCACCTCGCACTGTGGGCAATTCAGCATAGCCAATTCACTTAACCTGCGTTGTGGGAGGAAACCGGAACACCTGGAGGAAACCCACGCAGACACGGAGAGAATGTGCAAACTCCACACAGACAGTCACCCGAAGCTGGAATCAAACCTGGGTCCCTGGTGCTGTGAGGCTGCAGCGCTAACCACTGAGCCACCGTGACGCTAGACATATTTTAATCGATATATCTAAGTGTATTGTGACACAACTCTGGAGCAAGTGAGATCTGAACCAGTGGGCATGAGGGACACTACCACTATACCATAGAGGTCTTAAGTTCCAAAAGGTGAATGAATGTCCTTGGCCCAACCATCTTCAGTTCCTTCATCATTGATGTACCCTCCTTCAAAAGGTCAGAAGTGGGGATTTTCTTCTGATGACTGCACGATGTTCAGCCCCATTTGCGATTTCTCAGCTATCTAAGTGCAGAAGGAGACCATTCAACCCATCGTGGCTGCACCATTCTCCAAATCAGCATTTTATTGAGTGCTATTCTCTCAGCCTGCAGACCAACAGATATTTTCCTTTTCAAAGAGAAAAGTAATTCCCTATCAAATGCTTCAATTCAACATGTCTCCACCACATGACTGCAAGTAATATATTTCCAGACCTTAAGCACTCACTGAATGAGAATTTTCTCTTCATATTGCTGCTTTTGCAAACGACTTTAAATCTGAGCTGTCTCATTTTTGATCCATCTGCCTGTCGGGACAGTTTCTCCCTATCCAGACCCCTTGTAATTTTGAATGCTTCTATCAAATCTCCTCAAGGCTTTCTCTTCCCCCAGGATAATAGTCCTAATTCCTTCGAGCTATCTACACCTGTCCAATATCTAGAGTAGAAAGTGAGGTCTGCAGATGCTGGAGATCAAAGTTGAAACTTTATTGCTGGAACAGCACAGCAGGTCAGGCAGCATCCAGGGAACAGGAGATTCGACGTTTCGGGCACATATAAGCGGCAAAGAATAAAGGACGTTCCTGAAGAAGGGCCTGTGCCCGAAACGTCGAATCTCCTGTTCCCTGGATGCTGCCTGACCTGCTGTGCTGTTCCAGCAATAAAGTTTCAACAATATCTAGAGTAGCCCCAAGAGGATCAGGGTTGTTCCTTATTTTACAGAAACTCTTCACTGTGTCATATTGTATTTTACATCAGCAGGTGGGAGACAGAAACATTATTCAAAACCATGGTTTAGACTATAAGCTCCCTGAACAATGAATGGATAAGTGAACACTAACAATGATCCATTTAGATTCACAGACTCAACTGCTCTCCAGGACACAGGAGACAGTTGTGACTGCTGCACTGCACATCAATGTGAATCCTATTTGTTTCGATGTTAGTATGACAGGATTTTTTAAAAAGGCTGTAAAATGGAACTTTTGGATATTTTCAACTGAGGAAGCTTTTGCTCAAATCTTTTTAAAGTGACGCACTGCACGCAACTCACAATATTTTGCTCTGCCTTCTTATGAAACAATAAAGAGGTTATGAAGCGACCTGTGCTGTTTAATTCGGTAATTTTTAACAACAAGGTTTAACTCAGTCACCACATAAGTGGGGTTTTCTAGCAGTTAGGGTGCAGCTATAGTAACTGTAGGTGTATCAGGTCCCCTCTTCCTGCCCTCCTTCCTCAGAGATTACTGGCTGTTCTCCATCTTCTAGTTGCTTTCTCAATTCATCTCTGCAGCACCGTGACACACACGAAAGGAACCAGATTTGTTCAAACACATGAGCTACATCTTGAGAAGCCTAATGTTACTTTAACCCGGTTTTACTCCTGCCCTGGTGCTGATAGGACTGCTGTTTCAGCTCTCCTCTGCCTCAGGGGTAGAGCTCCTCATGGGAGTCAGCAGCCAAAATGGGTCACCCTTGTCTCCCTAGAGATAACCAGTGAGAGCTTGTGGAAGGCAGATATAAGCGGCAAAGAATAAAGGAGACAACACATCTTTCCACTGCTTATAGAGTCATTGATCATTCGGATATTTTGATCCATGGGGAGACTTGGCTGATCTGAGGGATCCTCATTGCCTTGTGGGTCCAGTCGATCACATCTTCAACCTGTGCCAATGAAGTCTACTCTGCAAAACCCACAGCCCTGTGGGTTCATGTCGTCTCTTTCCTGGCAAAGGGGGCCTTGGCAAACAGAGCATTGGCGATCCATGATGGCATTCAGGTGAAAATGAACCTGCAGATGGCACCGAGAGATCTCTGGAAGGAACCGGAGGCAGAGAAATCCGGGTCTATTATCCCTTGTTGGGCCCTGGTGATGTGGTTACCTGGTGAGGCCTGGTTGCAAGGAGCTGCAGAAGTCTGCAATGATCTGATGTGAAAGCCTGACCAGCTTGAGGCCCATACTGCACTCCCATGTTTGGGAAGCTATGTATACCCTGTGCTGGGATTATCACCTCCTTTGAGCTGGGCTTCTCTGACCATCCCAAAAGGCAGCAGGTTGCCACTTCAGTCATTGGCCATTTTTGCTGAGGCAGAGATGGAGACTGATCTCGCGAGCTTCTTGTCAGAGATCTAGGCTTCTGCTGCAGGAAGGTTCCCCCGTGCTGCGGTGCAGGCTGACATTGGGCAAGTTGAGGTGCATCAAGGCACTGAAAGATTACTTCAAAAAGTTGCAACTGTCTCTGAAATAGGTGGTTTAGCGCTGACGGAAATATCCCAGGAGCACATGCCTTTCACATTGGTTAACCACAAGTTTATTGAGTTGTCTTTACTGCATGTCAATTTCAGTAAGCAGCTCTGAGCACCCTGGCAAGATACAGTGAACATGTGCTTTGGCTATTAAAGTGGAATGTAATGTTAAACACATTGGGTCATCTAATATTACAGTTAGTTTCCCTATAGCTGGATGGGAGATTCCCTGTTTGATGAGAAAGCTGCCCTGAGGTGGATGGTCTGCAGCTCCCACCAGCACCGCTTTTTGGGGCATTTAACTCCATAGATGCAGGGAAGCCCCTTCCTTCCCTGTAAAGTTTCCCTGCAGAGTGTTTGAGCAGGGAGAGATTCACACTTCCATTGTTCCTTTAATACTCTGCCCAAAGGTACGTCTGACTCATTGTGACACTGTGGTCGAAAAGTGTGGCGCTGGAAAAGCACAGCAGGTCAAGCAGATCAGAGAGCAGGAGAGTCGACGTTTCTTCGTCATTCCTGATGGAGGAGTTATGCCTGAAACGGTGACTCTCCTGCTCCTCAGATACTGCCTCACCAGCTGTGCTTTTCCAGTGCCATACTTTTCGACTCTGGCTCCTCAGCATCTGCAATCCTCACTTTCTGTCATTGTGACACTACGCCCAGCTCATCAGGAACATGGAATTCTTGTGCTACTGGCACCAATCCGATCCACTCTGGCTGTCCAGTCAACTGAGTCAATTGATCACGTGCTAATTTGGCACCCAACAGGCCAACAAGAAGCTATTCCTGGTATCCAAGACCCCAGGCGGCAAAACCCACTGGATGATCTCTCCTGGCCAATCAGACACCATCAGCTCACATTGCTGGGGAGTGGCCTTACTGCCAGCCCCTCCACTTTAAGCCCCACCCAGTGATTCCCTCCCACCATCATTACCCTAGAAGCCGAATCTTGGGCCTCTGAGGGGATAGCAATGGCAGTGGCCATCACTTCACCAGGAGTTACATGCAACCCCACACCCATGAGTTCCCTTGCCCACTACTGATGGCAGGTAGGGATTTTAAATGGGCATTAACAGCCCACTTAAGGATTTTAATTGGCATTGGGGTGAAAAGATAGTCCATGAGCCTTCTTGCTTTGGATTTAATGAGTCGCAGGGGCCCCAGCAAACACTCTCCCATCTGCTAAATTACCACAGCAGTAAACTTTAGCCAATGTGCCCTTTGATGAATTTTAGCAAAAGGCAGAGGTAAAAACAGTAATTTTTCGAGCTTTTTCCTGACAGACATAGGCACCACGATAAGCCAAGGTCTCCGTTACGTCAAAGGACAAACTCTTGATAAGATCACGTGAAAGGTTTGATAATTCCATTCCTGAAAACCCAACAGTAGCCTGTATTTGTTTGGATGGCATGCGGGCTAAGATATCGGAATACTAGTGACCATGATGTAGACTCATAGAATTGTGCAGCATGGCAAGTGGTCCTTCAACCCATTGTGTCTACACTGGTCCTAACCCTAACACTAACCACAACCCTAACCTTAACCTTAACCGGAACCTTAACCCTAAACCTAACACAAACACTAACCTTAACCCTAATTCTAATCCTAAACCAAACCCTAACTCCAAAACAAATCCTAACCTCAAACTTAACACTGAACCTAAACTTAACACTAACCCTAACCCTGTTGTATCTGCCGTAATTCTATTCTGCGTTTGGCTCATAGCCTTATTACTATGGTATTTCAGGTGATCATTGAAATACTTCCTAAATGTTGTGATAGTTCCCACCTCATCACTCATTTTTCAGCATTAAATTCCAATTGCCATCGCTCTGTCCATCTGATCACTTCCAGATACTATGATGTGGAAATACTAGAGTTGGACTGTGGTGGACAAGGTCAAAAATAAAACAACACCAGATTATAATCCAACAACTTTATTTGAAATTGCAAGCTTTCGGAGCACTGCTCCTTCATCAGGTGTGGTATGAAAGGAAGGCATAAGACACAGTATTTGCAAGTGAAAAGGTAGCAACGTTTAAACTAGTTGCCCTTGTTGAATCTTTTAACCAATTAGGAGGTAGACTGCTGATTAAAATGCAAAATCCAAATGCCTTTTAAGTCTTTGTCACTAGATAATTAAAGGTTTTATCAATGTGCAAGTGGTGACATCTTAGGTTAGACAATACACTTAAGGTGTGAAGCCCCTTTTCCGAATTTGTCTGTGTTTTAAGCTGAGTCCATTTGTTTTTTGACTGAAAAGAATCTTGAATGAAATAATTCCTCTGTGTGTGAGAGAGTGGGTGTGTCTGTGTCCATTACTGTGTGTGTACGCACCAGCCCGCCTCCTCAAAAACTCAATCAATCATGACCTCCTCCTGAGTGAGATAGAATATTTGCCACTAGCTACTCAAAAACCTTGAGGAAAAGCAACGGACAATTTGTGCTGGCACAATGCTTACCTAGAATTATCCACAAGACAGCTATGCAAATCACTGAATTCCTACAGTGTGGAAGCAGGCCATTTGACCCATCAAAGTCCACACTGACACCCCATTTCTGTAACTCTGCATTTCCCCTGGCCAATCCACCTAGCCTACACATCCTTGGATTGTTGGGAGGAAACTCATGCACACTCGGGGAGAATATGCAAACACGACACAGATAGTTGCCTGAAGATGGAATCGAACCTGGGCACTGTGAGGCAGCAATACTAGTCATCATACTGCCCCATTGGGTAAAGGGAAAACAAGGCTGCTTTATAAATCCACAATTTTTTGTTGACAATATAAAATCTAGTTCACTGTACAGTCTATTATGTTTCTTTATCTGTATCAATGGTATGTTGCTTGGAAGATTGTCTCATTGTACAATTAGTGCATTTTCTGCAGAAGGTTATGATAATGTTGCATGACTGGATAGAGGTAGTTCATTTTCATTAAGGTAGGTCTATAAAAATACAGATTTTGGAGGATAGTCAGAGGGATTATATTTGAAAGAAATAAGTGAAAATTTAAGCAGGAATGACTTTTTCTGCAGAATTTAACACTGTCAGGCTATCAAATCAATTGGCAAGAGGGGGACTAGGTAGTTGACTTTTCTGCAGACTGGATCACTCAGCAGTAGAGTCCCGGTGACTGATGTGTGAGAGCTGTCATTGTATGATAGTGCAACCTTCTCATTGGTCTATTGCACTTTGTCTTTTGGGGCACCAATGGTGCTGTCCTTTTAGCATGATCCAAGTTGTCACCAGATCACCTTAATTCCAACTCAGTTTAACCAGGTTAACTAACAGTTCACATTCCAAAAGATGTGCAGGTCAGGTGAATTGGTCATGCTAAATTGAAAGTGTTAGGTGCATTAGTCAGGTGGAATTGCAGGGAAATTAATCTGGGTGAGTTACTCTTCGGCGGGTTGGTGTGGACTTGTAGGGCTGAAGGGCCTGTTTCTGCACTGTAGGGAATCTAATCTAATCACTCATGCACTGGCTTTTGAGCATCCCCAGTTGTAGCTTTGACTTCAGATCCGGAGATCTTAACCTCTACAATATTCTTCCTAAATATCACCATTTCTTCCTGTGAAACTTACCTCCTTGACTAAACTGGTCCTCTTTTATATGGGGCTTGGTGCCATACTTAGAGAATGTGGTCCTTGTGAAAACTGCGTGGAGCAGTGTCCTCTGTTTGAGGCACTACATAAATGCAGGTTGTTGTTGGTAATTCAAATTGAAAATGCTCGCTGCTGACAGGGTGTGGCGCTCTTCTCCCATGTTTGAAACCTACACTTTGAGCATTTCTTCCATGAAATTTCCTGCTCATTGTTTGCAATCTCAAAACCACAAGATGGCCTTTGAGGTTTTGACCAAACTGTGGAAGATTAAGAGACACACACAAAAAGAAATCATTCTGAGGATTGAAGGGAATTGACAGGAATGTCTAATTTGATGTTTCGGGCATGAGCCCTTCTTCAGGAATGAGGAAAGTGTGTCCGGCAGGCTAAGATAAAAGGTGGGGAGGAGGGACTTGGGGGAGGGGCGTTGGAAATGCGATAGGGTACTGTGGATGTGGAGTCACATGTAGGCCAGTCCGGGTAAGGATGGGAGTTTTCTTCCCTAAAAGACATTAGTGAACCAGATGGGGTTTTCCAACAATCAGCAATGGGTTCATGGTCATCTTTAGACTCTTAATTCCAGATTTTTAAAAAAAATTCAAATTTCACCATCACAGGATTTGAACTCAGGTGCCCAGAACGTTACCTGGGTCCCTGGATTAGCAGTCTAGTGATAGCACTGCTAGACCATTGCCTAGACATGTGACTGGGGTATATGTCTGAAACCATACAGCACTAATAGATTCATTAGGCCTCATGGTGAGAGACTGCATTGTATTGATACTTAGCTAAATATTGTTCGAGTTCACTCATGGTCAACAGCAGGAGACAAGTAAAGTTACATGAGAACGGGGTTAGACGCAAGCAGAATAAAAAGGCAGAGCCCATTATGGTGCCATGCACGTCTGGGATTGCTGGGCTACCCTCCCTCCGTCAGCTTCCTGTTGACTTCATTTTGCATCTGCTAACCCAATCCTACTCATGGGTAGCACAGACTGTATGGTCTCTGACTGCTGCCCCCTGCTGGGAAATGTGTCCTGGATGGCCAAGCTCACCAGCACCTTCTGAGGAGAATTAGGCACAGTCAATAAGTGCTGATCCAGCCAGCGAAGCTTGCATCCCCTGAATGAATAACAATAAAAAACCAAATCCACAGGCCATCTCATACATGGACTGTAGCTCTTATGCACTGTTGACTATCTGTTCTGACTGTTCTATCATTTATATTTGCTGTAAATATTGTATTTTTGTTTGCCCACCCCAGTCTCCCTCCCCATTTGCAAAGTCCTGACTGGCATGTGCTGTCTATCTGGTAGTGTCTCAGTAAAGAAGACAGAATGTCATTTGTTGGCACCTACATGTTGTTTGCTACCATTTTGCACAACCACCTTTGGCAGGCTCTCAGCATCCTCCTGCAATTTGGTCAATGACCAATTGTTTCAAGTGAAGTTAGGGAGTTGCTTATCGTACAGTTTCAAAACCCTTTTCTGTACAAAATGCAGTTGTTGTTCGATTGTAGAACATCTGAATGTAAACAATTTCTGGAATGGAGATTAAAGAGCATGATCATGAGAATTGTAGCAGCCTTTCAAAGCTACTGTATTTCCAACACATGTGTCTTTGCATTTAACAACACCAATTACTTATGCAGTGGAATTAATGTAGAAGATCCTAAGCTCCTTCATTGGGGTGTTATGAAGGTAAGTTTGACACAGAGCCACATGAAGAGAAATGAGGCTAAATCCTAACCAAGGAGGTATGTTGTAAGGGAGAGAGAGATGGTGAGAGCTTTAGGTTTAAGGAAGGAATTAATGGATGAAAAGATGGCCCCTGAGATAAAATGAGAAGAAACAGGAATCTCCAAGAGGCCAGATTTGGATGAGGGTATATCTCAGAGGATTGGAGGGTCCAAGAATATTACTGAGATGGATTTGATCAAGAATGGTGATTTCCTGTTCTGTCACCAACAGTCATACTGGTATATTTCTGAATAATGGGTTTCCTGATGGAAGCTTTGTCCTTACATTTTTCTTGGATGTCGACAAAAACAAAAGAAGGTAGTGAACTGACTGTGACCACCTTGTACTCTCTTACCAATTCACTCACCCACCTCGTGGGAATTGCTCCTGCTAATGCAGAGTTATTCCATCTGAAGCAAGGAGGCCAGAGGCACAGCCAGATCCTCCCTCATCTCCTTCTGACCCATTGTCATTCTGCTCCCCAGGGTGCACTTCCTTCAGTGTCCAGTGGGGGCAGCTATCTGTCTATGACCTTAGAGCAGTGAGAGGAAAGAAAACAAGGTAAAACAGGAACAGTAACTGGTGCTAAAAGCATACTGCATCCCTTATGGAATAGACGATTAAAGGAATTGGGCGAAAGTGAGGACTGCAGATGTTGGAGATTAGAGTTGAGAGTGTGGTGCTGGAAAAGCACAGCCGGTCAGGCAGCATCCGAGGAGCAGGAGAGTCGATGTTTCGGGCAAAAGCCCTTCATCAGGAATTGGCCCACATAATCCTGTCGTGGAATCATACAGCATGGAAACAGACCCTTTGGTGCAAGAAGGCCATGCCAACCATAATCCCAAACTAAACAAGTCCCACCTGCCTGTTTTTGATCTGTATCCCCCCAACTTTTACCTATCCATGTACTTATCTCAATGTCTTTTAAACATTGTAACAGTACCTGCTCTGGAGGCTCATTCCACACACAAGCCACTCTCTGTGCAAAAGAATTGCCCCTCATCTCTTTTGTAAGTCTTTCTCCTCCCACTTTAAAAAATATGGTGCCTCATCTTGAAATCCCCCAGCCTTAGGAAAAGACACCTGTCATTCACCTTATCTATATCCCTCATTATTTATAAACCTCTATAAGGTCATCTCTCAACCTCCTGTGATTTAGTGAATAAAGTCCAAGCCTATCCAGCCCCTCCTTAAAGCTCAAACCCTCCATTCCTGGCAACCTCCTGGTAAATCTCTTCTGAACCTTCTCCAGATTAATAATATCCTTCCTGTAGCAGGGAGACCAGAACTGGAACAGTACCAGAACAGTACTCCAGGACATAACGTCCCATCTTCTATACTCAAAGATCTGAGCAATGAAGGCAAGTGTGCTAAATGCTCCTGAGTCACCCTATGATGCAAAATTCAAAGGATTATCTACCTGAGTCCCTTAGGTCTCTCTGCTCTACAACACTGCACAAGGCCCTACTTTTAATTGTGTGAGTCTTGTGTTTGTTTGTTTTACCAAAATGCAATGCCTCGCATTTATCCAAATTCAACTCCATTTGACACTCTTCAGACATTGACCCAATTGATCAAGATCTCTTTGTAATCTAGTTAACCTTCTTCACTGTCCATTATACCACCAATCTTGGTTCTTGTTCGCTTGATGTATCTGGTCAACCTTAGACAACATTCTTTGGATTGGAGATAAATTGTTCCCTCACCATTGTTTCCACTCCAATTGCACTGGCCTTGCAGACCAAAGGTATCTTTACAATCCTTAAGCTGCAGTTTACAGGAAAGTGCTTCACTAAAGGTAGTGGTTTTCAGGATGGGATGGATCCACTGCTGGGTTTTCCAACACGTCGATCCACATAGACTGATGACTGCAACACCATAAGCACTACAAAATTAATTTTCCCTCAACATACATGACCTGCTTACTGAACTTCACAACAGCATTGCCAACAATTTCTGTTTAAAGACATGAATAATACCATGTAGTAATTGTTGATAAGATCAGCATTATTGGCTTCTCTCAGTAATTCATGGGAAGGTCCTGTGTTTCCACTTCCTGACTTATTGCTGCCTAGGTTATTTTGTTGTTTTACTGCAGTGACTGTTGGAATAGTTGATTGGCAACATATCTTTGAGGGGTAAATAAAAATCAATCATATTGATGGGGGACAGGAGTCACATATCAATCAGACCAGGGCATGCCCTCATTTAAACTGCATCAGTGAGTGTGTTGGGTTTTTTACTGACAGTCCAGCAGCTCATTTTCACTGATTGAAAACCAGTCTTTTATTCTCAGAATTTTTTCTTCATTAAAATAAGTTCAAATTGTCAGTCTGCAAAAACTGGGGTTTAAACTCACAACCTCTGGCTTACTAATAATCTTGCCTTGTTGTGTCTGGAAGATTGCTGTATCATACATTTCCTGTTCACCAAAAATAAAGCTTTAGAAATGTTTCATTTTGGGCCATATTGAGGTCTTTTCTCCAGCTCTCTCTCTCTCTCTTTCTCTCTAAACCAATTTACTGTTACTTCAATTTCTTTTACTTTTGTCTGTCTCTTGCAAACTTATTGGTTATTGACAATTATTTCACCAAAACCTTCCACTCATTTTATTTTTTCTACTCTTCCCTTCTTCCCAGTTCTATTAATATGCTTGTCTGTCTTTTATTTGCCCAGTCAGGAGGCCTCTCCACCCCTGGCATCAGTGCAGATGAAGTTTGTTCCTGATTTTCAAGTTATTTTCGGAGCTCCACCACAGTGGAAAACTGGCAATGTGCAACAACAAAAGAAACACCTTACATTGAGATAGAGCATTCAATGTGGCAGCACGTAGTGATGTTCTTGACATCAGACCATAAGAAATAGGCCTTTTTGGCCTTTCGAGCTTGCTCTGCCATTCAATATGTTCATGGCTGAGCTGACATTCCTCATGTCCACTTTCCTGAAATTTTCCCACAGTGCTTGATTCCCCTACTGAGCAAATATCTACCTATCTCAGCCTTAAATATACACAAGGATTCTGCCCCTATGGTTCCCAGAGGCAAGGAGTTTCAAACCTCTCAGAGAGGAAATTCTTCTTCACCTCAGTATTAAATTGGTGTCCCTTTATTCTGAGACTGTGCCCTCTGGTCCTAGGATCTCCCAGGAAATTTCTGCTTTTACCCAGTCGAGCCCCTAAAGAATTGTCTATGTTCCAATTGGATCTCCCCTCATTCTTCTAAATTCCAAGGATTAGAGTTCCATCCCGTTCAACTTTTGCTCATAAGACAATCCCTCTGTACTGGGGAATCATCCTAGCAAATCTTCTTTGAACTGCCTCCAATGAAATGAAACCTTTTCTTAAATAAGGACATGTTAATACAATCAGTGAAGGTGATATGAGCTAAAAACTTGATCAAAGAGGTCAGTTTTAAAGAGCACCTCACATGAAGAGAGAAAGGCAATGAAGCAAAGGAGCTTAGGAAGGGAATTCCATAAGTAAAACACAGACAACCAAAAGCAGGATTGTCAATGTTGGGATAAGCGAAATCAGGGATGTGGAAAACTGCCAAGAACTTGAAGTTGGTTAAAAAGTCAAGGATTGGGGTGAGGCCATGGACAGATTTGAAAACCAGGAGCTGGACTTCATTGCTGCACAGTAAGAATCAGTCGACGTGGAGATGACAAATTAATGAGGTAGACCGTACATGCAGCAGCAGTCTGCGCAGGGACGAGTTTGTGTCAAGTGGAAATTTGATGTTGGCTGGGAGAGCATTTGAACATAGTGAAGTTTTAATGTGACAAGGCAGATGAGATGTGCAGCAGCTGAGGCAGGGGTAGGTGGCCTGCTCAGTGTAAAGCTATTACCACTGCTATAAAATTTGGTTGTGGGGAACAGAGTTTATGATGGGGAATAAACACAATGGTTTCAATCTCTGCTTGCTTAGCTGGAGAAGATGTCTGTTTATTCACACACATTGGACACACATGGAATCTGATCACATCTCTGAGGGATAATGAGCAGATTGGAACTAGGAGGAGGTAAAATAGATCCTTAGGGAACTCCAGAGGTAACAGTGAGAGAGTGGGAATAAAAGCCATTGCAGGAGATTCTCTTGCTATGATTGAATGAGCCGAGAGTTGAACAAAATTAAGGTTGTTGCAACTAATTGGAGTGTTGAAGAGAGGAAAGGAGGGGGAAGGTGTGGGTCACTGGTGTAAAAGGCTGTAGATAGATGGAGAAGGATAGTTCATTATAGTCACAGTCACAAAGAATGTGATGTTAACAATGGTTGAAACAATGCCCATGGCAACAACTCGATTGGGAACAGTTGCAACATGGGATTGTGGGAAAATGAGCACAGAATTGGGAAAGGGTAATGTGTTTAAGATCTTTGGAAAGCAGAGGAAGGTTGCAAATGGAGTAGTAGTTTGCACATTGGGAGGGATGAAGAGTAGATTTCTTTTTGCAGAAGGGGTGGTGACAGCAGCTTTGAAGTGCAGAGGAAGACAGGATGACGGAGGGATTGATTGAACTGTTGTTAACAGTTTGGATGGAGTGAGATTGAGGGAGCGGGGGTGGGGGTGGTGGTGGTGGTAGCCTTCATATAAGATGAGGTTGGAGAGACCATTAGGAGAGCTTGATTAGAGTCGAAATGTATACAGAAACAAAGCAGTGGGGAATACTTGGGGACGTCTGTTTCAAAGGTTTAGGAAGGGAGTGAACAAGTATGGGCAGCTGAATGAAACATATTTGAGACAGGAAAGTTACATAGTATCATTATAACTATTGTCAGAAGTGAGGATGGAGAGGAAAGGGGATGATAGTTTAAGATAAGACGATAGGAAAGAAAAGAAGTTGAGTATTATTAGATGACTTTTGTTAAGACAGCTTTTTGAGCTATTTAAGATGCAGGCCCCTAACCATCCCATTCTGATCCATGAATAACAGAATGGTCAGAGATGGTGAAGAGGGTTTGGATGGACGTCCCTTCCTTTCCTTTTTAATTCAATCACGGAATGTGGAATTGGTGAGCTGGGTCAGCATTTATTGCCCATTTCTAGTTGCCATGAAGAAGATAGTACTGGGCTGCCTTCTGAATTGCTGTAGCCCACGTGGACATCCACATGTCTTTAGAGAGGGAGTTCCTGGATTTTGATCCACTGACAATGAAGAAAAGATAATATATTTCCAAGTCAGGATGGTGTGTGGTTTGGAGGGGAATTTGCCATGGTGTTCCATGTATCTGCTGCCCTTGTCCCACTAGATGGTAGTGGTCACAGTTTAGAAGGTGCTTTCTCAAAAGCCTAGATAAATTATTTTAGTACATCTTGTAGAAAGTATTTACTGCGCTGAGTGTCAGTGGACAGAGTGAATCTTTAATGTAATGATAGGATGCCAATCGAGTAGGTTGCTTTGTTCTGGCTGGTGTCAAGTTTCTTCAGCGTTGTTGGAAGCTACGTTCATCAGGGTAGGTGAAGAGTTGTGGGGCAGACTTTGGAAAGACAGGAAGTGAGTTAGTGTAGAACGTCCAGTGTTTGTGCTACTTCTGTTGCTACAATATTTATATGGTTGGTCCAGTTCTGTTTCTGTCAATGGTAATCTCCAGGCTGCAGAAACAGGGACATTCAAGATGGAAATGCAATTGAATAACAAGGATTGATGTATCAATTATCTTTGTGGAGATGGTCATTGACTGACAGTTGTGTGATTGAATGTTCCTTGCCGCTAATTGTGCAGATCTCCCTGTATATGGACACAAACTGATTCAGTACCTGAGGGATCACGAATGGTGCTGAACATTGCACAATCATTGGCGAACATCCTCACTTCTGACCTGATGATGGCGTGAAGGTCGTCAATGAAGCAGCTGAAAATGTTTGCGTCTAGGACATTCCCCTGAGGAACTCCTACAGTAATGTCCTGGAGCCAAGATGAGGAACCTCCAACAACCACAACTATTTTCCCGATATGACGCCAATCAGTTGAAAGGTTTTCCCGATTCCCACACTCCAGTTTTGCCACACTTGGACAAATGTTGCCTTGATGATTTCTGCCTCATTTCTGGAATTCACTCTTTTGTTCCTGTTTTCTTTTCTCTACTTCTCATTTAATAATGCAAGAATGTACTTGTCTGTCCAAAGTGTGTACACAAACACACCCACAACCATGCAGATAGACACTCGAAGCACACGATAACATAAATTACAGAATCACTGAAGATATATTTTGCTAAATATTGGTCCAATGTCAAGGATACGAAAAGCAGTTTGTGGTTTGTAATTTGTTGTCTTGTCCAGCTGTAGTGATCCAAAGGCAGTTTAAAGTCCTAGCTCTTTGCAAATGTTGCGTGAAATTGAAATCTTTCTTTCAAATTTTCTGCCAGCTGTGACATGGTGAAATTTAGCAGGCAACACGTGTTCTTAAATGGAGAAAGAGAGAGCATACAGTAACTGACCTTTCCCACTGGCATTGCTGGCTAGGACATCATTTATTGCCCAAAGAGCAGTTGATAGATAACCACATGTCTGTGGGTTTCAAGTCACATGTGTGCCTCACCAGGTGAGGATGGCAGTTTTCTTCCCTAAAGAACGCGAGTGAACCGGATGAGTTTTTCCCAACAATCAACAATGGATTCATGATCATCTTTAGATTCCTAATTCCAGATTGTTATTAAATTTAAATTCCACCAGCTGCCATGCCAGGATTTGAACCCAGGTCTAAAGTACCTGGATTAACATTCGAGCAATCACACACTAGACTGATGGCTGCCCACCGCTACTTGAAATTAGAATCCCTACAATGCAGGAAGAGGCCAGGCAGCCCATCAAGTTTACACCAACCCTCCAAAGAGTATCCAACTCAACCTCAGTATTGTCCTCTGTAACCCTTGTCACAAAGCTAGTCCCTTTTTTTCTCTAAAACCCGTTCCTTGGCTCAAGGAGACTCCTTGATTTTTTCAGAGGGGTAATAAACCGGGCGGGGCTCCAATCAGTCTGATTTGGTACAGAGATGAAAAGGATTTTGAGAGGCCTTTTGTTTATATGTAAACAGATGAGACTTCAGGCCAAAATGGTCATGTTTTAGAAGTGACCTGTATAATGAAAGGGGAGTGGTCAGCTCTCTAGCTGAGCTGAGCAGTTTTAGTTCAGGCTTGAACTGGTTGGAAGCTCTGAGGAGAAAGTGAGGACTGCAGATGCTGGAGATCAGAGCTGAAAATGTGTTGCTGGAAAAGCGCAGCAGGTCAGGCAGCATCCAGGGAACAGGAGAATCGACGTTTCGGGCATAAGCCCTTCTTCAGGATTCCTGAAGAAGGGCTTATGCCCGAAACGTCGATTCTCCTGTTCCCTGGATGCTGCCTGACCTGCTGCGCTTTTCCAGCAACACATTTTCAGCTCTGGTTGGAAGCTCAACAGGGAGCAGTGTGGAAACTCTCTCTCTTTCTGCCCTTCAACTTCAACCTGTAAGCCTGTGTTCCATTTATACTGTTTTTTTAAAGGGAGCTTACTTATTAGGACTGTTGTGTATATTTAGAACAGCATAATTAGGTTTAGTTGGATAGGTTGAGTTCTGTAGAGGTTCTTTATTCTGTTCTTTGTGTTTCATTGTGTAATTTTGTGAACAAGGTTTTGTGTGTTTTAGTATCTAGTAGTCAACCTTGCTAACTTATTTCGGGTGATTTTCACTGTACATTTACTGAAACAAATTACAAAATCATGGTCTGAGCTGCCTGCTTAAGAATTTTTTGAGTGGTCTGGCTTAGTCCATAACACCCTGCAGTTAACATGACTATCCACATATTTTTGGACTGCAGGAGGAAAACCACTCACACTCTAGAAGAATATGCAAACACCCTATACTGTCACCCAAGGCTGGAATTGAACTGGGGTCCCTGGCACTGTGAGGCAGCAGTGCTAACCACTGAGCCACCATTCTGTCCTGATCCTCCTCTTCTCAAAACACATGCTTGGAAAACACACTAACTAGTTACTTGACTTCAGTTTTGGGTGTTTTGTAAAGTGGGTCGGGGTGAATGTAAATAAGGTTGTTATTCACTTACATCAAGAGGAAGTTTGATTGGCGTATGTCTTAAAGTCGTGCCAGCCATTGTCTCATGGCCCGAATGATTAGGTTTAGTGCAAAAAAAGCACAAGAAACTCAGCAGGTCTGGCATGATTTGCAGATAGTGAAACAGAGTGAATACTTTGAATCCAATGCATCTCTTCCTCATAATGCCTCTTTGAATGGAATTGTTAACCTGGACCAATCAGGAAGTCCTGAATGATTAATATAAACTGGGGATCTGGGTACCGCAGGGAGTGGAGTGCATTATCTCCCCCTCCAACTCTATTTTGGTTTAATCCCTACCCTCCCCTTCACTGTTTTGATCACACAGCACTGCCCTTTGATGTGAAGGGCAGTGTTTGTCACTGGCCACCCGGGTGTTTTCCTATCTTCCTGGTGGTGGAATTTGAATAAAGATTCGTGCACTTTGTGTCTTCCACTGTATCTCACACCTGCACACACACACCATGGGTGCTGGGAAAAAAAGAAAAAGAAAAAAAATAAAGAAAAAAAAAAATTAAAAAAAGGGAAGTGTCACTGCCCTCTGATGTGAAGGGCAGTGCTTGTCACTGGCCACCTGGGTGTTTTCCTAAAAAAAATATAAACTGGGGATCTGGGTACCGCAGGGTGTGGAGTGCATTATCTCCCCCTCCAACTCTATTTTGGTTTAATCCCTGCCCTCCCCTTCACTGTTTGATCACACAGCATTGCCCTTTGAAGTGAAGGGCAGTGCTTGTCACTGGCCACTCGGGTGTTTCTTTTCTTCCTGGTGGTGGAATATAAATAAAGATTTATGCACTTGTTTGTTCTTAACTGTGTCCTACACCTGCACCGGCAAGACATGGGTGTTGGGGAAAAATAAGCACTAACACTGTGAGGCGTTGGTTTGGGGAGAAAAATAATTTTAAAAAGAACATAGAAGAGAAAGAAAAAAAAAGAAAGCAAAGAATACAACAGGGGATTGCACCGCGGGGAGTGGAGTGTTTTATTTCCCCCTTTGATTCTATTTTAATTTAATCCCTGTTCTCCCCATTACCTTTTTGATCACTTAGGCATTATCCTTTGAGGTGAAGGACACTGCTTGTCACTGACCACTCGGGTGTTTCTTTCTTGCGGGTGGTGGAATATAAATAAAGTTTTCTGTACTCGATATTTCTTCACTGTGTCCTACACCTACACGAGGAGAAATAAGGACTACTGCTGTTTGGTAATAGTGTAGGGGATTAATAAAAATAAGTAACCAGGAGATTAGAATCTCCTCAGTTCAGGGAACTAAAGAAAAATCTTTTTATAAAGAGGGGATAAAGAGGGGATAGTGAGGAATATTAGCACTACTGCTGTGTGGCAGTAGGATGGGGGTGGTGGGGTGGGAGTGGAAAAAGAAATATAACCACGGGATTACAATTTCAAAAGAAAATATAACCAGAAGATTTAGAATCTCTTCAGTTCAGGAAACTGACTGAGCTGGCTGGTCACAGCCAGTGTACTGTCCATGAGTAAATGTCAAAATTAGACTGGTGCTAGAAAAGCACAGCAGGTCAGGCAGCATCCGAGGAGCAGGAAAATCGCTATTTCGGGCGAAAGCCCTTCATCAGGAACCTCATTCGTCGATTTTCCAGCTTTTCGGATGCCGTATGACCTGCTGTGCTTTTCCAGCACCACTCTAATCTTGACTCTAATCTTCAGCACCTGCAGTACCCACATTCACCCTATCCACAAGTAAATACAGGGTGACTTGGTAACTTGATACCACCCTCTGTGCAGTTACTTTAATCATATGGAATGGCAGAGTGAGATTGAGGGGCCAAATGGCCTACCTTTGCACTTGGTTTCTATCTTTTGCCAGCATCGGCTGTATCTTGCTTTGATTTGATTAGTTTTACTATCCTGTTTCCAGGTTTTGTCATAATGTCCCTAAGCCATGGGAATGGGGGTTTTCATAACACAGTGGTAGTGTCCCTACCTCTGAGGCAGCCTTTATGGGTTCAAGTCAAACTTGCTTCAGATACAGGTATATGTTAATGAGGTTTCTGAACAGGTTAATTAGAAAATAAAAAGGTCTTGTGAATGGTGCAGGAGGTGTTGTCTTTCCCATTCCTTTGCTTGATTATCGTCTCTGTTGGGATCTTCTTAGACCCAGCACATAAAGGGAAATGTGGACTGCACACAAATGCAATTTGAAGAAGCAACTTTAATGTCAGTTACTGTCCTTGTTCTAATTAAACTATACCTTAAGTTAAGTCCAAAGTAGGAATCCAGCAACTGAGTTAAACTTTAACACGGACCAAATAGCTCCTTTGTATCTGTTCATGATGCAGAACCAGTCGAATTATTCCGGGGTATCATCATGGTAATGCTGTTTTTGAAAATGGGACATTTTCAATGAATGAACTCAACCTAAGCACTAGATTAGACAGGCTGGGTCCCAACATCCGGCAGGATAATGTTACTGTCCGACAGAGTCATTCATTGCAAAATTATGACGGAGACAAAATACTGAAATCTGAAAGACAAATGAAAATTGTTGAAAATACTCAGCACTTCCTTGTACTAATTGTTGAGACAGAGATAAATAAAGCTATTGTCAAAGGCTGATGACTTTGTTACTGAACAAAGACATTCAGGAGTGCAGGTTCATAGTTTCTTGAAAGTAGAATCATGCAGACAGGGTAATGAAGAAGGCGTTTTATCACGCTTGCCTCTCCTGGTCAGTGCATTGAGCATGGGAGTTGGGAGATCATGTTGCTGCTGTACAGGACATTGATTAGGCCACTTTTGGAATACTATATTGAATTCTGGTCTCCCTGCTATAGGAAGGATGTTCTTAAACTTGGAAAGGTACCAAAAAGATTGATGAGGATGTTGCCAGGGTTGGAGGGTTTGAGCTATGGGGTGAGGCCGAAAGGGTTGAGAATGTTTTCCCTGGAGCATCGGAAGCTGAGGAAGTGACCTTATAGAGGTCATGAGGATCATGGATGGAGTGAATAGCCAAGGTCTTTTTCCCTGGAAAGGAGAGCCCAAAACTGGAAGGGATAGGTTTAAGGTGAGAGAGGAAAGTATTAAAAGAGACCAAAGGGGAAATGTTCTCATGCAGAGGGTAGTGCATATATGGAATGAGCTGCCAGAGGAAGTAGTAGAGACTACTTATGCCCGAAACGTCGATTCTCCTGTTCCCTGGATGCTGCCTGACCTGCTGCGCTTTTCCAGCAACACATTTCCAGCTAGTGCATATATGGAATGAGCTGCCAGAGGAAGTAGTAGAGACTAGTACAATTACAACATTTAAAAGGCTGGGGAACTGATTAAGAAAGGTTTAGAGGGATATGGGTGCTGGTAAGTGGGTACTAGATTAGTTCAGGATATCTGGTCAGCATGGCTGAATTGGACCGAATTGCCTGTTTCCATGCTGTACATCTGTATGACTCTATAACATGTAACTGTTGCCCAGAAGTACTGCAGGCCATCCTTTGTAGCAATTGATTCATGGGATATGGGTATCATTGGCAAAACTAACATTTAATGCCCATCCATTATTACCATTTGGAAGGTGGTGATGAGTTTCCTTCTTTAATTGCTACAGTTCAGCTGGTGTTAGTAACACCCAGGGTGCTGCTAGGCAGGAGGTTCCAGGATATATATCCATTGATAGTGAACTTGCGGGTGATATAATTTAGGTTAAGGTGGTGCGTGGATTGGAGGGTAGCATGCAGGCAATGTTATTCCTTTAAATGCCCATGCAATCTCCTTTTGAAATTATTGATTGACTCAGCACTAACTGCTCTTTGGGTGACAAGTTCCAAGTCATCACAACTCGCTGCTTCTTGTGCCTCAAATCTTAAATCCATCTCCCTGCTAACCCCCAACCAACTAATTGAGTTTTGGCTTTGTCAAGTTTATAAATCTGTTGTACTCCAGTTTAGATTAGATTAGATTATTTACAGTGTGGAAACAGGCCCTTCGGCCCAACAAGTCCACACCGACCCGCCGAAGCGTAACCC
>NC_057731.1:12773407-12787660 GCF_004010195.1 Chiloscyllium plagiosum
TCCCCCCACCTTGTCTCAGTCAAATCCATCGAATTCAGCACCGCCTTCCTAACCTGCAATCTTCTTCCCGACCTCTCCGCCCCCCCCCCAGTCTGACCTATCACCCTCACCTTGTCCTCTTTCCACCTATCACATTTCCGGCGCCCCTCCCCCAAGTCCCTCCTCCCTATCTTTTATCTTAGCCTGCTGGACCAACTTTCCTCATTCCTGAAGAAGGGCTAATGCCCGAAACGTCGATTCTCCTAGATGCTGCCTGACCTGCTGCGCTTTTCCAGCAACACATTTCCATCTATAAATCTGTTGTACTCCAGTTAGCCTTGATCAAATCGCCATTCAACCATCTTTACTCCAAAAACATCAACTCCAGACTCACAAAACTATCCTTGACGCTAAAACCTCTCTTCCCTACTCGTGCCAAATTCCAGGAATCTTTCTGGCATATCTCAAGACCAGGACTGGATTGTACGAGAAGCTGAACTAGGTTTGTACCTTTCCATGTGGTGGACTTGCTCCCACCATCTCTCACTGTGGGATCAACGGGGTTTTTTTGATCTAATGGTCGAGCAAAACACTTATTGATTGAAATAAAACAAACACTTGAAGTAGTTTGTTGCATGATTGCATGTTAGTAACCAGTTACAGGTTACATTGATATGACAGACATAGTTACAGAGGCTTTGAGGAGGATCAATTGTCCCTCAGGCTTCCCTCCAACACCTTTCCCACCACCGATGTCAGGCTCACCAGCCTATAGTTCTCTGGCTTTTCCTAACCACATTTCTTAAATAGTCGCACCACGTTAGCCAACCTCCAGTCTTTCAGCACCTCACATGTGACTATTAATGTTGCAAATATCTCAGCAAGGGGCCCAGCAATCACCTCCCTAGATAGAGTCATAGAGTCATAGAGTCATAGAGATGTACAGAATGGAACAAGACCCTTGTGTCCAACCTGTCCATGCCGACCAGATATCCCAACCCAAACTAGTCCCACCTGCCATCATCCGGCCCATATCCCTCCAAATCCTTCCTATTCATATACCCATCCAAATGCCTTTTAAATGTTGCAATTGTTCCAGACTTCAACACATCCTCTGGCAGCTCATGCCATACACGTACCACCCTCTGCATGAAAAAGTTGCCCCTTAGGTCTCGTTTATATCTTTCCCCTCTCACCCTAAACCTATGCCCTCTAGTTATGGACACACACACCCCAGGGAAAAGACCTTGTCTATTTATCCTATCCATGCCCCGCGTAATTTTGTAAACAGCAGGTCAGGCAACATCCAAGGAGCAGGAGAATCGACGTTTCGGGCATGAGCCCTTCTTCAGGAATGGAGAATCAATGTTTCGGCATGCCCGAAACGTCAATTCTTCTGCTCCTTGGATGCTGCCTGACCTGCTGCGCTTTTCCAGCAACACATTTTCGGCAATATCCTTGTAAAAACAATGACTGCAGATGCTGGAAACCAGATTCTGGATTAGTGGTGCTGGAAGAGCACAGCAGTTCGGGCAGCATCCAAGGAGCAGCGAAACCGATGTTTCGGGCAAAAGCCCTTCATCAGGAATAAAGGCAGAGAGCCTGAAGCATGGAGAGATAAGCTAGGGGAGGGTGGGGGTGGGGAGACAGTAGCATAGAGTACAATGGGTGAAATGACCTGGGAGTTGCAGTGGGAGAGGGACTCCCTCAGATTCTTGTAGAGAGAGGAGGAAAACTTCTTCAAGGCAGGCATTCTTGCAAGAGGATTTATCTCGTTGATTTTAACCCTACTGCGAATCCTTTTTGCCTTCCTGATTTCCCTCTTAAGTATACTCCTACGTCCTTTATACTCCTCTAAGGATTCACTCGATCTATCCTGTCTATACCTGACATATACTTCCTTCTTTTTCTTAACCAAACCCTTAATTTCTTGGACATCCAACATTCCCTATATCTACCAGCCATTACCCTTACATGCGGCTCAGGATTTGGGTAGAGTTCATAAAAGAATATGACTGTGCCTGATAATGGAGAAGGAGGGGTCTTGGTAGTCCAACAGCTCAGAATGGTGTTGGAAGGAAAAGGGAAAATTTGTTGAACAGCATTTCACTTGAAGAAACAGTCTGCCAACATGGCCACCATCAACTATCAATATACCATTGACAAGAAACTGAACTGAACTATCCATATAAATAATATGGCCATGGGAAAGGTTAAAGGTTAGGAATTCTGCACCGAGTAACTCACGCCCTGATTTCCCATTATCTGCAAGACACAAGACAGAGGTGTGGTGGAATATTCCCCACTATCTGCAAGACACAAGACAGAGGTGTGGTGGAATATTCCCCACTAGCCCAATTGTGTGCAGCTACAACACTCAAGAACCTTGACACGATCCAGGACAAAGCACCCTGCATATTGGCACCATATCCACAAACATCCACTCTCCCCACTGAGCAGTTGTACTACCTACAAGGTGCACTGCAGAAATTCACCAAGGCTCCCTCCAACAATTCACCCACCGCCGATGTCAAGCTCACTGGTCTATTGGTCCATGGCTTGTTTCAACTTCATGAACATTTCTACCTAGATAAATTAAAACCAACAATCTGTCAATTGCATTAAAGCAACAATAATAATTATTTTGTTTTAGAGATATATTTACTGTGGTCTGTACACATGACCATGTGTACAATTTGACTGTATCTCATTCACGGAATTACACTTTGTCTGGACAATCAGTAAGTACATTTGATCTGACTTAAGCCTAAGGGAGAAGCTGGTTATCTCTGTTGCACAAATGGCTAACCTGTGATTCAGAATAATACCAACCAATGGGGGTTCAATCCCTGTCCATGCTCTGCTACAAAATCCCTGAATGATCAAGGATCCCACCAGCAGAAGTATGTATTCCTTGCTTTGATTGTTGCAGTGGATTCGTATATTCTTATTGAATGGAATAGCCAATAATGATCCAAATGCATCACTAAGACTCCAGGAACATCTAACTTGGATGGTTTCTTACTGTTAGGCAATAGGAATTAGCAGCCTTTAGGGATGTGGCTAAAAGCTTCCTAAATGAATGTCAACTGTGGATCAGTGATAGTATTGTTGCCTCTGAGTCCCCAGCAGGTCCTGGACAAGATGAGGTGGGAGGAGGGAAAGGCATTTAATGCGGCAGCATAGAGGTGTTCCTGATCCTGGATCTCTGCTTGCCTCCACTGGGATTACATGTTGGGAGGGAAAGTGATGTTTGACCTCCTTGTCACCCTATTAATTGGCCTTAAGTGGGCAGTTTGACACCAGTTAAAGCCCATTGCTACTGGGATTGACCCAGCTGTAAGTGGGACTGTTGATAAGTGCCAGTCCCGGAGGCAAAAACAGAATGGACTGCTTTATGCTTCAGGCTGAGGGTGGACCTCTGACCCAAGTAAGGGCTTAGGGTTGGGGTAGAGTGGGGAACCACTGCTGAGAGACACTCCTTCTCTTACTTCCAAACCTCATCTTCCTGCTAAGCCCATGATTCCTCCACCCTGAAAACACCACTCACTCCCTGCAATTGTTCTCTCAGCAGCCACATCTTTCTGCATAGTGCCAGAGCCACCTATCTTTGATGGGCCGGTGGCTCTAGTCGGGTGGATCCTCTGTCCACAGAGACCTGATTGTAGTTGAAGGCCAGAAAGATGGCCTTGGTACTGCCTGACTGGAAGAAGGGCTAGAGAGCCTTCTGATCGGACCGTGCAGTGGTTCTGCAGCCAGTAAGTGAGGCACACTCCACAACCAAAGGATTTTGTGGGTTCAAGCTTCATTTCGGAGATCTGAGCACGTCATGCCCAGCTAACTTTCCAGTGTAGTACTGAATGAGTATTGCATTATCAGAGGTACAGATATTTAGATGAACCCAAGGCCAATCCACAGTGTTAACAGACATGTAATAATTCGGAGCATTATTTTCCCGGCCAGCATTCACCCATCCAACAAAGATTTAAAAAAGCTAGCCATAGTTTCTTTGTTATTTGTGGGATCTTATAGTATGCAACTTGTGCTGTATTTCCCACATGACAACAGTCACTGCACTTCAAAAGTAGTTAATTGGCTGGAAAACATTTTGGGGATATTCTGTGGTCAGGTACAGCACTGTGTATAAACAAGTTCTACAATCCACCTCCTGCCAGCCAACTGGGAGATGGGAGCTGTTACAACCTATCATATCAGCAGGGGATTTGATAATGTGTTCTTGCTCATTTTAAGACATTTCGACACTGTACTTTAAAAAGTGCAGCAAACCATAGAAATGCAAATGACAAATCAAAAACACTGTATCTCAGAAATTAATCCAATATAGCGATTCTTACAGTGGGTGAATGGGAGAAAAAAGATTGTCCTTCATTCCCCAAAGAACATATTACAATATGAAAGGGTTGGAGGGTTATGTTAAAGATTCCTCTCATATTCACACTTAGCTATCTAGTCATGTGTCTTCCGCAGGCAAGCTGACACAAGAAAGCATTTCAGTAACTGAATCCTTGGATGTTGTGGTTGTATTGTGTAGAGAGATGTATTGCTGATGGTCCTGCTGATTTACATTGCTGCTGTCCGTCAGCTGACTCTAATGGTTTCCCTGCACATTTCTAGCATGAACCTCCTTCTAACAGCTGAGAATGACTAACACTTGAGTGTTACAAGGCACAGTGTTTCATCACAAGGATTCCTTTATTTTAGATCTTGTTTATTTCCTGGCCTCTTTGTCTCATGGACTTTTTGTCCTAACCTCATGGTCTTCCTAAAGGGAAAAGGGTTCACAATCAATTAATGTTCAGCCAGAATCAGAACAAAGAAGCACTGGGAATAATTTTAACCTAATTCACTGGGTGGGAAGACCATAGATGGAATATTGGGTTTACAACCTGCTCAATATTGCACTTTATTTGCATCAGTGGATAGAAATATTGGTGTTTACTTAATGGAGCATCAACTACCCCAGAATCACAATTTGTTATGGTACAGAAGATGGCTATTTGGCCCATTGTGTTTACCCCTGTTTTCTAAGTGAGACCCTAAATATGTTTTTGTCTATTTTAATAATCATTCAATGCCCTCTTGAATGCCTTAGTTTGACCTGCTTCCACCACATTTCAAGACAGCATGATCTAGGCTCTATACAATGCCCCCCCCCCCCCACACACACACCTTGCTAGTTTAATTCCTCCCAAGCAGCTCTAGCAAATTTCCCTGCCAGTATGTTAGTCCCCTTCAAATTTAGGTGCAATCTGTCCTTCGTGTACAGGTCACTTCTACCCCAAAAGAGATTCCAATGACCCAAAAATGTGAATCCTTCTCTCATACACCAGCTCCTCAGCCATATATTAATCTGCTCTATCCTCCTATTCCTGCCCTCACTGGCTCGTAGCATCAGGTGTAATCCAGATATTACTACTCTTGAGGATCTCCTTTTTAAAGACTTAACATTGAAGTCTATCCACCTCAAAGTCTTGTCACAATGCCAATTTAACTTAGTTGCCACTATACAATAAATTAAGACTAAATTAGAATAGATTCCCATCGTAAGGAAACAGGCCCTACCACCCAACAAGTCCACACCAACCCTCCAAAGAGTAACCCACCCAGACCCATTCCCCAACTAATGCATCTAACACTATGAACAATTTAGCATGGCCATTTCACCTGACCTGCACATCTTTGGATTGTGGGAGGAAACCCGCACAGACACAGGGAGCATGTGCAAACTCTGCACAGACAGTTGCCTGAGGCAGGAATTAAACCCTGGTCCCTGGTGCTGTGAGGCAGCAGTGCTAACCACTGAGCCACCAAGCCACCCTTAAATCTTATTTAACAATAAGGAGGCCTCTTCTTGTTAATCTGCCAAATGGTTTTTTTTACTCCATTAGATCAAACAGGACTTGTAGATTCCTACTGGGTAAGAGGTTGGTGGCAGCAAATCTACCCGATGTGCTGTTGTGAGGATTCATCTCAAATAGCAATTATTGCATTGGTAAGGTATTTTTCCTTACCTTGAATACAAGTTTGAGTACCAGGGAATACTGAGATAACATATTAATATTCTTTATTTATCAAATTAGTAACACAACACATGATATATAGTTCCCTGAAATTAAGTCACATGGCCTAACTTTAACTCATTCAACAACTCACTGACTTGTACAGTTCAAATTGAACCTTCAGGGATTTCATAAGCAGTTGCTTTTTATTCACTCGTGGGATATGACACTGCAAGCTGGGCCAGCATTTAGAGCACATCCCTAATTACCCTTGAGAAAGGGGTGGAGAGCTGACTTCTTGCTGCAATCTTTCTATTGTAGATAGATCCATTGTGCTTTTAGGGAGGGAATTCCAGGATTTTGATGCAGTGACAGTGAAGAAACAGAGATATATTTTGAAGTCAGGATTGTGAGTGGCTTGAAGGGGAACTTGCTTGAAGGTGGCTTGAAGGTGGTGTTCCCATCTATCTGCTATCCTTGTCCTTCTAGATGGATGTGGTTGTGGGTTTGGAAGGTGCTGTCTAAAGATCTTTGGAGAATTTCTGCAGCCCATCTTGTAGATCATACAGATTGCTGCTCCCGAACAATGGTGGTGGAGGGAGTGGATACTTGTGGATGTGGTGCCAATCTGGCGAGATTCTTTTGGAGTCAAGCTTCTTTAGAGTTGTTGGACTGCACCCATCCAGGCAAATGGGGAGCATTCCAGCACACCCCTGAATTCTAGATGGTGGGCAAGCTTTGGGGAGTGACGGATGGCATGTGTTACTCACTGCAGTACTCCTAGCCTCTGACCTGGTCTTGTAGCCATTGTGTTTATGTGGTGAGTCTAATTGAGTTTCTGATTAGTGGTAACTCCCAGGATGTTGATAGTGGGAGATTGAATGTCATGGGCCAGTGGTTAGATTGTCTCTTACTGGAGATGGTCATTGCCTGACATTTGTGAGGTACAAATTTCATAACCATTTGGCAGCTCAAGCCTGAATGTTGTCCAGATCTTGTTGCAGTTAAACATGGATTTCTTCAGTTAGTTTGATAACTCCTTCTAGCCTAAGCAAGTCAGGTTAAAGTTCTTGTGGGGCTCCTTCATGTCATAGCTTTAACAGTTTTAATTAATGTTTCTTCATGTAATGCTATTTAACCAATATCCTACCTATATCTAGCTGATATGTGAACTTGTTAATCTACTGCTTCACTGACATGCCTATGATTTCCCTTTCATGTCTCTGGGCAAACCTACCTGTTTTTTTGTCATTGTTTTCTCTCCACGGATATCAATAATAGATTTAGGTTCCTTATATTCATTTAATACCTCTATGAGCTAGCTTATAAGATGACAAGGAAGAGATAAATACTGCTGCAGAAGGCTTAGATGGAGAAATTCAATTGGGTAGGATATAGATGAGTACAAGGGGCATTCTTGTGAGGTACCAGTTTTGATGGTTGGCATGATATCATGTTTGAGCAGAGATGAAGTTCACTTCAAGTTGGCAGGAAGCATCATGCTGAGCTTGCTGTCTCTGCCACAGAAGGAATATCCAGTAAAATGAGACAGATTGGTCTGATTCATTATGTAGGACCAGTACAATTTGGATTCATTTCCAAATCTCCAATGTTCTTTTTTTAACTGGGTTTTTCTCTCTACTCCATTCCTTTTCATGTATAGATCTAGAGGCACAGCCCTTCCCTGTCCCTGAATACTTTGCAGGCTTTGGGTGGATAGTACACTTAATCCTCTGCCGCGCTGGAAGAATGCAACTTTGTTTCCTGTTAAGTCTAGGAACTCACTGCAACATGTCTGCAGTAAACACTCTGGAAAGCTTCAACCACTTGGTAAGTGAAGTGTTCTGCAAAATTACTCTGCAATTTGGATTCCTGGCAAATCTTATGCCGAGCCCATCTTGCAGTTTAGCTGTTGTTGTTGTAGTTTACGAAGTTTGGATTTTGCTTGGAGCGCATGGTTTTATACATGACTTAGGCGGCCTAGTGTCAAGAGTGAGCATGCCTTCACAGGTTTTTAGGCACATGCCAGGATGCCTGATGATATGTCCTTTTCAAGAGGATTACAGAGATTATATTGTCATTCAGAACTTTAACAGCAACTAATCTATGTACGCTTAAGTGTCAAGTCGTATCTTGCTAATAGCCACAGGCTTTCAATCAGGCCCTTTCTGATATCCTCACTGTAACAATAATTAATGACATAAACAATGTTGAAAAAATAATTTTTGCAACAGCAGTATGTAACCCTGCCCCATTCTGCACTAATGCACAAAACATATTTCTGTCCCTCTGCCTCCCACTCCATATCAAACAGTTATTGCCAGAAATTGCAATGTTCTATAGCCCTTGGCAGTCCCACCTTCAATTGGCTTCAGTCTTTCTGCACACACATTATACATAATTGATGATCTAGAAAAAACTAACACCTGGTTCAGTTATGGTGATGGACGGTGAAGAGGGGCATGTTCAGACATGTTCAGATTAGAATAGTTAGGTGATTGTTTTCATTTGACTGGCGTGGACACCATGGGCCAAAGGGCCTTTCTCTGAGGTGTAGATCTCTCTGATTCCATGACAATTCTGACACTGCATCAGTTATTCTGCTTGTAGCTGCTAATTAACCATGGCTAATCAGGACCAGCGGCAAATGGACACGGGTAACCTCACAACTTGTTAAAAATGAGGATAAGAATTGCAAGTATTAATGTGCGCAGCATAAAATCTACTGCGCGATGTATTTCAATGCTGGCCTTCCTGGCCAATGTCAAAGCCGATGTCCTGTTTCTGCAGGAGTGTGGGATATCGCACCTCAGCAGTTACAGGAGATGGTCGAGCTTGTGGACCCATGGGCCGTCAGTTTGGTCGGGGGGCAACGATAACCGCTCCTCAGGCCTGGGTATCCTGTTGCGAGGAGGCAACTTCACCATCTCCGAGGTTAAGGAGGTGGTGGGCGGGCGCCTCCTCGTTGCTGATGTTACATACAGAAACGCTACCGTGAGACTAATCAACATGTACGCCCCAGTGGGTAAGAGTGAACGGTTGGCCGTCCTGCAGCAGCTTCCACTGTTGCTGGCTACGATGAGGCCGGTCATTCTGGCTGGAGACTTCAACTGTATCATTGATGCAGATGGACGATCCGGCGGGGGGGGCAGTAAACTGGACGCCAGGCCCAGAGCCCTGATGGAAACGGTCAAAGATGCCAAGCTGCACGACGTCTTCAGCGCCCCTGCAGATGGAGCGCAGCGTAGATACACCTGGTCATGGGCAGACGGGTCTATCTGCTCAAGGATAGATGATCTGTTTGTGTCCCGAACGCTCTCGGTCAGAACCACTGACGTCAAGCCAGTGTTCTTCTCTGACCACACCTCCTGCTGGCCGACTGTCACCTACAGACGAGCAGCGGGCTAGTAAGGGAACGTGGAAACTGAACACCAAGCTGTTGATCCCGGGAAACATTGAGGAGCTCAAGAGGGACTACGCAGGTTTGAGAACCATGAAGCCCCTCTTTGAGTCCCCAGCGGACTGGTGGGAAACAGTAAAAGGGAACATCAAGAGGTTCTTCATCCTCAAAGGTGTTCAGGAGGCGAGAGAGAGGCGGGGAAAACTGTCCCAGCTCCAGGAAAGTATGCAGAACCTGCTCCTGCTGCAGACGTGCTCTGAACGGCAATGGGAGCACACCTCCTGCCCACCCTTTGGAGCTCTTCCCAGATCCTGTGTGGTGGAATGTTTAAGGCATCATGTGAGAGATGTCATTCCCCAGCAATGCTACTCTGGATTATCAGGTGAGATTATGTGCTCAGGAACTTGGAGTGCAACTCAAAGCAACAACTCTCTGACTCAGAGGTGAGAGGGTTACCTCTGAGGCACTGCTGAAGCAAAGGGTGTTAAATAAACAAGCTGAGCTTGACATGGATGGAAGGAGAAAATTCTCTGGTATCCGGTGTCCTGATGTCACATTCAAGACAGTTGTAAATGTTTGCTATAGCATTGAACAAGAGAATGTCATAACTTTATTGATTATGAGAAAAAAGAAACATTTCTCCCCTTTCAGTACTTCCAACCCCTATGTTAAAGAATACAGATACCTGAACAAAGTTAAAACAATAACCATACAAACATCCAAGTATTGATTGCTTGAATGTGAGCATTCCCTGCAGTAAACTATATTCAAATTGTAGAATTTGTTTTATATCTAAGGGCCGGTCCCTTTGCAGATTTGAGAGTCCATTGGCACTTCTTTGAGACTGAACCTAAATGCTGAGAATTGACAGTACAGCTCACCATCCTGGGTGTTACATCTGGTCTTGAACTAATTTCCTATCCAAAGTGCAACCCTTAGTAAGGATGAAGTGGAGAAGAAGGATAGAAGATCTCGCGAGAGAAGCTAAGGTTTTTCTGCTGCCTTGTCTCTGGCACTGACATTAGTTGTAGCTTCAATACTTAAGGCTCAGCCATTGTCTACCTCTGTATGGACTAGCAATCACAACAGGGGACGTACAGTCACAGTGTCATAGAGATGTATAGCACGAAAACAGACCCTTCGGTCCAACTTGTCCATGCCAGTCAGATATTCTATATTAATCTAGTCCCACTTGCCAGTATTTGGGCAATGTCCCTTTAAACTCTTCCTCTTCATATACCCATCCAGATGCCTTTTAAAAATGTTGCAATTGTACCAACCTCCACCACTTCCTCTGGCAGTTCATTCCACGCACGCACCACCCGCTGTGTGAAAAGGTTACCCTTAAATCCCTTTTAAACACTTCCCATCTCATCTTAAACGTATACCCTCTAGTTTTGATCTCCGCCACCCCTTGGCTACTCATTCTATCCAGGCCTCTCATGATTTTATAAAGCTCTATTAGGTCACCCCTCAGCCTCCGACGCTCCAGGGAAAACAGTCCCAGCCTATTCAGCCTCTCTCTATAGCTCAAACCCTGCAAACCTGGCAACATCCTTGTAAATCTTTACTGAACCCTTTCAAGTGTCACAACATCTCAACCCTTTCAAGTTTCACAACAGGGAGACCAGAATTGAAGGTAGTATTCCAAAAAAAGGCCTAATCGACCAGATCAACACCTCTACTCAATGCTCTGATCAATAAAGGATGTGTACCAAACATCTTGGTAAAATCTAGTCAGTGTCGCTCTTAGTGGAGCAACTGCCCATAATTCTACTGAGCAAACTGTGCAAAATATTCATTAAAAAGCAACATTGCTAGATAGCCATTAAATTTGCTGACACTCTTTCGTGCCTTTGCAGTATAAATAGGACAGTCATTTGGGATCAGGAAGTTTCCTTTCACAGCTGCTGATTTAACATTTGCAACTTTGCCTATACGTCACCCAGTTGAGTCACCATCCTGTTCCACCTGCTGCCTGAATATCTGCTGAAATGTAAAACACACTAATCTGACAGTAAAACTGCAACAAGGCAGTTACAACACTGTGCCTCATGAGCCACTTCCACCTCACACCTGGACATTGCTGTCACTATGTAAGATCTCCTCTGGGAATAATTGAGTGAGATTCAGCATATTCAGCTTTCTATAACCAGAACTAATCACACTTTGCATTAACTCTTTGAGGTATCTTTAAAGAAATGGATTAAGAATTTCGGGAGCTGTTTGCAGTAACTGAATAATGAACAATTTGATTAATAATTTGGTAATTTATCATTGACCAGCAATTGAATTGTACTTACCATATCAATACAGTGGATACAACAGCAGGTCAGACGCTGGGAAGCCTGCAACAGAAGACTGACTTCCTGACTCTCAAAGCCTGCCCAACATCCATAAAAGATCACCTGTCCTTCGGTGAGAAGTTTATGAAGAAAAACACCTTTGACCACAAGTCGATTAGGAAGTGGTCAGCACGTAGTGTCCTTGGGACCCTTTGGGAAAAGGAGAAGGCGGATTCTACTGAGCGGTTCCCTGAGCAGACTTTCAAAGCTATTTGGCAGAATGCCTCATCGCCAGAACTTTCCAACAAGCACCAAGACATGGCTTGGCTGGTGGTGAGAAGGGCTCTGCCTGTGAGATCCTTTATGCATGCCCGGACTCTCAGCCGCACCCCACGCTGCCCTCAAAGCGGCTGCGGGGGGGATGGGACTGTCACACACCTCCTTCTGGAATGTGCCTACGCAGAGGAAGTCTGGAGAGGAATGCAGTGGTGTTTGTCAAGGTTCGTCCCGAGCAGCGCCGTGACGCGGGACTCCGTGCTCTACGGCCTGTTCCCCGGGACGCACACTGAGACAAACATCGACTGTGCCTGGAGGATCATCAACTCGGTGAAGGACGCTCTCTGGGCGGTCCGAAACCTGCTGATCTTCCAGCTGAAGGAGTTGACCCCGACTGACTGTTGCAGACTGGCACATTCCAAGGTCCAGGACTATGTGTTGAGGGACGCGCTGAAGCTTGGGGCAGCTGCCGCCAAGGCCTGGTGGGGAAAGACCACCGTGTAACATCTGCCTGCCTAAGATGAACAGGGGGCCCACGCAATCATTTGGGCTCTGCTGACGCCTCAGATAAATATGTTATTGTACAGACCTGTAAGTATGAATGATTACTCTGTTTAGGTACGCAAAGAAATGGAATGTTTACATATGTATGGCATGTCCAATGGTACAGATCATCAAAGTATTTTATGAATAAAGTATATTTTTGAAATAAAGAAAGATTTACCATGGCTAATCAGGATAATCTTGTTCTCCTGAGCTGCATCAAACAATGGTTTACCTGAGGAGGTTATCTGTAGTGAACGCCGAATCAATCTTTTCTGGCTGAGTGCTAGCTGACATTTTTTGGAAGGTTTTTCACCGTGAGGTTGAGTGGGTTTTTCACTTTATCTGATCAAATTCATCTCATTAATTACCCACACCTCCCTAATGACACCCCTCTCGATCAAATCTGTCCCCATTTTACCACATGCTGTTCTTGTGGTAATACATTATTTTGGGATATCCTGTACATGACTGGCATCCTGGGGGCCTGGCACCCTCTTGCACAAGCACTGGCAGGCCAGAGCTGCTCTGCATGGTGATTGACATTGGCTTCACACATAAGAAAAAATTGGGAAAGTCTGGTAAGATAAGGGGCTGAGTATTAGTAAGGTGCATTGGAACATTAATGAGGTATTTAATAAACAATAATTGCCCCACATTGTCAACTGAGAGTGTGCCTTTCCTGCGCCTCTTGCAGAGGGGGTTGTCGGGGCTGGTTCTGCACGGCGCGGGCACGGGGGTGGTCCTCTCGGCCTACGCCGATGACATGCTCCTCACTTTCACCGACCCGACTGACCTGGGGAGGAAGTACAAGTGCCAGGCCGTGTACTCGGCGGCGTCTTCCGCCAGGATCAACTGGGCCAAATGTTCCGGACTACTGGTCGGTCCGTGGCGGGTGGACTCTCTGCCGGAGGAGTTTCGGGGGTTCAGCTGGAGTACCACCCATCTCCTCTACCTGGGGGTCTACCTCAGCCCGGCTGAGGAATCCTGGCCGGCCAACTGGCAGGAGCTGGAGGCCAAAGTCTCTGCTTGCCTAGGCCGCTGGACAGGACTGCTCCGAGTGCTATCTTACAGAAGTCGAGTGCTGGTCATAAACCAGCTGGTGGCCGCCATGCTGTGGTACCGGCTGGTCACTTTGGTCCCTCCTCCTGGCTTTGTCGCTGACATCCAGAGAACGTTGGTCGACTTCTTCTGGGACAAAAAGATGCACTGGGTCGCTGCGCAGGTTCTGAGTCTCCCTATTGAGGAGGACGGTCAGTCGCTGGTGTGTGTCGCACCCAGGTCGGGACATTTCACATTCAGACCTTGCAGCGATACCTTTACGTCAAGCCTCCTCCTAGGTGGTGCGCCACCTCAACTACGACACACAGCTCCTGTTCGTCGACCGTGATGGTTTGGAGGTCGCCTCAAGACGCTGCCTGTCTTTTACCAGGACCTGATCACTGTCTGGAACATAGTCGAATTGCATCACGCCTACCCTCCGGCTGGAGTCAGGGAGCCGTTGCTCAGGAATCCGCACCTCCGTACTCGCGGGTTCGAGTGGCTGTCGGAGGGGAGGGCCGTGGCGGCGAGGGTGACCAGGGTCGGGGACGTGCTGGGTGCCGGGGGCCTGGGCTGGACGCTGCCGCAGGACATAGCAGGGCAGCGGTAGACGTCCAGTACATGGCCACCGCCATCCGACGCCTTAAAACGGCGGTGCTCGGACCCGACGTAGTGCACCAGTTGGAGGACGCCCAGGTGTGCGGTGGGA
>NC_057731.1:12788474-12817516 GCF_004010195.1 Chiloscyllium plagiosum
AAAAAAAATCAACTGAGAGTGTTCAGTCCCACTCGTACACTCCACTTGATTTGAAACTTGCTTTTTAATTGTTTTCCTTGCGTATTCTTAAAAGAGAAAAAAAGTTAAAAAAAATGTCTGGAGTTTGGGATATAATCTGCACAGGGCAGTTTGCTGTTGGGTAGATGGTCTTCAGCTCCTGTTGTCACTGTAGTCCAGTCAATTTGAAGCAATAATCGCCCTTTATTGTCAACTCCACACTGTCTATTGAGACACCTGCCACACCACTCGGCAAATAATGCAATGAGATGCTCCTGATTTTTCGAGAAGCCTCTTGGACTTCATGTCTAATCCTATCACAGATTTCACCAGAGCCCACGATACGTTTCTACAGTCTGGGAAGCACATTATCATCTTAGGATGAGGGGCTAGTAAATGCTGAAGAGCTAAATGTTGCTTAGTGGGCCTTTTTTTGGTCAAAAGCCATACTTCATTGAATTGTGAAGTTCAGGAACCTCCAGGGTATTGCTAGTGAATTCCTAGTTCAATAGTAATGAAGTCGGAAATTCAACAATGCAGTGAAATCGGATAATTGTATCATGCTTCTGCCATGATTCAATGGCAAGGGAACTTCAAAGTCATGCTAAACAATTCACTTGGTTGAGACATCCATGGTTAGAAAATTTGCCAATTTTGTTGCAGCAAGACTTGATAAGGTTCCCCAATTTGCTACGGTTCTGGCTCTTGGCTAAGAAGGGACGAACTGGCTCCCCTCTCTTTTAACACCCGCCCTCGCAATTGGTTGAATCAATGTTAATTTAAGAAGGATCACTTCCCCTGTGGAAACCCCTGACCACAGGAACAAGTGTTTTAAAAGGGCCCATTTTAACTCGGCTTTCTTGCATTAACAAAATGAGTGAGTTTATTGATTACTAAAGGATGAGAAGAATTAGTAATGCAACACATTTGAAATGAGAGTTGAGTCCAAAAAGATAAAAGCTCACAGATTTCCAGATCAGTCACTGAATTACTCATGCAGAGTTGGTAGTTGAACTTTGTGGCCATAGTAATAGAGGTTAGTAGTAATGCTTAGGCGAACTGTCAATTTCATGATCCTTAGTTTTGCAGATTGGTTGAGAGTCTGTAATTCTGATTCCTTTTGAATTGGTTTGCTGTACTCACAGGGAGAGAGGGCCTTCCATTCCCTGTAACACAGGGATGACTAGGGAATAGTTCTTCAGCTTTGAGCACCACGGCGCATTAATGTTCGAGCCAAGATTGGAACACAGGAGAGTGTTCAGTCCCACTCATGAACTCCAATTGAGTCAAAACTGGCTTTTTTTTAAATCATTTTCCTTGTGTATTCTTCAAAGAGAAAAAGAAACAAAACATGTCTGGAGTTTGGAATATAATCTGCAGGGGGCAGTTGGCACTTGGGTAGATGATCTTCAACCCCCATCGTCTCTTTGGTCAAGTCTGTTTGAAGTTTCTTTGACAGATGTTACACAGAAATGTTTATACCTGTAGTTATTTTGTTTCAATAGCACTTGTGCTCTTTTAAAATTAAATTTTGGAATTAAGGGTTAGAAATGCCCATAGTTTTGTGGTTCCAAAAGTATTCTGGATTATGTTTGCTGTAACCCGGAAGGAGGTATATAGTGGCTTTTGTCTTATTCCTGTTGTTCCAGTGGTATAGACTGTCTGAACTGCCTGTAAAGTAGATGGTACAGTCCCAATAATTGGAACAATGAGGTAATTCCCTTTAGTCATTGCCAAGTAGCCCTAGATATCTGTGTTGAGCCCTGGATATCTGGTTAATATAATGGTAAGGGACTGTGATATCAGCTATATCCCAGCATGCCTTCTTTTCTGCTCATCACCTGGCATTATTAAAACCTACTGTTGGACACTTTGTAAGCAAAGTCCATCATTAATGTAACATTGAGAAAAAAGGTGCCTTTGACAGCTCAGTCACTTACGTAACAAGTATTCAGTAATGACTCTTCTAAACAAGGCATAAAAGCTGCACCTCTGGTCAGGATGCATGGGCTGCGAAATGGAATGACATACAATCAGAGATGCCAAGAGAGTTAATGGCAGAATAATGCTTTAGCTTTGACCGCAAGATTAATACAGGTGCCAGCATGTCATAATTGGTGTTTTGATTTTTTTTAACTTACCAGAGTGTTTTCAATCAATGATTTCAGTCTCATATTAAGGAATGTTGGGCTTTTAGCTCCGTGAATTCTTAAAATAGGTGAACACTGCAATTGCGATGCTGAGAGACTGTCACTTTTCTGGAGATGTTGTCTGTTGTTTGAAACCTTAAGTCAAAGCTGCACATGGAAAGAGTCCTAGCTTGCTTTAGAAAGAAGCATAGCTAATTCACCCACATGTACACTTCAAACTCCAACATTACCAGAACAAATGATCTGATATTTCACTGATTTGCTATATGTGGGGTGATAATGTAGCACATGTTGAAGATGACAAAAGGAGCTGACTTTTAAAACCCTATTGCCTGTTAGCAAATAAAATAACTTTGTGATTTCCATCTGACATTGTTACATCACAAATCTTTTGTCCACATGTCAGGCAATATTTTATTCTGGAATTTTTTGACATGCCTCCACATATAAAACATGCTCTCTGGATTTATTAATAGCTTCCATTATTTGGTAAAGGAGGTCAGTAAAATTGTCATTTGCTCATGACAATTTAGAATGGCTTGTTGGTCAACTGAAAGGTCAATTTGAAATGTCAAATAACTCATTATAGTCATGCAGATTCAGAAAGAAGAGGAGGATTAAAATGAGATCGAAAGATGCCAATGAGTAATATCGGCAATAAATTTTTGCATAATATCATTTACCATCCAATTAAAAAAAGGGAGAGAACAGTCTAGTGAACAAGAGCTGCATTTTGAGTAATAGTTACAATTCCTCTTTGATATTTAAAATAATAATAATGGGTAACCGGGGAGTCTGTATTAGCATCATTTCAATTGGGAGCTCATTAACTTCCAAGATGGAAGATTGGGGGTTCAAGATGGATCTCAGGGGCTTGAGCATTATGTCTCGGCTGACACTTCAGTCGTGTTGTATTGCAGTACAGAGCTGGTGCTTCACTGTCAGAGGTGCAGTCGTTCAGATAAAACATTAAATTGAAATCCACAACTGATGCCAAAGTTCTTCCAGTGCTGTTTGAAGAAGTCCGTAGAATTTCTCTCTGGCGTTCATCGAATGTGGCAATAGAGAAAGGGGGTATATTGATGATTACCTTCCAAAATTCTTCCAATTTCTGGAAATGTTCTTGCAGACTTGAAAATAGCAAATAGAATCCCATTCTTATCAAGTGAGAGAGAGGGAGACTAGAAAACGACAGGCCTGTTAGGTTCTACAATTACTACTAATTGTAGAACCTACTATAAAGGAATTGGTAACTGGACGTTTCAGAAATAATGCTTTACTTACGCATGCAGTCTAAATTTATAAAAGGGAAATCATGTTTGACAAATACATTGAAAGTTTGTTTAAGGATGTTACTTGCAGCATTGAAAAATGGGAACCAGTGGATGCAGTATCTTTTGAAATGACAAACACAGAAGGTTAGTTAATAAAATTAGAGCACAGGGATTGGGGATAATATACTGGAACAAACTGAAAATTGGTTAACAAACAGAAAGCAGAGAGAGGGTACAAATCAGTCATTCTGAGAATGATGGGCTTATTCATAGTGGAGTCTTGCAAAGATCAATGCTTACTCCACGGCTGTATCCAAATAAATGAATGAATGTGGGAACTACTTGCAATATTTCCAACTTAACGCAAAACCTGGCAGTGAGCAAAGTCAAATGGGGCGAATTGAGTGAGTGGGCTAGAACATGGCAGATGGAATGTAATGTGAATGAATGTGAAGTTATCCAGTTTAGTAGAACAAAATAGAAATACCTAATATTTCATAAGAAGTTGGACATGTGGTTGTCCAAAGGACTTGGGTAGAAAGTGAGGGCTGCAGATGCTGGAGATCAGAGCTGAAAATGTGTTGCTGGAAAAGCGCAGCTGGTTAGGCAGCATCCAGGGAACAGGAGAATCGACGTTTTGGGCATAAGCCCTTCTTCAGGTTCCTGAAGAAGGGCTTATGCCTGAAACGTCGATTCTCCTGTTCCTTGGATGCTGCCTGACCTGCTGCGCTTTTCCAGCAACACATTTTCAGCAAAAGACTTGGGTATTCTTATCCATGAGCCATTAAAAGATAGCATGCACTTACAACAATTAATAAGGAAGGCACCTGGTATGTTGGTCTTTATCACAAGGGAGATTGAGTACACAAGTATGCAATGATATAGACCCTTGGTGAGCCTTCTATAGTATGTACAGTCTTCGTCTCCTTATATAAGGAATGATATACTTGCCAAAACATGTGTGCAACAGTAGTCTACGATGGCGACAGTAGGTTATGAGGAGAGATTGATGAGACAAGGCCAAAAAAACGGTATTCCCCAGAGTTTCAAAGAATGAGAGGTAATCTCATTGAAGCTTACAAAATCCTTACAGGATGTGACAAGGTGGATGTAGATAGGATGTTTCATTTGCTGGTGAGTCTCAAAGCAGCGGGCATAACCTCAGATTAAGGGATAGATTGTTTAAGATTTTGATGAGGAGGAATTTCTTTAATCTGGGAGTGGTATAGCTTTGGAATTCTCTATTTCAGAGGACTGTGGAGATTCACACATTGAAATTGTCCGAGGCTTAAAATGATAGCTTTCTGGAAGCTAATGACACCAAAGCATTCAGAGCTAGTGTGTGAAAGTGGTTTGGACTATTTGACCAGCCACGATCTTATTGAATGATGGATCAAATTCAATTCCTATACGGCCACAAATTTATGTTTCCCTAAACCAGCATTCCTAAGAACAGATTATCTTGTCAACATTTCTTTGTTGTTTGAGGACATTGTGTACAAGTTACCTGCCATACTTCCTACATTACAACAGGGGTGGCGTTTCCAAATAATTGTTGATTGTGGAGCACACTGGTGCATTCTGAAATTGTGAAAGAGAGGATATAAATGCTAAAGATATCACTCCTACCACACCTCCAACAGTGCAGCACTTCCTCAACACTGCTCCGTGTCTGAATAACTCATGAGTCGACATTTTGGGAGTCAGACTTCAACTCACAACTTTCTGAGATTTGTTTGGGCAAGATAGGCCACTGATTCACCCATGCTGTCTCCCCTTTGCCATTAGTAGGTTTCTATAGCTGGGGTTAAGGATGCTATAAACTTTGCTTGCTTTTATTTTCGGTTTGCATGCATGTAACACCTCCAAACTTTGTTATTCATCTTGTTGAGATTTCTACTATCTGTTGGTGTCTGTCCTTACTAAGCTTTTTAGCTATGGTGGTTTGCCTCTTTGTACTGACTGGGATTCTGTCTACAGTTTCTTCTGTAACCATACATGAAAAAGCAATAAAATGGTATATTTAATATACCCGAGCCACTTGATATCAAGTAGCCTTGGGATCTTTCAGAAATCCCCTTACTTCCTTTTCAATCTGTTTCCTGTGGAGTATATCGATTAAAGTTTAACAGTTCTTTTACTGTGCCCTGTTTGGCTAATCTGTTTTCTATTAGGTACTTGGCTAATTTCTTAACTTCTTTTAGCTTGCTTGGAGATTCAGCACTATCCATCTTGTTGCTTTAAATTTTTGCTATAGCAACCTGCTCAGGGAAATGTTATTATACACCTCTAGAGGAGGTGGGACTTGAACTTGGGTTCCCTGGCTTAAAGGTAGGGACTCTTCCATTCTGCCACAACACTATTCTTGTGGCTTGCTCTTCATTCCCACTTTCCATGTCGCTGTCAACCCACTTCCCAATATACTGTAAAACAAAGAACTGCAGATGTTGGCGATCTGAAATAAAAAGAGCAATTGAAGATGAAACTCAACAGATCCGGAAGCATCCATAGGGAGAAAGTCAACTGTGCCAGGACGTTAACTTGCAATTTTTGTTTTTGTCCTAAAATGGCATATAGTATTCAAGTATCTGAGTCACACTACTTTAGTGAACTTCATAGCATTACAAGAATTATCTACCCTCAAGATTGTTCTCTGTGGTAAGAATCACTATCCGGAACTGCTCCCTAGTGGAACATTGTCAGACATCTTCTGAAACAGAAGGAACATTGTTTGTGGGTGGTTGCTATGATAGTGCGAATTGTGCTTGAGAAAGGTGATTAATTATTGCGCAATGAATACAGTGGAAAGCTGCAGAAAATAGATTTGAGTGGTAAAGTTTGAAAAAAAAGTTAAATGTCAGCCTTATCAAGATCTTTGAAGACTTCAAATTATTAATTTCCTTTAGTCTGTACAGTCCCCAAAATTATCAGAGATAATTGGTCTGTGTGAGATTTTTTTTACCCGTGTATGAAAACAGAAAAACCATTGTGTATTTTTGGAACATATTGTGGTGCATTATAATGTGTGAAGATAAAGAATTTCCATGTTACCAGTTTCATCGAGTCATAGAGATGTACAGCACGGAAACAGATCCTTCGGCCCAACTCGTCCATGCCGACCAGATATCCTAAATTGATCTAGTCCCATTTGCTAGCATTTGGCCCATATCCCTCTGAACCTTTCCTGTTCATGTAATCATCCAGATAGCTTTTAAATGTTGTATTTGTATTTGCCAGTACCACTTCCTCTTGCGGCTTGTTCCATTGACACACCACCCTCTGTGTGAAAGAAATGCCCCTTCAGGTGCCTTTTATATCTTTCCCCTCTCACCTTAAGCCTATACCCACTATGTTTGGAGTCCTCTACCCTGGGGAAAAGACCTTTGCTATTCACCTTATCTATGCCCCTCATGATTTTATGAAATTTGTCTTCAAAGAAGAGATGGTTTGAGTAATAGCAAATGAACAATAAATGATTAATTTGGGTACATTTGACTTTTTCTGAGTGTGTCACACTGATGGCTTCATTATATATTTCATTCATTTTTATTGTACATTGCACCTTTGTCTTTTCTAACCGTGGTGAACGATATTATTTCACAGAGAATGCAATGCTGTAGCCTAGGTGGGATTATTTCACACTCATTGCAGCAAATCATCTGAAAAACTACACTGAACTTGGATCTGAGTTGTATTTTTAATCCTCTTCTGCATTACACAAAATCCCGGTGACAATCCTACTACTCTTGTGTATTCCAACCAAACTATACTTCACTGTTTGAGTTGTGATACAAACTTTGATCTCGGTTACTGTTTTTGGAATCACAGAATTCTCATGGTGCAGAATGAGGCCATTGGGCCTGTGGTTCCTACTCTGGCTCTCTGAACGTTTTGATTTTGTGTTACCATCTTCCTTTTCCCCATAACCCGACAAAGTTCTTTCTGTTTAAATGATCACCCAATGCCTTCTTTAAGGTATCAGTTGAACCTGTAATCCCAACTGGTACATTTGTTATGAACCAGACCAGACCCCATCAAAATATTTTCAGGAAGTAACTGAGACCCTAACTTCTTATTTTAAAGGCAGAAGTGCTGTGTTCCTGATGCAGTTTGGCTGGTCAAAGTTCTCAGCATTCAGCAACACAATTTATTCAAACACTACAATGAAAGTCCAACAAAAGAAAGAAGCACTTAGAATAACTTAACTCTTTTGGAAAACCTAACAGAACAACAGATACAGTAACCATGACCAATTGACTGTTCCAATATAGTAACATTCCAAAAACACACCCTTGGCAAAAAGACAAAGGCAGAAGGAGGTTGTTTGACATGCAATTTAGCAGCAGAGAGAGGAAGTATATCAAGCAAAGAGCTCAGAGAGAGTAGCAGCCAGGAGACATTTACTGCAGCTTCCAACCCTGTTCAAACTCCAACAGCGACTCCTTCAAGCTAAACCTAAAAAAAACAAAAAATAACTAGAAATTCTGGTGTGTGAGAACTGGCCGTCCAGTCTGCTTCTCTTGTTTCAACTTTAAAACAAAACCCCACAAGGTTACCACAGACTGCTCGCTGCCTGTTAGCCAATCTCTCTGTAAATGAAACCAGGACGAAACATATCTCTTAAAGCCACAGCATGGTCACACAGTCCAAACCCAAACTATACACTGTGTGAAAACATTTCCTCAACTTGCATTTGTTTCTATTGCACAAGATTTTAATTCTGTGCCGTCTGATTCTCGATCCATTTATGTCTGGGAAATAGTTTCTCCCTGTCCACCCTGCCCAGACACCTCTTGATTTTGAATAGTTTGATCAAATCTCCCCTTCGCCTTCTTGTCTTCAGAGTCCTTTCCCACAACCTGCGTGGTTATTGTCTTCTCACCTTCACCTTGCTTGATTTATCCATGTGAATGGCCAACAAATCACAGAATGGTGCTGTTAAGTTGTCACCATCATGGATCTAAATGTGTATATCCTCACATTCCTGAGATAAGATACCTCTATGTTCTTACTCAAAACATAATTTGGGCATCTCTCATCAATTTTCAATGATTGTCAAAGTCCTACTAGACTTACATGGAATTACATTGAATTGGTCATTTACATGGAAAAAGAATACAAGGTGAAGGTGGGAAAATGACCATGGAATGGGTTCTGACAATAGGTGAAAACTCAGAGAAAAGCCAATTGGCCTTGATTAGTCTACACATATGTTTTTGGTTCACACAAGCCCCTTCCCATCCTGCACACTTAGTCGATTTTGTTACATTAGCACTTTGAGTATTAACATTCACCATCTGAAGAATGTTTTACAATTGTGCTTTCCATAACTGCCAAGTCCCTGGATGTGGCCTAAGCCATAGAATCTCCAGCCCCTGAATTTCTGATCCTTTCAGATTAAAATAATCTATTTCTCTCTGCTGTGATTGAAATATGAGGAGAATGATTTGATACATTAGAAGCAGATCACAGAGAGGCTAGAGAATGTGGTATTGTACAGATTAGGGCATCATATACTTAAATAGAGAATGAAAAGATGTCAGATCTATTCTTCTCCCTTGGCAAAACATAAACAGAAGTAGCATCCAAACTTCATACAGGTACTGCAAAGACTTCAAAGCAAATGGAAAACATGACGGCTGACCTTAAAATTATACTTGGCTGCACTAAGATGATTCATGTAGTTGAAGAACATCATGAAGCAAATGTTAACTCCAACATCTGCACACATACAAAGAAACACTGAGATCTCCAAACATGACCTTTCGGCCATCTAGTCCTCACTGACCCTCTGAAGAGCATTTCACTAGACCCACCCCATCCCTGTAACCCTGCATCTCCCATGTCTAATCCACTTAGCCTGCACATCCCTGGACACTGGGGCAATTTTGCATGGCCAATCAACCTAACCTGCACATCTTTGGACTGTGTGAGGAAACCAGAGCACCTGGAGGAAATCCATGCAGACACGGGGAGAATGAGCAAACTCCACACAGACAGTTACACAAGGCTGGAATTGAACCCAGTTCTCTGGTGTTGTGAGTCACTGTGCTACCACATGGTTCTCTTGATAAACGATCTCCTGTTCCTTTCCACCTTTACAGTTGGGTACCAACGGGAAGGTATAGATCTGCCGCACTGCTGATTCATAATATGTCAGTATAAATACAAGTTAGTGTAGCTGCTAATGATCTGCTCCAGTGAAGAGTAAGATGAACCCTTAGTAACTGCAATACAGTTATATGAATGATGGATTCAAACTACAGTATCTGTATCAGTTCTAAATCCCATTACTTCCCCGTTCCAGTAACCTCACTCATTCTATTATTGAACAGAGCTGAGGGAAGCTGATGCTGGAGTCTTAGTGGTAAATTTCTGTGTTGTTAGATGGAAACTTATAACATCATTTTTGATTGGGCTTTTGCTAGTTTCCTGCTTTTTATTTTTAATAGCCATTCTTCATTTCGAGATCTCATCTTTGGGGAATTTTACTGAAGTAAAAGGCAAGACACAAAATAGTTTTACCTGTGAGGAATTCCCTCTGTCCAGTTAGATTGTTGGATGGGAATGAAGAGGAGGATCAGCAGGCAACACAGCAAGCTATGCATCAGAAAAGATTTACCAGGAATGGAGGGTTTGAGTCATAAAGATAAACTGGGGAGTTTTTCACTGGAGTGTGGGAGGTTGAAGGGTGACCCTATAGAGATTTATCAAACCATGAGGTGATAAGGTGAATAGCAAAGGTCTTTTTTCTAGGGTGGGGGAGTTAAAAACTCAAGGTGACAGGAGAAAGATTTAAAAAGGACATGCAGGGCAACAGTTTTCACACAGAGGGTGTTCCATGTGTGAAATGAACTGCCAGAGGAAGTAGTGGATGTAGGTACAATTGCAACATTTCAAAGAGATTTGGATGAGCACATAAGTAGGAAAGGATTGGAGAGATATTGGTCAAACACAGGCAAGTGTTTGATTTGGAACATGGTTTGCGTGGACCTGTTGGATCGAGGAGTCAGTTTCTGTGTTGAATGACTCTATGACCCTATCTCAGTGTTCCTTTGTACACGTGCAGATGTTGTTGGAGTAAACATCTGCTCCATGACGGTCCTCAGCTCCATGAATCCTCTTAGTGCAGCCAAATGTAATGTTGCAGTCATGTTTTCTATTTGCTGTACATCTTTGAAGTCTTTGCATTGACTGCATGAAGTTTGGATGCTATATCCATTCATGTCTTTGCATGGGAGAAGAATAGATCTGACATTTTTCATTCTCCATTTGAGTATATCATGCCCTAAACTGGACAATACCTCTCTGTGATCTGTGGCTCACACTGGGACAATTTAAGAGGAGTTCTTGTGACATGGATGTCACTAGCAGGATAGAACTTTTATTCTCTGCCTGTGTTGCCTTGAAGAGGTAGCTTTCGACCACCTTCTGGAGCCATTTTAACCACAGAGCCCTCGAGAAGGAAGCACACTGTTTTTAGTCACTCTGCCTCATACACGGGACTGGAGACAGCCATTTCCTTCTCTAAACGACACGATTGAACCAAATGGGTTTTTCCAAGAATCTGACTGCCACTTTTATTCTCATAGCTGCTTTTTATTTTGATGGATTATTAAACTGAATTCAACTTTGCAAACTAGCATTGCTGAACTAAAACTCATATTGCCTGTATCACTAATCTAGTAATTTAAGCAGTGCATTATTAAACATGTAAGTCCTCATAACCCCTGACCCTCTAAGTTCACATATGTGGGCTAGCGAGTACAAGTGATGGAGTCCATGTTTTAAAATTCAGTCATTGATTGCGGGTGTCAGTGGAGGGGCCAACATTTATTTCCCATTCCAAAATTGCCCCCCAAGAAGCTGCCTCCTTGAACCACTGCAATTCATGGGGGTGGGGTGGGTGGGGTAGGGCTGCTGGGGTTAGGTAGGCTCTCCATCCTGTTTGGAAATGAATTCTGTGGTTTTGACCCAATGACAACGAAGAGGCAGTGACATAGTTTCAATCAGGATGGGGTCTGGCATGGACAGGATGTATTGGGTGCTTTTTACCGCCAGCACCTAATCTAATGGAATCTGCTATTGATTCCTTCCATCTCTGTTTCCTGCATCTTTCATTGATGGAAAGAAAATAAACATGAAATGTAATGCCTTCACTGCTGTCCATTTTACTCTTCCTACTTTGTGTGGTTGCCCAGGGAGACACCAAGCCGGCTAGTTACGTGATTGGTGAGATGAGGAGCGGATGATCAGGAGAGAGAACTGGCTCCCACTATGGGACACCCACTGTGAAACTCCCTGAAATTATCAATGCCGAAAAATGGCAAAATCCAGTCCAGAGCTTCATTTGAAAGAATTTTCATCAGAACTTGTTGAATAATTCCTTTTTTACTTCCGCATTTGAATAATTAGGAAAACGGAGAGAGGGTCAACCAGGTCTTTACGCTCTGGAATTTCAATGAATGAGACTTGATCTTGTTAAAACTTACAAAATCTTAAAAAGCATACACACAGTAGATGCAGGTGAGATATTTCTCCTGGTTGGGGGAGTCTAGAAGCAAGGGGGGGGGATGCACAAGTGAGAGATCCCAATTTGTCCCCTCAGATTATGTAAATGCTTTGTAATCTTTGACAAGTAGCTGTTAGTCAGCACAAACCATGTTCCCATCACTTCAGCACTGTAGCGTGAGCAGAATGAGAATCTAGGATTTGGTGACTCTTGGCATCCTTTGGCCCCTCATTCTGATACTCTGTATCCTGCTGTCGCTCCTTCACATGCACCTACAGTTAATCACGTAACTGGCCTGTTTGGTGTCTCCATGTCACTTCTCCTGATGCCCTTTCCTTGAGGTGCCTGCCCCTCCTGCTGCCCCTCACCCTCATGCCCCTAATCCTACTGTCCCTCACAACTCTAATTCTACTGTCCCTCCTTCTCCAGCAGACCCATCTTCCTTGGGTGGTATCGAATAATTTCCTGGGTCCAGCTCTTTGAGTCTGCCTTGCTGTTCATTGGCCAATTGAACACATCAATGTCTTTTATTCACCTCCAGTCCCCCTCAACCCCTCACAACCCTGAACACCACTGGTATTCAAAAATCCATCAATTTTGACCTTAAACATATGCAAAACCTTCCACAGCCCTCTCTGGTGATAATTCCAAAGATCCCTCTGCATTAAAACAATTCTCTTCATCTTGTGTCGAATTGGAATCTCTCACTTGTGCACCCTCCCTGCTTCTAGACTCCCCCAACCAGGAGAAATATCTTACCTGCATCTACTGTGTGAATGCTTTTTCAGATTTTGTAAGTTTTGGCAAGATTCACTGAAATGCCTGGTTGACCCTTTTCCTATTTATTCAGACAAGTAAGTAAGAAAGGAATTATTTAAAGAGATCTGATGAAAACTCTTTCAAATGAAGCTGTGGACTGGATTTTGCCATTTTTAGGCATTGATAATTTCAGGGAGTTTCATAGTGGGTGTCCCATAGTGGCAGTCAGTTTTCTCTGCTCCTCATCTCATTAATCACGCAACTGGCCTGCTTGGTGTCTCCGTGTACAACCACACAGTAGGAGAGGTGACATTCCCATTGTTGGCAGGTCTTTCCAGCCTACAAGCTGCTCTTGCTGTATTGAAAGCCCAGCTGCATGCCATTTCAACTGAGGCAAGGCAGGAATTACCTCCCACATTGTCCTCTGAGGAAACTGAAATATCTCAGATAGGGAAATTGGCGCTCACTTTCCAGCCAGGGACCTGCTAGTCCTATGGGAGAGGGTGGTCAAGAGAAGGGCCATCCTCTCCCTAGCAGGTCATCAGAGGAGACCAAGGAACCACACACGGCTGACCTGGAACAGACAATTCGACGACTCGCATTCTCACTATTTTCCCACATTTCCCATTGGTTTCCACATCATTCAAAGCATAGGAAAACTCTACATTCTGTTTTTCCTTCCACACGTGCTGTTAGACCTGCTGATGATTTACAGCATTTCCTGCGAATATTTATGTAATTTGAGCAGAACTTTGAGATTCTGCGTGTTGGTGTTGGTTGGATCCATGACTTGTGCTTGCTACCTACTAGTTGCTACTAGGCAAACTCTAAATCCAGCATTTGTCCCCTTAGCAGAAAGATTGCCAGCAGAGAGGAACTATTTGGCCCAACACGTCTGTGCTGATAAGTGCCTTCCCCTGCCTCCTGACAACCCCCAATGCAATACGCAAGGTTACTCTTGGGATAAATGATTGAAGCAATAAACGCAGCATCCCCTGACCTCCTCTTTCAGAACTCCAGGAATCAATCCCTCTGCAACACAGTTCTCAGTCAGCTTGTACATGTATTCCCTTCCCAATACACCCATCGGTGCAAACAGATGTAACTCCTGTCCTTCAACCTCCTTCCTCCTCACAGTCCAAAGCCACAAACATTCCTTCGAAGTGAAATTGTGATTTACTGGCACTTTTTACGTTGTTTCTGCTGTTCCTGATGTGGTTTCCCCAGCACTGGGGACACTGAATATTGACCGAATGCCCTCTTGTGGAGCACATATGTTCAGTCTACAGGCACAACCCCTGAGCCTCCATATTTGTTATTTTAAGTTTCCAGAAAAACCCAACTCTAAACTTCATGTCTACGGCCTGGTACAGTGATCCAGTGAAGTTCAATGCAAGTTTAAGGAACAGCTCCTTATCTTTTAACCCAGTAGGTTACAGAGAATTATAGATGCTTACAGTACAGAAGAAATTCTTTGCTTTGACTGCACTGAACATACTAATCCTACACTATTCCCACTTTCCAGCACTTTTCCCTTAGCCTTGGATGTTATGCCATTTCAAGTGCTCATCCAAGTAACTTTAAAAGGTTTACAGCTTCTAATGCTCTCCCGGGCAGTGCATCCTAGATTTCCATCACCCTCTGGGTGAAAATATTTCTCCTCAAATCCCCTCTAAACCTCCTGCCTTTTCCCCTAAAAGTCTAGCCGCTCGGTATTGACCCTTTAGCTAGGGGGAACAGCTACTTTCTGTCCACCCTGTCCATGCAACTTATAATCTTAATCAGTCTGCCCCTCAACCTTCTCGGCACTGAAGAAGCCAACAAAAGCTTATCCAGCCTCTCTTCACAGCTAAACTGCTGCTTCCCAGGCAACATCCTGGTGAATCCCCACCCCAGTGCAGTTGCATCCCTTCCACAGTGTGGTGACCAGAACAATACTCAAGCTGTGGCTATCCAACTTTCTGTAGAGCTACAACATAAGTCTCTGTCCTCTGCACTCAACATTCGGTTCAACAACTTTAGACCATAATCTCAATCCTCAACTTTTTCTATGTGCTTTTTTTAAAAAAAAATCTTTTACTAGGTTGGTCCTGACTTGATTATCTTGCCTTCAGATGGTTCCTTCACTCACCTCTCATCTGGACACAACCTTTGTATCTTTATTATATCCATTATCACTCTCTTTGCTTGTTGCATTCTGAAAATTTTGACCTTAAATCTCTCTTGCTTTCACAGACCATCTTCTTTGTCCTCCACAGCCCTCTCCTTCTCAAAGTCTTAAAAGCTGTTGCATTTCTTCCTTTGCCTCTGATGAATAATGATCTCAATCTGAAATGTTAATTCTGTTACGTTCCATAGATGTGGTTTCCAGCACTGTTCAGTTTTGTTCCAGTTTTCCAGCATCCACGGAACTTTATTTTTATACTGGAAGCCCCACCTTCTTGTGTGGGTATGAACTGTTCATTCCAGCCACAGCATTGATTCAGGGAAATTACAGTAATGTACAGGAAGAGATGTTCTACACCTTAGGACAGGTGCAGTTGACTTGTTAAGACATTAAAGTCAGACTCATTTATCCCACCAGAAAGATGGATCTGAGAGGACATGTACCTTCTTTCAGATGATATCGAGGTGCCTCCATTGCATAGCTTAAAGAGGCAAACAGCCTACTCCATTTCCTAAGCTCCCTTATCTTTGCTTTTTTGAGAGGGTGGTGCTGAATCATGTTTTTGTTTCAAATTTCAATGATTCCTCCACATTGGTTACACTGCATTTTCTATCAGATAATGTTAGTGACGGAACTGACACTGGGTGTAGTGGGGGCAGAAGGGGGAAAGGATCACAGCTTTGGGTGCGTTCATTTCAGATTCACTTCTGACCACGATGGCTGTGAGTTGTGTGCATAAAGGTGACCAATTTCCATTGAAGTGGGAGGGAGTGATATGGAGGTGGAGGAGGGCTGTAAGTGGATTTTGGGGAGTGCGGGGGAGGGGGAGGGAGGCAGGCAATATTCGTTGTCCGGATTTACTCCTGATTCCCAGTAGAAAAGTTCCAGACTTACCTCAAAGGGCTTTCCTGATCAGGAATGAACAATCTCACAGGTAGCAAAGCTTGTGCACTGACCCTGGTTCAAAGTACATCAGGCTCTGGAACAGGACATCAATTTACAAGGTTCAAGCCAGGTTCAGAATAGCTCCTCAAGTACAGAATAGCTCCTCAAGTACAGAATAGCTCCTCAAGTACAGAATAGCTCCTCAAGTACATGTAGAGTCACCACAGTCTCAGAGGAGCACAATGCTGCATTTTCATCACAGACAGATAACTGGCGGGAAGTTTCACCTTCAGGTTACTACACATCAGGCAAGGTTGAGAAAGTGGACCCTTCATAGTAACTTCAGCCAGTATAGGAATTGAACCTGCCCTGTTGATGTCACTCTGCATTGCAAATCCAGCCATCCAGCCAACAGAGCGAAACCAACCCCTGATGCACCCTCCTAGGTTAATCTCAGAAAAGCTATGGTTTGGAGCGGGTTAGAAATTTGCCCATTTTTAATTCTGGGCACCCTCCTGGCTTTCACCAGGGCAGAAGAAATAATTGATTATCTTTATCAATAACTACTAATTAACTAACTAACATTATAACACAGCTTGACTATTTTCCATTTGTCTCGTGGTCAGAGTTCGGCGCAGTCCTCCATGGAATTCTAACCAGACCAACCTAAAATTGTATAAGTGTTTTGAGCCACTTAGTTTCACATTCCATTAGTGTTGCTTATTTCTGTTCTGCTATATTTGGGCTTGATACACCCCAAAGCCTAGGACTCCTTCCCTTTCCCCTTGGCTACACCTACACAGTTACACAGTTCTTTAGTGGTTTCTTTATCCTTTGCTACCTACAGTATTTAACGCTTTCTTACAGTAATTTTTACCTCTCAATTTTCACCATTTACACTTTATTTTCTCAATTTGGTTTGTACTTTCCCACGTTGAGAAGAATAGAATTTATCAAAGAATATAAAAGTATGTCATGACATTTACTGTATTTGCTCACCCAATTACAGAAAGAAAATGCCTTTGTGCAGACTCAGCGTCTCTCATCAAAAAGGTTCCCTACCTGATTCGATCTTTCCATTTAATATTAGTCAGTAGAGTAACAACGTGTCTGAACATCCATCTTACTGAACGCCTGGGGAATTTGGCCAGAAATGTTTCAGTTATGTTAACAACTTAACTGAAAACAAACATAGAGAATGCTGGAAAAACTTAGCAGGTCTGGCAGCACCTGCAGAGAGAGAAACAGTTAACAGTTAACTGTGGGTGGCATAGTGGCACAGTAGTTAGCACTGCTGCCTCTCAGCGCCAGAGACCCGGGTTCAATTCCCGTCTTAGGCGACTGACTGTGTGGAGTTTGCACATTCTCCCCGTGTCTGCGTGGGTTTCCTCCGGGTGCTCCGGTTTCCTCCCACAATCCAAAAATGTGCAGGTTAGGTGAATTGGCCATGCTAAATTGCCTGTAGTGTTAGGTGAAGGGGTAAATGTAAGGGAATGGGTCTGGGTGGGTTGCGCGTCAGTGTGGACTTGTTGGGCCGCAGGGCGTGTTTCCACACTGTAAGTAAGTAATCTAATTTCAAATCCAGTATGACCTTTTCTTCAAAACAGTTTTATACTTTTCACAGGCACTGTGGTAAGATTCTCATTAGGCAATAGTAAAGTGCCAATTGGTGGTGATTATTGCTTGTTAAATGCTTTGTTAATGTTACAATTTGTCTCATTAATATTTAGTCTCCCATCTGATCTAACTCACCAACAAGCTCGACATCAGGAAAATGGCAAGCAAGCTGGAGCAGGTATCCGTGGATTCAGCTCACCGCTGCCTCTGGAAACTAGACACAAACACCAGATGGCACACACCATGAGCCCACGCCACATGCACCTACACCCATAAAGATTGGCATCCAATACTTCTCAGAATCCTCATGACACACCTCTGATCCACTTACAGAAAGCTTGTGCATTTCAATGTTGTACCCACAACTCTCATTGCAATGCTGCGGCAAGGACACTGTGTGCTCAGAGACACACCCCCCCCCCAGCTCAGGGACTGGACCAGGCTCCATCTCCAGGCTCTTCACTCACTGTCGGAGCTCTCACTCACTCCGAGCCTACCTAGATATACACAGCAACCAGCGGTACCGAGTTCATGTTATTTCTGTTTTGCTTTACTGATAAGCACTGCCGGGGAGCTTGTAATATTTATTAGTAGGCCTCAGTCATGACTGAGGGGTTCCTGATGCAGTACGTCAAGGGCAGCCTTTGATATCAGTGCTGGGGCTGCTTCAGGCTGTCAGACTCTTATAGACCTCTCTTCATATAGGGTGAGGAGCCGAACCTTGGGCAGCCTGTTATCTGCCTTGACTCTTTCTGCCCCACTGTGGGCTGATTTCCTCCTGGAATGAGAGTGTTAAAGCAGGTGAAAGTGGCTGGTGCAGCTATTACTGTTGGCGTAGGTGAGCGGTGGTGTCCTGATTGAGTGAGTAGGCTGCGCTGAGGGCATGCTGAGTTAGTGGCATCAGGGGTTGGGATGGGTGAGAGCAAGACAGGAGGACATTGCAGGCGATAGTGAGAGTGGTCGAACTTGAGCCTTGGTAGGAGGTCCATGCAGTAGCAGGGATAGGATGAGTGCGAGGTATCAGAGAGAAGATGGTGGAAATCATGCTGCCAGAATGGACAAGATCATTGACCTTGTGCAGGGCAGGGCATTCTTTCAGATGGTTGAGGATGCATTGACCTAGAGGAGCAACCTCAGATCAGGCTGGCAAAGCATGGTTACATGGCCTCCTCTTTTAGTCCTGAGGGAGAAGCATGTCCCATCTCTACACCAGCCTGTCCAGCAGATTCTCTAGGTCCCTGCCTACAAAGAAGGCCACCAATTTCCCTTTGAACTCCCAGTTCAGGGCAAATGGCAGGAACTGTATGAGGCAGCTCCGCATTAACAGTGTTTTCCAGGATGCACAATGGGCTTTCAAGGATAGCATGGATGCAAGGGGTGCCCGTCCTTTAGAAGAAATCTGCTGAGTGGCAAGTTATTCCAGTCCTCACTTTTGGTAAAGAGGGTTGGACATTAGACATGGTAGGCAATTAATGAGGTGTGTTTATAGGGTACAGCAAGAGTATTCACTACATCTTATGGCAACAAGCCCTCCAAAAACCTGACGCACACCAGAGTTAGCCAAAAGTAATGTAAGATTGAGCCCCTAGTAGGAGTAATGGTGATCATAACAATTACCAGATATTTGCTAAAAACATATCTGGTTCCTTAATGTTCTCTTATGAGGAACAATCTGTTTCTTTACTCGGCTTGGTCTGTATGTGTCTCCAGATGTCCAGCAATGTGATTGACTCTGAAACACCCCAGTAGATATTCAAGCAGGTGACGTACCTTCTAAAGGCAGTTAGGGACGGACAGAAAATGCTGTTCTTGCCAGCAATACTCACGTCCTATTACATGAAAAAACACTGTGAATCATAGGTCACATGTTAATAATTATTAATGCCCATCAAATGAACCCTTAACAATTGCAGAAACGGTAAACCGCAGAACTATTGCATTATAAGTATTAATTTGTAAAAATGAAAGTCACTCCAGTGACTGTTAAAGCATCCTTTAGGGCACAGGCAAATTTTAATTAAAAGGATATTGCTTCTTTAGATTACCCAATACAGCGATTACTGAGTGTAGCTAAGGACGTTGAAAGGACCTGCTTTATTTTCCACGCAAACATGACGGCACTTTAAAAGTAACACCGCAACAAAAATTTTACAGAAATTGAGAAAATCCTGCTGCTGGGACTCAAGGCAAGACATGTAAGTGAACACTGAAACCCTAAACTAGACTTTACTAATGGTGCTCAATCTGAGGTGTGGTATCTCAGCAGCACCAGTGATGATGGTAAACACTGCTGGGGTTTCAGGGATGAGGAGAACTTTGTGATGAGGTGCCAGTTATGAATAGAATAAAATAGAATCCCGACAGTGTGGAAACAGACCATTTGGCTCGACCAGGCTGCACTGACCTTCCGAAGAGTAACCCCCCCCCCCCCCCTCTCCCCAGGCCCGTTCCCATATTCTGTTACTCTATATTTATCCCTGACAAATGCACCTAACATACACATCCCTGAACACTATGGGCAACTTAGCATGGCCAATTCATCTAACCTGCATATCTTTGGATTGTGGGAGGAAACTGGAGCACCTGGAGTAAACCCATGCAACAAAAACAAAAATTGCTGGAGAAACTCAATAGGTCCAAAGCATCTGTGGAGAGAAAACAGAGTTAGCATTTTGGTTCCAGTGACCCTTCTTCAAATCTTCATGTTTTGTTTGTACTGTGCCAGGACCAGGTATACATGTCCCAGTGAGTCCTCCAGCATTGGAGCTGATGGGGTGACCATTGCTCTCTGTGCCTGATGGAGACAGAGCTCCCCTCATGCTTAAGTCTTTAAAGAAACCCCCACATTCTCTGGGAGTTGACTGTGAGACTCCTTATCTGGCATTCTGCCCCTGTGGTCTGTCCCACAATACAGATAAAGTGTAGGTACTGCCAGGAAGTGCCTGTTCATTTGTTTCAAAACAGATAATACTGGAAATACTCAGCACGTGTGGAAAGAGAAACGGCATTAACATTTCTGGCCTGTGACCTCTGGCTGACTGTTTCCGGTTGCTGTAGTGCTGAAATTCCCATCATTGAAAACATCCCAAGATACTGGAAAGACATCACTCTCCCTCGCCAACACTTTCTGCCAGTGGTTTAGTAAGCCTCTCATCTCCAACTCTTTTGCAGAAAGCTGGTAACATACAGTCTTCTAAACTTTCACACTGTGAGCAATTATTCACAAACATGTATTCAATCTGTGCTTCAAGCCATATTTATTGAACTTGATTGTTACAGATGCAATCTCATTGACATGTTATGCTGTCAAAGTGAACACAATCTGACATCAAATTGATCTTTAATTCTACATTCAGGAAGGAAGTGTAACTAACAGCAACTGAAACCTTTTTAAATTCTGTGTCTTGGATATTCGCATCTGTGTGATTTTCTTCACAGCACAAGGATGATAAAGGAGAATGAGATCTTATATAAACAACTGTGAGCGTTCCTTGTAATGTGATAAGGCTGGCACTTAACAACTTCAGGTGCATTTCTAAGGCACTTTACAAATGAAACTGACAATAGTCACAATGGGACAGTTGAGGGAAGGGGTGAGCAGAATAGGGGAAAATTACCTCTGAGCTATACAGAATTTATAAAAAACACAAGCTGGATATTCTTTAGCTAAGTTGACCGCTGCTCTCAGTTCATTAGTGATCAGCCATGTTAACTGAGAATTTCCCTTGCAATTCATTTACAAGACAGAAGAACATATCCTGTTGCCTTTTTGATCATAACTTGTGAAAGTTAAGGAAATGACTCATTCTTTGTTAATTTCACGTTGGTTAACCAATAACCCATCATAGATTTAGATTGTATTATAAGCTGTGTTCTTCCAAAAATATGAAGAAACAGATACTAAAATAGTGACATTTGAATTTCAGATGTTGTTGTTTATCTGATGATAATTTCCTACAATTGTTGTTTCTTCATTAGTTTAGCTGCTGGACCATTTTCAGCAGATTTCCTTTTGCACCATCTAGAATACACTCTGAGTCTTCAGACTGTGGTGTGGTGTGTGACATATTCATTGTGCTAAATGGGATAGTCTTCAAATAGGGCGTCGGTGAGAGTTGTGTTCAACCTCAAGCCATAACCTCATAGCCTAACATATTCCTCACTCTACCATTACCATCAAGCCAACCTTAGTTCAATGCACACACGCTAGGAATAGCACCAGACATAGCTGAAAATGAGGTGTCAATCTGGTTATATTACGACACAGGACTAGACGCTACACAGCATAAGCAACAAGGGATGGACAAAGCTCAGCAATCCCACAAACAACAGATCAATCCTAAACTCTGCAGTCCTGCCACACCTAGTCATGAATGGTACAGACAATTAAACAACTCACTGGAGAAGGAGGCTTCACAAACATTCCCATGCTCAATGACGGAAAAGGCCAGCACATCAGTGCAAAAGACAAGGCTGAAGGATTCACAAAAATCTTCAGCCAGAAGTGCTGAGTGAGTGATCATTTTCAATGTCCTCCTGAGGTCTGTCAGGTCACAGATGCCAGTCTTTAACCAACTGGATGCACTCCAAATGATATCAATAAATACTCGGAGACCCTGGATACTACACAGGCTGTGGATCCTGACAGTATTCCAACAATAGTATCGAAGATTTGTATTCCAGAACCTGCCACATCCCTAGCCAAGCTCTTCAAATACTGACACAACACTGGCATCTGCAATGTATAAAATTGCCCAGGTATGTCCTGTACATAAAAAAAGCAAGTTCAATCCAACCTGGCCAATTACCTCGCCATGATGGAAGGTGTCATCAACAGTGCTATCCAGCAGCACCCACTCAGCAATAACCTACTCAGTGGCACTCAGTTTGGGTTCTGTCAGGACCACTTAGTTCCTGACCTTATTACAGCCTTGATTCAAACATGGATGAAGAGCTGAATGCCAGAGTGGAGGTGAGAGTGACAACCCTTGACATCAAGGCTGCAATTGTCTGAGTGTGGCGTCAATTAGCTCTCGCAAAATTGGAATCAATGGGTATTTGGGGACAAACTTTCTGGGGCTGGAATCATACCTGGCACATAGGAAGATGGTTATGTTTGTTGGAGGTCAGTCATTTCAGTTCCACACATCTCTGCAGGAGTACCTCAGGAGAGTTTTCTTGGCCCATCTTCAGCTGCTTCATCAACGATCATCCCTTCACCATAAAATCAGAATTGGGGAGGTTTGCCGACGATTAACAAAGCTCAGCTTCATTTCAACTTCCTCAGGTACTGAAACAGTTTGGGTCCTCATGCAGCAAATCCTGGACAACATCCAGGCCTGGGCTGACATCAGCAAGACTTGCACCATATAAGTTCCAGTCAATGAACATCTCCAGTGAGAGAATACAATCCATTAACCCTTGAAATTCAATAGCATTATCATCATTGAATCTCCCACTATCAACATCCTGAAGGTTAACATTGGCCAGAAACTCAACAGGACCAGCATTATAAATGGTATGGCTGCAAGAGCAGGCCACATTTTGTGAAAAAATGCTCAACTCCTGTTTCCATGACATTTGCCCGCCATCTACAAGGCACAAAGCTCAACCATCTTCCTATGTGCCAGGTATGACTCCAACCATCAGTGAGTTTGTCCCTGATACTCATTTATTCCAGTTTTACTCAGGTCTTCAATGCCATATTCAGTCAAAGCTGGAGTGTATTGGAATATTCTACGCTTGCCTGGATAAGTGCAACTCCAACAGCACTCAAGAAGCTTTTGTATATCCAGGAGGAAGCAGTCTGCTTGATTGGCACCCCATTCATCTTCAATATTCAATTCCTTCTCCATTGAAGTACAGTAGCAGCAGTCTATACTATTTACAGGATGCAGTGACTCACCAAAGCTCCTTCAACCACACCTTCCAAACCAGCAGCCTCTACCACCTCAAATGATAAGGGCAGCTAAGGTAGTGGAACACCATCACCTTCAAATACCCGACTAAGCCACTCACCATCTTGACTTGGAAATATACTGCTGTTCCTTCAGCATCGCTGGATTAAAGTTGTGGAGCCCCTTCCTTAAAGCACTCTGGATGTCCATGGCACTTGTAAGATCACAACAGTTCAAGACTGCAGCTCCCTACTACCTTCTGCTGGGCATTTAGGGATAGGCAGTAAATGATGACCTTGCAGCAATACCTATCTCCCACAAATCAACAAATGACAAACAAAGCCTCTCCTTGATTCCTTGCATTTTGTTTAGGGATGCATAATCCAATCCATCCATTCAATCAGTAACCAATGGCTCTGGTGTATCTTCCAATGTCTTCCTTGCCTTTTACATACAAGCTGTAGCAGGGATCATCCCTAATGTACAACATGGGCACTATGGGGTCAGGACTGTAGGATTTGAAAAAGTATATTTCCCTTCATTGGACTTAATGATGCATTACATCTCACTTTCATGTAGAGATCTGCAAAAACCATTCACAGTAAACGGGCCTCTGAACACAGTCAAGGAGCTGTATATGAGAGCTCACTGTATATGGATGGTGTAGGAGTGCTCAGTCTGTTTTATCCTGGTGGTTTTATTTGATTAAAGAACATTCTTTCCTTCGATATCCTCACTCAGTCTTCCCTGTGAATGTGTTTCTGCTGGGAACAGGAATATAGAAGGTGTTTGATGGGTTTCAGTGTTTGTCTCAAGGGGTAGAGATAGCACAGTCCTTGCTTCGACTGTTTCTAAACATTTCCTTGGAATTGAGTATCCCATAGCTATTAACCAGCTGCTTGACTCGATCTATTCAGAGACAACTCTCTAGCAAAAAAATGGGCTTGCATTTCTAATAGAAGTATTTGTGCCTCAAAGAGTTTCCAAAGTTTGTTTTCACATCTCCCATTTGAATCCCAAGACCATGGCTGAGGGAGATCACATTTAGTCTCGAGAGAGTCCCTTACATGTTTTTTCCAGTGTTGCTGGTAATTTACCCTTTTCACATGCCCAGTCCTTCATCACTGCACTGACAATCCCTCTCTCCCTGCTACCCAAGCACATATTTAAGGGTTTGTGATGGTGGAAGTGGTGACATTGGGATGGTGCACTGAATACCAGTTACCGGGACGCTTGTATCTTGCACCTTTGTATGTGGACATGTGTGGTTGACTCCAAGTTCTATGTCATGTTATGGTAATGGAATTACATTGCACAATGGAGTGATGCCACCACAAGACATCTGAACAGTGCTCAACTCAATTGCTCTGAGTTGCATTTCAATTGTATTTTACCAAATCCCATTTGTTTATGTTTTATTAAAATCCTTGCATCCTTCCAAATAAAACAAATCCCACAAAGCCTCAGGAAATAGCAGAAGAGCAAGATTTAACTTTTAAACACTTTTGTTGTAACAAATAAACTGAAATCAACGTAGACCAAGCATAAATACACTGGCAACTGATAAATCGAAATAAAGAAAACTGTAAGCTTTGCATTATCTGACACAATCAGAATATATCCATTGAAATTCCTTTATTCGATGCCATGCTGCCAGCAGATATGTAGCATTAAAGGAACAGCCTCAAGATTACTCTATGCTTTCCAGCAGCGGTCTGCCATTCTCCACCACACCAGTTCAAAGTGTCCAATGTCTTCACCAATTGTTCCACTCTCCTGGTGTTTTCTGGATCCAGTTACCATCAGGAAGGTGTAACTTGAGGTTCCCTTATGTCTCAGGTCAGTAGAATCCTGTTGATCCAGTATGCCAGTGATTCCTGTATTTGACGCTTCTGGTAAACTCTGGTGTAGGATTGAGATTCCCCTGACCTGGGTCAAAGACTCGGGAGGCAGACAGGATTTAGGCAGGCAGTGGATTTTATTGAAGCAAAAACCGATTAATGAAGGGAGAGGGCCTTCCCTGAATCTGGCTTTGATGTAAAAACATAATCATTTCCTTAACCTTGAGCTCAGATCAGAAGAGAGATTAATAAAAAGCAGTATTTTTATACATTTTGTGTTACAATGATCATATACAATGTATCCCCCTTCCTTTCTGTGGGACTAACCTTGTAATACACCTGATCAATGATGGGCACTTCTATGGACAGCCCTAAGTTCTTAGTTTTTTATGATGCTTAACAATTATTGCAATTGCTAGGCCGTGGGAATCCTTCTATGTTGCATTCCAAAGTTACTGGCTTTCCTCTTTTTGGTCATGCCCCTCATTGTTTATGTCTGTTTCAACTCTATTGTCCATTGTAGTGGTTATCCCTTACCAAATTCTGTTACCCCTTTTTATATATAAAAAAAGTTGATTCTGTTATAAAAACTTGTAATATTAATAATAATTTTTATAATTATATCTATCGTTAACATCTTTAGCTAATCAGACAAGATATGCCAGGCATCTCTTTAATGTTTTATAAATACATTGAAATCTATCTCTGAGATTATTTAAACAATCTTTAACCAGAACTTATTAATACACTGAATAGTTTCAGAAACAGCTAATTTCTGCAAGGTAACTTTAGCTGCTGTTTTTATGGCTGAACCCATCCTTAATGAGACTAGAATTAATTACTTATTGTAATGATTCTTCAATGTTTTTGAGTTCCAATTTCATTTTGTTGCAAATTTTGCATTTTTTGTTGTTGTCTTCTTTATCACGGTGTTAGCATTCTTTGGAATCTTGCCATGCAGATAATGCTTTCTTTTGCCTTGGAGTAATTACTTTCTCAAAGGCCCATTGTTATTTTTTGCAAGCCTTTTTCAAGTCCAGCCATTTTTATGTCTTCTAAAAACAGGCAATTCCAACATCTGGAAAAACTGTTTCCTCCATAACAGATTTTAGTTCTGCTCCTCATCAATTCCTGAAGATTGGAGAAGACCTGTTACTGGGAGAGGACCAAGTGTCTCCTGCATGCTTCTGAACAATGTCTTTTCCTCTGTTTTGCGAGCTTCTGTGAGAGGTAGTAAAAGCTAGAGCTCAGTACATCAGTGAGTTTTCTTTGAGACATTCTCCCTTGTTAATTCCCATCACCATGGCAAACTAAAGTCACAAAGATACTTCACTGAGCTGAGTTATTTAGTCGGAATTCAGGGACTTGAACCCACCCCACCTCGCTGCCTTTTTGGAACCATCTGTTTTAGTTCAGGTTAAAAGGACATTTTTAACCAGAGTCATCTTATGATGTTCAGTGTTCACCCCGTAAAGACAATAATGTTTTAGGATTAAACATTTTTTTTGTGGTGAAAGGGATGATCTGATTCATCTCAGCAATGAGGTAGTTTATTATCACTTAGATATGAATAGGATGAGAAGCTGACAGAATTGTTCAACTCAACATCTTTCTAACCATGATGCTATGAAACACTCAGCTGACAAATATGTATATGAGACCCAGGTATTAATGAAAGGCTAACTTTTATCATGAATTGTTAATGTCATGTTATATATACATGACATATATGCCATGATGGTGTCAAACTGGAGTCATAGACTGATTAATGTCAGCAATTTCTGAAAAGGCATGAGTCAGCCAGATGGATTTTTACAATAATCTGGAATTTCATGGCTTCCAGACTGAAACGAGACTTTGGCATTGCATATTAAAACTGATATGTAATGATTCATAGTCACATTCTTAGAATTTTCAATTCTTAGTTGACTATCAAACAATAGAAACATTAGAATTCAGTACCTATTCACATGCAGCAATGGTCTTCTGAAACGTTTGGAAAACCAGAAATGCACATTGTGATTTGCCAATTTTAGACAACAATCTAACAAGTTGTGTTGTAGTACTTGTTGTTAAATCATTAAAATCTGCTGGCCGTAGGGAATACCCCAAGGCACCAGGAGATAAGATGTGAACGAGAGTCAGTGAATCAGCCAACTTCTGTTCATCCTGATTCTCATTTATCTCACAGTCAAAGATTAACGATAAGAAAAAGCAAAAGATTGTGGTTTACTGGGTTTGAAAGCTTATTGTAAACGTATTTCTCGGAAAGTGTTTAAATGTATTGTCAAGCTTGCAATAGTCCAATTGATCAGGACAAACTCAACATAAAAGCTCTGTGATTACATTGTTGGGAATCTGACTAGCGAATGTTAAGCAAATGCATCTGACACTCCTCTCCATGTCATTGGGTTTGACAATGATATTTGCTTTAACCACTTCTCATAAACTAGCAAAGGAACACTCTTAGAAAAACATGTTTTGAAGAAGTTTTCACAGTTTAGTAACCCACAGCTTCATATCATAAATCTTTGAATTGATGAGATAGATGAGAATCAAGTTACCAGTTAATAGACAATGGACAATATACAATAGGTTCAGGAGTAGGCCATTCTGCCCTTCGAGCCTGCACCACCATTCAATATGATCATGCCAGATCATCCTTAATCAGTATCCTGTTCCTGCCTTATCTCCATAATCCTTGATTCCACTATCCTTGAGAACTCTATCCAACTCTTTCTTAAATGAATCCAGAGACTGGGCCTCCACTGCCCTCTGGGGCAGAGCATTCCACACAGCTACCACTCTCTGGGTGAAGAAGTTTCTCCTCATCTCTGTCCTAAATGGTCTACCCCATATTTTTAAGCTGTGTTCTCTGGTTCGGCACTCACCCATCAGCGGAAACATGTTTCCTGCCTCCAGAGTGTCCAATCCTTTAATAATCTTATATGTCTCAATCAGATCCCCTCTCGGTCTTCTAAACTCAAGGGTATACAAGCCCAGTCGCTCCAGTCTTTCAGCGTAAGGTAGTCCCGCCATTCCAGGAATTGACCTCGTGAACCTACGCTGCACTCCCTCAATAGCCAGAATGTCTTTCCTCACATTTGGACACCAGAACCGCACACAATACTCCAGGTGTGGTCTCACCAGGGCCCTGTACAGCTGCAGAAGAACCTCTTTGCTCCTATACTCAATCCCTCTTGTTATGAAGGCCAGCATGCTATTAGCCTTCTTCACTACCTGCTGTACCTGCAAGCTTACTTTCATTAACTGGTGTACAAGAACACCCAGATCTCTTTGTACTGCCCCTTTACCTAAATTGATTCCATTTAGGTAGTAATCTGCCTTCCTGTTCTTGCCACCAAAGTGGATAACCATACATTTATCCACATTAAACTGCATCTGCCATGCATCTGACCACTCACCTAACCTGTCCAGGTCACCCTATAATCTCCTAACATCCTCCTCACATTTCACCCTGCCAGCCAGCTTAGTATCATCAGCAAACTTGCTAATGTTATTACTAATACCATCTTCTATATATATCTTCTATATAACATATATTGTAAAAAGCTGCGGCCCCAGCACTGATCCCTGCGGTACCCCACTGGGTACCATTCCAAAATGGAGCCGTTTATCACTACTCTTTGTTTCCTATCAGCCAACCAACTTTCAATCCAAGTTAGTACCTTACCCCCAATACCATGCGCCCTAATTTTGCTCACTAATCTCCTATGTGGGACTTTATCAAAAGCTTTCTGAAAGTCCAAGTACACTACATCTACTGGATCTTCCTCATCCATCTTCAGAGTTACATCCTCAAAAATTTCCAGAAGATTAGTCAAGCATGATTTCCCTTCATAAATCCATGCTGACTCTGACTTATCCTGTTACTACTATCCAGATGTGTCATAATTTCATC
>NC_057731.1:12818355-12845548 GCF_004010195.1 Chiloscyllium plagiosum
TCTAAGAATCCATCTCTGAGGCACTCCACAAAGTCTCTTTCTTGAGGTTCAATACCATCCTGATTCTCCCAGTCTACCTGCATGTTGAAATCCCCCATAACAACTGTAACATCTTTGCGACTGGCCAATTTCAGCTCCTGATTCAACTTACATCCGACATCCAGACTACTATTTGGGGTCTGTAGATAACTTCCAAGAGGGTATTTTTCCCCTTAGAATTTCTCAGCTCTATCCACACTGACTCTACATCCCCTGATTCTAGGTCCCCCCCGCACAAGGGACTGAATATCATCCCTTACCAACATGGCCACCCCACCCCCTCTGCCCGTCAGTCTGTCCTTACAATAGCACGTGTAGCCTTGAATAATCATTTCCCAGGCCCTGTCCACTTGAAGCCACATCTCAGTTATCCCCACAATATCGTATCTGCCAATTTCCAAAAGAGCCTCAAGCTCATCCATCTTATTTCTAATGCTTCGTGCGTTCATATATAGTATTTTTAATTTGTTACTGCTCTCACCCTTCCCATCAACTCCTATTTCACACAACCTTACAGCATGATCCCTTTCTGAGTTTTCTGCCTCATTGATATAGTTGTCTTTCTTGACTTCCCTTGTTCTAACTTTCCCTCCAATTTCCTTCTTAAACATCCAGTTTGTCCCCTCCCTCCCGCTACTTAGTTTAAACATAACTGTGTTGCAGTAGCAAACCTGCCTGCCAGAATGCTGGTCCCTAACCTATTAAGGTGCAAACCATCTCTCTTGTAGATGTTATGCTTACCACAAAACATACCCCAGTTATCCAAGAATTTAAATCCTTGCTTCCTGCACCAGTTCCCCAGCCACACGTTCAAGTCCATTATCTCCCTGTTTCTGGCCTCACCAGCCCGAGGAACTGGAAGCAAACCGGAGATAACCATCTTGGATATCCTGATTTTCAGCCTTCTTCATAGTTCTCCGAAGTCCCGCTGTAGTATGTTCCTCCTCTTCTTCCCGACATCATTTGTGCCGACATGTACCACCACCTCTGGCTCTTCACCTTCGTCCTTGAGGATTTCCTGGACTGTGTCTGTGATGTCTTTAACTCTGGCACCAGGAAGGCAACACACCATCCTTAAGTCCCACCTGCTGCCACAAAAACCCAGTCAGTTCCTCTCACGATGGAGTCCCCTATTACCACGGCTCTGTGCGATGTCCAACACTTCCGCTCTGCCTCCACGCCAACTATTGATAGACAGACCTGGCCACCTCATGGACTGGCAGTGTCATCTGTCTCTACTGTTTCCAAAAGAATTCAACTTGTTCCTGACAGGTACTTCCCCCGGGGTCTCTTGCACCTGTCACCCCTCTGCCTTCCTCATCGTCTGTTCTCTTCTGCTCTTTTCTGGTATGGTCAGTGTAATAACCTCACTGAAGGTCTTGTCCAGAAAGATCTCATTCTCTCGGATGAGCCTAAGGTCCTTGAGTTCTTTCATCAGTGCTGCAATATGCTCTGTCAGTAGCTGAGCATGCACACACTTTCCACACTTATATGAGCCAGACACACCAGAGTCATTGATCTCCCACATCAAGCACGTAGTACACTGAACCAGCTTGGCAGTCATGTCTTCACCCTCTTCAACTGTGGTGTAATCACTTCACTCAACCTTCTTGTCAAAGATTCCTGAGCTAAAGCCTCACTCTTCAATCCACAGGAACTTCCTTGGACCCTCTTTTTGGGGCAAGTCTGTGGACTTTTAATTTAGGTTAGAGGAGGAGGGAGGGAGGGAGGCCCTACTTTGTAGGACCTTGGGTCTACAACACACCCACTCAAATAACAATCACTTACCTTCCCGACCGGCTTTGCGCTCCGACTTCACTTCCGCCCAGCTCCCGCCACTCTCTGTTGCAAAAAGGAGAAGTCTTTCCATCTCACTGATACTTAGCATAACTGCGATATTGTGTAAATATTGGGGTTTTTTTCAAACCTCCTTGTACCAATATGTGCAAACGCCCACCCTTAAAAAGTGACTGAGAGCTAATGTCGGATAATAGTATAAACATGGCAGTTTAATCATGTTCTTTTCATCATTGCTTTGACATGCTTGAATATGCAATTGCACAATGCAAACCCAACAGTTGGAAATTGCCATTTGACAGAATATTTCTGTTTGAAGCTAATACGTGATACAACAGCAGCAGGGATTTCCTGCTTAAGATTCGCAGATAAATGCTAGGCAGCACAAGGTAAAATGTCTTTCCATCTCAATTTGCATTGCATTGGCTACAGACCTCACCCTGTAGAGCTTATACTTTCAATGTTCCCAGTGCTGTTTCCACATGCAAAACAGTGTTTGCACTCAGGCCATTCACATCAGATGTAGTCTGCTCTGGGTGTTACTTCGGGTAAGGCAGTATAGTGGCAGTGCAAAAAGTACATTTTATATGTGGATCAGGCAGATGATGGCGATAGACAACGTAAAACATGGATTTGATATTGTAGCGGAACCATTTTTGACCTCGCTTAATTCAACATGTGGACAGTAGCAGGGAGGACTACCCACTGCAGCTAATAAACAGATAATCAACTATTCTCATATTATGATTTGGAGATGCCGGTATTGGACTGGGGTGTACAAAGTTAAAAATCACACAACACCAGGTTATAGTCCAACAGGTTTAATTGGAAGCACACTAGCTTTCGGAGCGACAATCACCTGATGAAGGAGCGTCGCTCCGAAAGCTAGTGTGCTTCCAATTAAACCTGTTGGACTATAACCTGGTGTTGTGTGATTTTTAACATTCTCATCTTAGTTATTGATTAGTTGAGTTGGAACTGATGATGCATTGATGTTTAAAATTTGCACTGTCTTTTAAAGTTGATGAGATCTGCAGGGGGTGTTGTGAGGGCCAAGGATTCAGCTTTTGCTCAAACCTACGTGCTGTGGTTACCCATCACCGGTTCTGCAGATCTGACAGGAAGAATGAGCAAAGACATGAAGAGAGGAAGACAAGTTGTGGGAGGAGGTTGAGGCAGATCAACTCCAACCTCTTGAGTGCACTCTTGAGTGTTACATGGGAACTCTGTAACACTCCACATGTTCTGAAGAGCTGCAAGCATAAGAAATGTTATGAGTTACAGTGGCTCAAGCAAATTTCTTCAGGAGCGTATTTTGTTCTCTCATTGCCAGTGAAATAACACCTCAGAGGCAGGTATTCCGTTACCCGGTCACCCTTTATTTACACATGGGGTGTCCTTGACACTGATCCTCCCTTACAGCCAGCTCTCAGAATGAACAGAACCTCTGACACTCCTGTTTATTTTTTTGTGTGAGACACAGTGAGAGACACAAAGTGCACGAATCTGTATTCAATTTCCTCCACCAGGAAGATAGGAAAACACCCGAGTGGCCAGTGACAAGCACTGCCCTTCACATCAAAGGGCAATGCTTTGTGATCAAAACAGTGGACACTCCTGTTTATTTTTTTTTCTACACTCTTGTGTTTTTTTTAATTTTAACCCCCACACTACCACCTAACTGCGGTAGTGCTTATTTTATCCCCAGCACCCATGGTGTGTGTGTATACGTGTGAGACACAGTGAAAGACACAAAGTGCACGAATCTTTATTCAATTTCCACCACCAGAAAGATAGGAAAACACCCGAGTGGCCAGTGATAAGCACTGCCCTTCACATCAAAGGGCAATGCTTTGTGATCAAAACAGTAGACACTCCTGTTTATATCTGTCAGCTAGGGCTTCCTGATTGGACCAGATTAACAGCCGTAATCAGGGAACTCAAAATCTGTGAAAGTAACATTGTTGACTTCATTCTAATCACTACAAATACCTTGTTACCTCTTTCCCCCCATGCTTTCTGATCCCTTTGGCCCTAAGGGCTATATCTAACTTCTGCTTGAAAATTTTCAATATTTATGCTGCAAATGCTTTCAGTGCTGGGAAAATTCCAAGGCTCACCACTATGCAGATGAAGAAATTTCTCCTCATCTCAGTCCTTAATAGCTTATCCATATCCTTAAACTGCCACTCCTGGCTTGTGTGCCCTAGTCATCGGAAACAATCTCCCTCCAGTTATCCTGTCTGGCCCTGTTACAATTTGATAGGTTTCCGTGAGATCACCCTCATTCTCTAAAATTCTAGTGAATATAGTCCTTCATGTCAATTCTGCCATTCCAGGAATCAGTCTCCTAAAACTTTGTTGGACTCCCTCCATTTTTGAAATATCCTTACTCAAATAAAGATACCACAACTGACACAGTACTCCACATATTTAGACCATTCCAAGAATTTGGATTGGTTGTTTATTAAATCTGCAGTCACGTAGATGCCATTTTGTTACAAGGAGATGAAATGGGGCTTGAATAGCCTGTCGAGTACTTTTCTGAGAAAATGAATACTGGGTTCCGAGAAATATTCAACAATGATTCTGCATCACATTTCAACTGAAATATAGAACAACATTGAGTTGGATCACAATCCTTTAGGATTTTGGGGGCCAGAACCTCATGACTATATTGTCAGAGTGTAATACTACAGCTGTTCAGTTTTGAAATAACACAAGTGGCTGGCTTGAGCAATGATATAAAAAGAAACCAAATATGGTGATCACAATATGTGTAAATGATTGTTGACAGGAATGCCCCTTCCCCAAGTCCCTCCTCCCTACCTTTTATTTTAGCCTGCTTGGCACACCCACCTTATTCCTGAAGAAGGGCTTATGCCCGAAACATCGATTCTCCTTCTCCTTTGATGCTGCCTGACCTGCTGCGCTTTTCCAACAACACATTTTTAAGCTCTGATCTCCAGCATCTGCAGTCCCCACTTTCTCCAAACACAGGCAGGTCAGACTTGTTAAGTTTGGGAACATGGTTGGCATGGACTAGTTGGACGAAAGGGTCTGTTTCCAAGCTGTATGATTCTATGGCTCTATGACTCTACCTTCATTCAAGCATTGTTGAAATTAAGTTCTTGATATAACTTGTCATAAATAAATTAAATATATTTCTTCTGACCTCACCTCCTTGACTTTATAAATGGCTGGTACCTTGGATGGGTTGAACATCTGTTGCTTGAGGGTGAAACGTTCAGATGAATTTCATTTCTAAATGTGAATCTTGATGGATCTTACATTTTTGGAATGCCTTTGCCCATGGACATCCTGTGGTAGTGATCTCATTGTTGAACGTTTGTTTCCCTGAGAGAATCTTTCATTTCCACAAATTGTGCCAGTGAAGATAGTTATATTTCTGAAAAAAAACTTCTTTTTACATTGAGTAAGCTCATTTGCGATCTTTCCATTCCCTTACCTATTCTTTTGAATGACATTATCATGTTATAAGATTTAATGATGGCCATTAAGGCTGACTAGGCTGATTAGATTAGATTACTTACAGTGTGGAAACAGGTCCTTTGGCCCAGCAAGTCCACACCGACCCTCCGAAGAGCAACCCACCCAGACCCATTCCCCCACATTTACCCCTTCAGCTAACAACCATAGGCTGTTTTGATGCTACTTCTCCTAAGCAGCTCATTTGCCTATATCAAGTAGCTACCGGTGTTCAATGTCTAAGATCAGAGTTTGAAGATTTAGCTCCAGTTGAAAGACCGTTTAATAATGAGTCGAATGTTCTGATCTCTCAATCATGAAATTTGTCAGATACCAGCATAATTAAACTCGAGGTTGCGTACTTTCACTTAGGTTCAAAAAACGTTTTTCTGAGACCATGAGCTCTTCCTCTTGTTGAGTAATGTTACATTGATCACCAGAATTTAACTTTTGAGCTGATTGAGATTCTTCAACATACTGAAGGATTTAAGTACCAAGCAAGCTTTTTCTGCTCAGATGAAAAGTGTAGGTTTCTGATGATGTACACCAGCTCCATATTGTATTGTGTCTATATTTTCAGCTTGCTCACAACATTCCGTTAATGTTGAGTTGTGTTCTCATTGGGAAAGGTGCGCAAAATGTACCACTGTCATTTTTGGAATGTGGATTATTTTAAAAGGAAGCAAGAAATTTAAATGAGCAAATCTCTTTAAGATCACAATCCTTTTTTTTGAGACAAGAACTCATGACTATATTGCTGGATTGTAATACTACGGCTGTACACTTTAGAAATTATTCATGTGGCTGATATGAACAATAGTATGATGTATAGTTGGGGTTCAAAGTGGCCACACAAGTAGATAGGGTGGTAAAGAAGGCATATGGCATACTTGCCTTTATTGGTCAGGGAATGTTTTTACCTAATTGATTACAAGAGTCAGGATGTCATATTGCAGCCATATAAGAAATTGGTTAAGCCACACTTACGTATTGCGTTCAATTCTGGTCACCACATTACTGGAAGGATGTGGAGGCTTTGAAGAGGGTGTAGAATAGGTTTACCAGGATGCTTCCTGAATTAGAGGGTTTGAGCTATAAGGAGAGGCCAGGAAAAACCTTGAGTGGCCGAAGCTGAGGGGAGACTTGATAGAAAGCTATATAATTATGAGATGCATGAATTGGATTGACGGTAAGAATCTTTTTACCAGAGTTGAAATATCTAAAACTAAGGGGCATGCATTCAACGTGAAAAGGGGAAGTTCAAAGGAGATGTGAGGGGCAAGTTTTTCTACACAAAGAGTGGTAGGAGTCTGGCTCACACTGCCAGAGATGATAGTGGAGGCAGATATAGTAAGGGCATTTAAGCGTCTTTTAGATAAGCACATGAATAAGCAAGGTATGGAAGGGCATTGACCAAAGACAGACAGATGAGATTTGTTTAATTTGGCATCATGTTTGGCACAACATTGCGGGCCAAAGGGCCTGCTCCAGTCTTGTACTATTCTGTGTTCTATGTTCTATGATATAGCAAACACTTTATCAGAGACACATAGGAATCCAAATGCAGTGATCACAATATGTGTAAATGATGGATGACAGGAATTTCATTGTGTTTAATACAAATTTATTGGTAACATAGAAATAGTGTTAAGTAGAACATTTCCATAGGAAATACAAAGACATCTTTGTATTCTTTTAGGAAGTGAGTGAAGTGAAATAACTAAGAACATTCTTGGAATCTCGACCTTTTCTTTTACAAAAAAAAAGCAAATAAATGTGGATTAGTGTGAAAACATTTTTCTTAAAACAAAAGGTCAGAAAGACATTTTGGAACATAAACGAAATGCAATAGTTACAAGAACATATGTGACTGCAATCAGGGGATAGAAGCCTGTAGTCTTAAAGGAACAAAATGTTAAAATTTTTAGGTTTATGACAGGCAGTGTAAACACATTAAGCTATTAGATTTGTTTTGACTTCAGAGCAGAGAAATCAGGGTTTAGTTGAGAAAAATTAAGAGTTGAGTTCAGGAGAAAGCTTTTATTTCTCCTTGAGCAAGTTTTAGTTCAGTTCAGAGATAACCAGTCATTACAACAGGAATGTTTTTTTGTCTTCCGTCTAGCTTGGAAAGTTGGGATAGAAACTTTTAGGTTGTTCGAATTGAAAAATGCTTTGGGCCATCAGAATAGAGAAACGTTCAGAGAATCACAAAATTATCTCTACACTTTAAGAAAGAGAAACTAGAAGGATACAGGTAAATAGAAACTTTAAAGTTTGAGATAATGGTACAATTTCCCTAAACTTGAGGTTCTGTAATGGATGCTGTTTGGAAATTTGCTTAGAGATAATCAGCATGGCTTTGTAAGGGGCAGGTCATGCCAGACGTCCCTCTCTAAAGGGCATTAATGAACCAGATGGGGTTTTTATTTCCTGACAATGGGTTCCTGGTCATCATTAGACTCTCAATTCCAGATTTTTGTTGAATTCAATTTTTTCCGTCTGCCACGGTGGGATTTGAACCTAGGTCTCTGAATTAATATCCTGGTGATAATGCCATTGCCTCCTCGTTGAGTATTCAGATCAGTAAACTTCTAGATACTAATGAAACCAAGAGATATTGGGTAGAATGGGAAAAGGCATTAAGTTTGGATGATTAGTCATGATCTAGAAAGATAGAGCAGGCTTGCCGAGCTAAATGGCCTCCTCCGTCCCCCCAAGTTCCTTTCTCTTTCATTTTGTTGAGGTTTCCCTTAAATGCAGCTATGCTTCAATCACTCAATGTGGTAGTAAGTTTATTATGATCAAGACAAACAGTGGACTTTCAATGTACGACTAACTCCATGAAACATCCAGTTTGCAGGGCTGCTGTAAGGGCTGACCACAACCTCTGTCCAACAAGTGATACACACGTTACATGACAGGCTTTCTTTGAGCTTGAATTCTTTGCGCATTTATGCACAATTTCTTTGTTCTTGGCAACCAATGTTTCTAATGCACAAACTAGATATGTGATGCAAAATTCAGGTAATACTTACAAAGAAGTTGCTGTCATTCCGAAAAAAATTGCAGCAACAGCCATAAAAAAACGTTTGCAAGTTGTACAGGATCCCAATAATATTGGGAGGGAGGAAGGGAACGAAGGACAGAGGTCCATCGTGTCATTGATTATACAATCTGTTATAGGGATTTATGAAAGATTGTAAGCTGGGACATGGATCTCCCAATTGCCAGTGCTGAAAGGTAAAGTCACCATCCTCCTACCAATCTGCAAGGCTGCTCTCTCATTAGAGGCAGCTAGCTGGTGAAGGTTTAACCAGAGGGTCAGCACCCCTTAGGCAAGGGGAGAGGTTGAGAGGGAGAGTCCTTCAGGGTGACCTCACCCAGTGGTGGGAATTGAACCCATGCTATTGGTGTCCCTCAGAATCACAAACCAGCCATCCAGTGACAGTGCTAGCACCAAACATCAAACGATTTCTCTGTACTTCAAGTGAGTGTTAAGCATACACATGCTAACATCTTTACAAACATGAGGAAGCATGGGAACTGAGAAGGAGATCTCCTAGAACAATTATTAGAGAGAAACTGAAAGGCTCAGATAAACTGCTTTCATAGCCAGAGCATGCTGTGAATGGTCTCATAGAATCATAGAATCCCTACAGTGTGGAGGAAGGCCGCTCAGCCCATCGAGTCCACACCAACCATCTCATCCAGACCCACTTCCCTACCCTATCCTGTAACTCTGCATTTCCTGTGGTTAACCAACTCATCCTGCACATCCCTGGACACTATTGGTAATTTAGCATGGCCATACCACCGAACATGCATATCTTTGGACTGTGGGAGGGAACTGAAGCACCTGGAGGAAACCCACACAGACACAGAGAGAATGTGCAAACTCCACACAGACAGTGTGGAATCGAACCCAGGCTCCTGACGCTGTGAGGCAGCAGTGCTAACCACTGAGCCACCGTACACCTAAATACGAAAACAGCGGCAATGTTGTCTCCCAGAGTGAAGAAGATCCACCCTCAGGAGCTCCACCAATTCCGGCAGTTACAGAGCTGAGGAATGGGTGCTACTGGCCTGTAGGAAGGCGAGCAGGATGTAGCAGAAACGAATCCTACAGAGTTTTAGGGCAGGGAGGGATTCAAGAGCAGGAGAGGGGAAAGGTGTTTGTGTGTGGGGGGGGTGTTTTGGAGAGCAAGTGACACCAAAGGAAGGGGACAATTTGCTGCGCAGGCCACAATACAGATGCATAAGGCAGGTGTGTATGCTTCCTGATACCTCCAGAGCAATCGCAGATGGAGATATCTGCCCTCCCGTCCCTACACAAAGACCGCATCAAAAAAGGCATGCCTACCTGTGCCTTAACCATGTGTTATCATGGCCTGGGCAGCAAATTATCCCAAACAAGCCAAATAAAACTTTAATTGTTTATTCACATATTGCAGGCCAGCTACCATGGCTGACACTTGCCCATTGTGTCATTATGGAAGGGGCAGCGGGTGGGCTAACAATTGTTTGATGCCCACTCCTCAAGCAAGGGATGGGGGACATGTATAAAATCCAGCCCATGGAGTGTGCAGCACTCCCTATCAGGTGGTTTCTGTGATCCAGGAGGGGCATTTTGCATCCATGTGGTGACTCATGCCACCCAAAAAACACTCATGACTTAGTCCAACTTGCACCAGCTGTCTAAACTAGTGCTAAATATTTGTGTGCCGCACTTTTGGATCAAAAGTGTTGTGAGAGACTGGGTAGGTCCTGTTGGTATTCTCCTTGCATTACTGCAACACTAAACAGTGCAGGCGCAGGACTGTGCAGATACCACATGGGCCATTTAGCCTGCTCTTCGTAAAGGCAGGCTCTCGTTCTTCAAGTGAAACTGTATTGAATATGCTTCAAGGTAAATGATGAAAAATGGAACCTCAGAACAATATGTGGAGCAGTGGAACTGTTTAGGGAGAGTGATAAGCAAGATAAGAAATTGCTGGAAAAACTTGGCATGTCTGGCAGCGTTTGTGGAGAGAATGCAGAGTCAACGTTTCAGGTCCAGTGATTCTTCAGAACTGGTTGTCACTAGGAAAGGTTAAGTATATATGCTAGAGAAAGGATGGAGGGAGGGGGGAAAGGAGGTGGAGGTGGAGTCCAAGGAGACAGAAAAACAGTTGGGCCAACAAAGGAAAGTTCAGTCCTGGAGCAATCAAAAGCTGCTAATGGATACCATTAGTGGCTGGCAATGGGCTGTTTGTGATAGCAGCCCACGTGATGACAAGGTCTGGAGAGTGAGGGTTGGGGTAAGGACAAGGGAGAAAGTGCTCAGGCCTTAAATCTGATACTGAGCCCAGAAGGTTGCAGAATCCTCAAGTGGAAAATGAGATGCTGTTCTTCCAGTTTGTGCTGAGCTTTGCGGAGCATTGTAGCAAGCCTGAGACAGAGATGTTGGCCAGGGAACAGGGTGGTCTGTTGAAATGGCTGGAAGCCGTAAGCACAGGATTATTTTTGCGGACAGAACGTAGGCGTTCTGCAAAGTGACTGTCCAGTCTGCCCTTTGTCACCCCAGTGTAGAGGAGACCACATTGTAAACAGTGAATGTCAGTAGACTAGATTAAGTGAAGTGCCATAATGGGGGCCTTGGTTGGTGAGGAGGGAGGAAGTAAATGGGTTGGTGTTACACCCTCTGCAATTGCATGAGAAGGTGGCTGGAGGTGCTACAGGAGTGTAGGGAGTAAAGGAGGAGAGGACTATGGTGTCTCAAAGGGATCAGTCCCTACAGAAGCCTGGCAAGGGAGGGTAGGCGAAAGCATGTCTTGTGCTGGATGTGGTGAAAATGGCTGCTAATGATTCTCTGGATGTGGATGCTGATGGGATTGTAGGTGAGGTACAAGGGGGTCCCTATTGCTGATGTGGGAGGGAAGAGAAGGGGTGAGGGCCAAAGTGCAGGAGCTGGGTCAGACCGGCTGAGGGTTCTGTCAACAATGGTGCTGGGAAAATCCTTGAGGAAGAAGGTGGACATTTTGGATGCTCCCTTGTCAAAGTTGGCATCGTCGGAACAGATGCGATGGAGACAGAGGAACTGGGAGTTGGAAGAATTCTGCAAGAATTCTTTACAGGAAGAAGGGTGTGAGGATGTGCCATTGAAGTAACTGTAGGGATGGCACGGTGGCTCAGTGGTTAGCACTGCTGCCTCACAGCGCCAGGGACCCAGTTTCGATCACATCCTTGAGTGACTCTCTGTGTGGACTTTGCACACTCTCCCAGTGTCTGCATGGGTTTCCTCCGGGTGCTCCGGTTTCCTACCACAGTCCAAAGATGTGTAGGTTAGGGTGGATTGGCGATGGGAAATCATCCCATAGTGTCCAGGGATGTGCAAGTTAGGGTGGATTGGCCATGAGAAATATTGGGAATGGGTCTGGGTGGGATGCTGTTTGGAGGGGCGGTGTGGACCTGATGGGCCGAATGGCCTTTTCCCACTCTATAGGGATTCATTGATAGTTTAGAGTGGATATCACTGGCCGGCCTATCCCCAGGAATGGAAATAGAGATGTCGCTGAAGGGAAGGGCAGAGCCAGATATGAACCAGGTGAAGGTGAGAGTGGGGTGGAAACTGGAAGTGAATTTGATAAATCGTTCCAAGTCCAGATGAGGAAAGGAAGAGGACCAATGATGTCATCGATATACCAAAGAAAGAGTAGTGGATAGGACCCTGAGGAATGTTCCACGAAGCCAGCAAAGAGGCAGGCATCACTGGTGCCACATGGGCACCCATAGCCACAGCTTTGGCCTGAAGAAAGTGAGTGGATCCAGTTCCAGCGGAGGAAGCAGAGCAGAGCCCTAGGCCTTGGCGTTTGCAAATGAGTTTAGTTGGAATTATGATGTTGAAGGAGGAGCCAAAGTGGGAGTAAGACGTCAGTTATCCAGATCTTCCAGCGATGAGTGTAGGACCAGGGAGATGGCATCTATTATGATGGTAGGCAACCTGGGAGTTGATATGTGCCATTACTAGCCTCTTGAAATGCTTCATATTGACGGATGTCAGAAGCACCAAGCGGTAGCCATTAAGGCACATTTTTCATTGGCACTGGGATGATAGTGGTCTTCTTGAAGCAGGTGGGAACTTGATATTGTAGTGAGGAGAGGTCGGAGCAGGGTCTGAGTGTGTGGCTGGAGCAGAGAGCCCTGAGAATATCCGTGATGGGGGTGGATGGGTGTAAAGGGATTACACATCCATGGTAAAGAGGAGGTGGCTGGAGTGTGCAAGCTGGGAATTCTGAAACTGTGGTAAAGCGTCAGAAGGATGTAAGTGGGTAGTGACTGGACAAGGAAAGGACTATAAGCTGGGAGACAGTGAAGGGAAGGTCACCAGATGAAATGAGATTAGTGTCCATTGTGAATATAATGACCTGGTGTTCAATGGTGGAGTCATGGTCCGTGGGAGAAAGGAGGAGGTATTTGAGAGCTGGCAGTCAGCCTCTGCAACGGAGAAGACAGTCTGGTCAACAACAACAGCATCCCTTTGTGGGCAGGCTTGATTCCAAAGTCAGGGTTGGATCTGAGATTGCGGAGCGCTGTCAGTTCAGGTTGGAACGAGTGAGGGGAGGAGAAACAATTGAGGTGACCAATGTTACACTGACAGCTCTGGATGAACAGATTGAATGCAAGTAAAAGACCAGAGGGAGGAATCCAGGTGGAGTGACAGATTAGGAGGCGAATGAAATGATCTGTGGAACAGGGAGAGGAGACTTGTCCAAAGAAATGGGCACAGAGGCAAAGGCAATAGAAGGAGAGTTCAATGTCATGTTGTACCCAAAAGTCATTGAGGTAGGGGAGCAGAGGGATAACACTAAGACCTTTGCTGTGTATAGAGCTTCCAGCATCAGGGAGCTGAAGGTCAGAAGGAATGCTAAACACTTGACAAAAGCTTGGATTGAGAAGGGATGGAGACAGAGGGAAGGGAAGGGAAGGGACTATCTCTGAGTTATTGCAGATGGTGTTCCTTAGTGCCTGAAAGGCAAGGAAACGTTTTCTCATTAGAGCATTGACCGAGCTGGAGAATGAAGTAGAAATGGAGGCAGAAGGGTGCAGGGCAGTTCTAAGATAGTGTGAGCCAGTGCTGACAGAGAGAGAGGTCGAGAGTGTGCATATGGTGATGTGTGCCGCTGCATGCAGATCCCAGGATGTGACTGTCTGAGGACTGTTAATCATCACAGAGGTACCCGTCACCCTGAGTGGTTTCTAAACACAAAGGATGAAATTTGAGTTGGAATTCACAGGGGGTGAGTCTGAGCCAGAGGCACTCACTAAGGAATGTGCTATGGAAGCAAGTTTTGGCAAATACCTTGTCAAACTTGCTGTATTGTGTGGGTTGATGCAGAATGCACTCAAGTTGCATCATAAGAAGGAGGGGAAGCACATAGTAATGGAGGACAGCTCCTATACTTCCTGTGGGAAAAGGTGAAGAAGCCTATGGTGAAAACATCACTGAAAATATTGAGTGTGAGGGAATGTTCCTGCATTTATGCTGCTCTTTGGTCTATGCTGTATGATCATAGAACTCCTGCTTTCTTTCCCAATCTTTTCCTCACAATAATATTCTCCTGATTTTCTGCATTAAAAATCCAAGGATTACAGACTATGGCAAAGGATTTGACCAATGGTTAAGGAAAGACTTGAGAAACTCAGCAGGTCTGGCAGCAATTGCGGAGGGAAGGCAGAGTTAATGTTTTTGCGTTCAATAGGTGGAGCTGAAGCCCAGACAGAGAGAGAAAGAGTCAAAACAACAACTGGGTGGATAACAGAATGGGTAAAGGTCAATCTGAGAGAATCAAGGGGACCATTACTAGCTGAAGGCTGCAGGAAAGGAAAAATGAAGTGATGTTCTTCTAGCTTGCACTGAGCTTAACTGGAGCATTGCAGCAAGCCTGAGGGAAAGATATTGGCCAGGGAACACAGTGGTGTGTTAAAGTGGCAGGCAACTGGAAGCCAACAGGTATGTAGATAGTATATCAGACAACGACAGCTTCCCCCTTATTAGCAGGCTTGATTACATCTCCATGCATCTCTGCTCATCAGGATTCAATATCTAGTTTGAAGGACCTTTTCCTATGACCTTTCCACAACCTCCTGCTCTCGACCTTGCCATCGCATCAGTTGCTACCATAACCATTCCACTGTCAGTCATTAATGGACCCCACGACCAGCTGTTGATTCTCCCAGACTGACCTTTACCAATTCCTTTGTCTGTCCAATCACTGTTCTGTCTCTCTGAGCTCCAACTCCACCAAATGTTTATTCCTCCTCCCCCACCCCACTTTCAGCAAAGGGTCTGTTTCTATACTATTTGACCCTATATATACCAACATTTTCCTGACTAAAATCAGTTCTAAAGAAGGGTCACTGGACTCTGATTTTTCACCCAACTTGCTGAGTTTTTCAAGCAAGTTCTTATAAGCAAGGAATATCACCTGCCCAGTCACAGCTGTCCCAGATAAAGACAGAGAGGAACAGCACTGGTAAAGAGGTTCCATCACTTCAGGTAGTTCTTGCTGCAACCAGTTCAGACACTGACACAACACGTACTTGAGGTTATCATAATGTTTGAATTAACAAATGGTGAGATTTCAGGGTACAAACCAGACTGGGGTAAAAAAAATCATGTGCTAACTCATTGGAGGGCATGGTAAGACAAGGATGGCTGCAGAGGACTCAGATTCAAACCTTGAAAAGAAGGTGAATAGGATTACGCTGATGAAGAAGCACATTTAGATGATGGATCCATTGACTGGTCTTCTAGAAAACCCCTAATCACTGTGAAGGACCACAGATGGGATTGCCCTTTCTGAAGCATTCATTCCCTCTCCCTGTTGTTACCACAACTTCTAAAATGGAATATGTACAGGGGTATTTCCTAATTAGCAGGGCGGCACAGTGGTACAGTTAGCACTGCTGCCTCACAGCACCAGAGATCTGGGTTCAATTCCTGCCTCAGGCGACTGACTGTGTGGAGTTTGCACGTTCTCCCCGTGTCTGCGTGGGTTTCCTCCGGGTGGTCCGGTTTCCTCCCACAATCCAAAAATGTGCAGGTTAGGTAAATTGGCCATGCTAAATTGCCCGTAGTGTTAGGTGAAGGGGCAAATGTAGGAGAAAGGGGTCTGGGTGGGTTGCGCTTCAGCGGGTCGGTGTGGACTTGTTGGGCCGAAGGGCCTGTTTCCACACTGTAACTAATCTAATCTAATCTAATGACAAATGAAAAGAATCACTCAACACAATTCCATATTTTAAGACTTTTACTGCAGCAAACTAAAATCAATTAGCAAATAAACAATATTTATTAGGTAACTAATACACCAATTAACAGAAAAGGTACTTTATTAATTAACTAATTAAAACAAATATGCAGATATGCAGCCTGGAAGGTACAATCCAGATTTCATCTGGAATTTAAACAGCTCCCATACCTTTTTGGACCAAGTTGTTTTCGGAAATTGGTCTCTTCAGGTTTCCAGCAGCAAGGTATTCTTTGGCGACTAAAATAAAACAAAGATCCGTGGACTTTGAAGATCTGAAATAAAAACAGAAACTGCTGAACGACCAGTCACTGGACTCAAAATGTTGACTCTGTTTTCTCCCCACAGATGCTGCCAGACCTGCCGAGTTTCTCCAACAAGTTCTACCCTTTAGTGATTCCATAAGTCCTAAAGATCGTCAAGTTTCATCATCTCATCACCTCCCACCAGCTTTTTGCTTGAGATAATGAAACAGCACTAACACTTGCTTCTCACAGCAATATCTTTCTCATTCTATCTCTCTCTGTATCGATCTCTCTCTAACATTCTTGGGTCATTCTCTCCTGAGATCCCATATCGAGGAAGACCTGTTCTCCTTATCTGTGTCAAAGTTTGAAAACTATTACTTAAGTTTCTATGAGTTTCCACATGGGCCTCTATCCCCATGGTAACAAAATCTTAAGACCATAAGACAAAGGAGCAGAAAGTAGGCCATTTGGCCCATCGGGTCTGCTCCACCATTCAATCATGGCTGGTATGTTTTTCAACCCCATTTTCTTGCTTTCTCAACATTTGATCCCCTTGGCAATCAAGAACTATCTATCCCTGTTTTAAATCTACTCAAAGACTTGACCTCCACAGCCTTCATTAGTCTGTCTCTGAGCAGGGTTCAGGAGAAATCAACCTCTTCAGTTTACCCTGTTTTATCTTTCAGTCACGGAAATGTTTTAAGTCAAATCATTATATAAAGTCTCATTTTTGCAACACTGTTCTATTGGGGTCTCAGATGTGTTGCAATGACAGTTCCCCAAACTGTTGTCAGCTCTATGTGTGCAGTACCTACCCCTCTGACTTCCCCATGAGGATACGACAACAATTCCTGCCAATTCCAAGAACTCAGCACATGTCCAAAAATATTCCAGACACTTCACAACAGAAAAAAAAACTGCTTCAAAATTTGAGTGCTTGCCTCCTTAAATAACATTGATAAAGGATTATCTTGATGCAGAACGCGAACTGTTTTCCTGAAACTGTGTGGTTTACCAAATTTATGATGCTGTTGGCATATCAGGCCATGGGTTGTGTGACATCAATACGCCATCAGCTGACAATGTTTTGGCATTGACAACACAGACGAATGTCAATGTACTAGAGATTCATCATTCCTCCTCATTATTCCCTGTAAACATTGTGCCAAAGCTCCTTATTTCACTCCCATCCATGCATTAATGTGAAAAAACCCTTTTAAAGTCTTTACTGCTTGTTTTGTTCAGTCTTGTGAAAGACTTCTTTTGTCTCGATTTCTGAGTTTGTTTTCAACCCAGTGTGAAACAGTAACTGCATATAGAGTCATAGAGATTACATAAACGATTTGGATGTGAGCATAAGAGGTACAGTTAGCAACTTTGCAGATGACACCAAAATTGGAGGTGTAGTGGACAGCAAAGAGGGTTACCTCAGATTACAACAGGATCTGGACCAGATGGGCAAATGGACTGAGAAGTGGCAGATGGAGTTTAATTCAGATAAATGCGAGGCACTGCATTTTGGGAAAGCAAATCTTAGCAGGACTTATACACTTAATGGTAAGATCCTAGGGAGTGTTGCTGAACAAAGAGACCTTGGAGTGCAGGTTCATAGCTCCTTGAAAGTGGAGTCGCAGGTAGATAGGATAGTGAAGAAGGCGTTTGGCATGCTTCCCTTTATTGGTCAGAGTATTGAGTACAGGAGTTGGGAGGTCATGTTGCAGCTGTATAGGACATTGGTTAGGCTGCTGTTGGAATATTGTGTGCAATTCTGGTCTCCTTCCTATTGGAAAAATGTTGTGAAACTTGAAATGGTTCAGGAATGATTTAAAAGGATGTTGCAAGGATTGGAGGGTTTGATCTATAGGGAGAGGCTGAACAGGCTGGGGCTGTTTTCTCTGGAGCGTCGGAAGCTGAGGGGTGACCTTATAGAGGTTTGCAAAATTCTGAGGGGCATGGATAGGATAAATAGGCAAAGTCTTTTCCCTGGGGTCAGGGAGTCCAGAACTAGAGAGCATAGGTTTAGGGTGAGAGGGGAAAGATATAAAACAGACATAAAGAGCAACATTTTCACATAGAGAGTGGTACGTGTATGGAATGAGCTGCCCGAGGACGTGGTGTAGACTGGAACAATTGCAACATTTAAGAGGCATTTGGATGGGTATATGAATAGGAAGGATTTGGAGGGATATGGGCCGGATGCTGGCCGGTGGGACGAGATTGGGTTGGGATATATCGTTGGAATAGACGGGTTGGACTAAAGGGTCTGTTTCCATGCTGTACATCTCTATGAGTCTATGGCTCTATGTGATGTACAGCATGGAAACGGACCCTTTGGTCCAATCTGTCCAAGCCAACCAGATGTCCCAACCCAACCTAGTCCCACCTGCCAGCACCCGGCCCATATCCCTCCAATCCCTTCCTACTCATATACCCATCCAGATGCCTTTTAAATGTTGCAAATATACCAGCCTCCACCACTTCATCTGGCAGCTCATTCCATACCCGCACCGCCCTCTGCGTGAAATAGTTGCCCCTTACATCTCTTTTATATCTTTCCCATCTCACCCTAAACCTATGTTAACAATGTCAGGTGCCTAGAAAGGTCAGAACTCTTTCTTTTATGTTAAACAATATGTTAAATGCACAATGGCACTTTTTTTTGTAAGATTTAGCTAGTTTTTTTTAAATTAGCAACTAAAACTGGGTTAAGATCCAGGATTGATCCACTGGTCTGGCCAACATCCTGGTATGAGTATTCATTATTTGTTGCAGCATCCCACATATGAAATAGTATATGGTACATAATCCTAACCCACAAAACAAGGCATTGCCTGTTTTAAAGGCAACTTGTTGATCAAGCTACTTTCCTGATATGTTCTGTATTGGATTGGACCCAACATTTGTTTGATGGATGTTCCAAGAATGTTTTTGTTAAAAATGTTTTTAAAGGTTGGTCTATTGCTCTGAGTCATCACTGAATGTATAACGTAAGGCTCAGGCTATGTCCCATACACTGTCTAGGCTTGTGGTAAGCTGCAGGTTCGCAGGAATTTGATTGTTTCAACATTTTCTTGGATTGTACTTTCTATATTCAGATCCTGGCACAACATTGTTCAATTTGTAATTTCTGTCAGCTTTACAATGGTTTCTTAAGCCTGAGTGATCTATTAAATACATTAGCTTATCTGTAATATCACTAGTACATTAGAAAACCCAGCTTCTTTTGCAATAGCAACATTGTGCCCCTAACCTTTGGGCCTCCATTAGTCTCGAAGTCAGACATCCATTAATAAATGTATTCACCACATTTCAATGTCTGTCTGTCTGTCTCCAGCTTCTCCTTCCTCACCTAAAAGTAAGTGATGAGTCTCTTCATCCTTTTTAATCTGTAACCCCTCCTCTCTGCTGAGCAATACTGCAGAAGATGCAGCATTCATCTTTTACTGTAGACACCCTCACTGGTGTCTGAGGAGCACCTTCTCCAGGTCTACCTGAAAACCATCTTCAACATTCCGATAGAATAGCAAGACCCCAACTGTAGCAAGGAGCTTACTTGGAGGCTTCCTAGCACCATGTGAACACTTTTTCTCATTTTTACCTATAAAAGTTGTGCTAGAGGTCCTTATTTTTCTCCCACCCATGATAAAACAGCAGGTCAGAGGTTAGGATTAGTGCAGTGGCTAACTCACCTGCTAACTCCCCAAAGCTTATCCACCATCGTCAAGACACAAGTCAGCAGTGCAATGGAATACTCCCCACTTGCTTAGATGGGTGCAGCTCTAATGACACTCAAGAAGATTGACACCATCAAGGACAAAGCAGTCCATTTGATTAGTACAGTATCCACAATCCTCCACTCCCTCTATCACCAATGCTGAGTAGCAGCAGTGTGCTCCATTGTTAAGATGCACTGCAGTAACTCACCAAGGCTCCATAGACAGCAGATTCCAATCCAGAGAGCATTACCATCTAGAAGGCCGAAGGCTGCAGATATATGAAAATACTTCTTGTTGTGCACCATCTGGAATCGGAAATATCTTGTAATTCCTTCAGTGTGACTGGGTCAATGTTCTCGATCTCTCTTCCTATTGGCAGTGGGTCTGCCTGCACCAAATAGACAGCAGCAGTTAAAGAAAGCAGCTCACCTTCCCGCGTGCAACTAAGGATGGGCAATAAATGCTGGCCCAGACAACAACATCCACGACATATGAATGAGTTTTTTTCAAAAGGCCAATTAAATGTCTTCTGCTGCCATGAGACATTTCCTTGGGGTGGGAGGAGTCTGTGCTATGAGGCATTGTTGCCATGTAAAGCGAACGATCTTTTCATGGGCTAAGTGTAAATTTTTGTCTGCTGGGACATCCAGTGCTCAACTAAGGCGCCCCATCCCACCACCTGGACTGTAGATCCCCCTTACCCCCACTCATTCCCCCCACTGCCCTGCTGATCCTGGCACCTCATGCCCATGACTGGGGTCTGCCTACCTGTCCGTGGCATGCCCCTGGACTCATCTTGCAACCTGTCTGTCTTTTTCAGGTTCTGCCTGCAGTCTGAATGGTGACCAGCCTTCTTCCCTGTGAGCTGGCAGCAATCTGATTGGCTGGTAGCTTGTAGAGGGGTAATTCCATAGGGGTGGGAATCCTAACTTAGGAAAATGAATGGCTTCTCATTATCCATGTTTGCCCCTGACCTAACAGTTAGGGGAATGCAGTATCTGATATCAAGTGACATTTCCTGCATTTTCATAATGACTGGACTGACAAATTACTCCATTGACTGTAAAACAATTTGGGATGAACTGGGATCCATGGGGGGTGCGATATAACTTAAGGTTTTTCAATCTTTGTCTTCTTTACCAAAGAGTCAAAATGAAATTTTGGATAAACTTTATCCCCTCACACAGGGCAGAGCAGGGATGGAGGCCATGTTACAAGGTACAAAAAAAATTAAGGCAGACTGCAGTAACTTTGGATAATTTCAGTTTAACACATAGTTGGTTGGGGTGTCAAGTCAATGCCCAGTTCTTCAGAGGCAGGTCCATAATTTAAATATGTTAGATGAGATCTCTCCTTGACATGCAATCTTTTCCCAACTTGCAAACTCCTCCAACCCACCTAACCCCTAAGCTGCCAACTCCCCAGGACACAATGTCTCCTTCAGACCCATGGTCATGCCCAGACGCACCACCTTCCACACACTGATGATCTCCCCTTGAACCATAAAGTCTGCCTGATCTGTAATCTCCTTCAGTGTGAATCCCCACCCAATCCATGATTTACCTTCATCCATGAACTCCTCAAACACACATAGCCCAAATGATGAGGGTGGTTTCTTTATCCCTCACCCCCTCCTTCCTTGACCTCCACTCCCTGCATCCTAGCTTGGATCTTTCCATATCTCAAGCTTGTCAACTACTAGCTGGGAGTCAGAGATAAATAATTCAACAGAGTTCCTGATACTAAGTTTGACATAATTTCTGTGTTCCTCATGTGCAGGGCCTTTTGTGTAACTAGACTCATTTAGATTGCTGTACTTGCATAAGGGGCATTAATTCCCTCAGCTCTGAATGGTTTAAGGTGAATTTATCTGATTTCAAATTCACCACACAGATATTAAAAAACGTTATGTATCGCATTTGCCAATGTTCACTCACTTTGAAGTCATAAAGTGAACCACATTTCCCCGTTACTATGACAATGTGTGGTCAGTTCCCCTTCTGTTAAATCGAGTTCCTGGCTGTACATTAGGAAAGGACATCACAGTTTCCGTTGTGACATTCAACATGTTTTCGGAGGTCTTTACCACTGCGCTCAGCAAGCAGGGTTTCAGCAGGCTATTTTAAAATTATGTGCAATTTTCATTTCTCCCTTTGTCTGATGTGATCTTAGTCTCCGTGATGCATTGTTTGTTCTTTTTGAGTGACAAAAATAACTCAACATTATATTGCCCGAGAAAAGTGGATGTTGATAAATATTGCATAATTGTGTGCACTGACAGGGATCAATTATAGTAGCTGTAAGCTCTGATCACATGACTGCCCAATTTAAATGCAAGTCTCAAAAATAAAGCTGAAGTTTGTTTAAAAATCAACAATTACAGGTGCTGGACAGTGAAGAATGCTGTGCTAGAATTAGCTATTAGAGATTGAACATGTTTAAAAAAATACAGAAGCTGCTGAAGAAACTCAGCAAGTCTGGCAGCATCTGTGGAGAAAGAACAGAATTAACATTCCGAGCCCAGTGATCTTTTCTGTTTTCTCTCTGCAGATGCTACCAGAGTTGCTGAGTTTCTCCAGCTGTTTCTGTTCTTGTTTCAAATCTCCAGCATCCAGAGTTCTTTGTTTTATTAATGAGTTTAATAAGTTTGGTTGGAAATCTAAATGTTTGTGTTTGAAAACTGACACCCTTTTCCACTACAATAAACACTGAAGGCAACAAAACTTAATTTAGTGTCCAGTCTCTATTCCAGGTAGGAATGCAAAAATCACAGAGAGGTTTCCTTTAAAGAATTCAAACTGTTTTGTGATATGTTGTTATGGATGAATTTAAAAAAATGACTTTTTAATGCATCTTGGTGGGATCTGGAAGGAAGATGAATATGTGAATCTCTCACAACTTGCAAGTGCATAGGATGCAGCCGGAACTGAAGGAGGAAGATGAGAATGGTGAAAGCACATTAAAACCTGAGTCAGACAAAGAAGACTCACTTATTATTTTGCAGCTTGAAGCCTTTTCCCCTTCACACACACACAGAATTCTGGGTTAGATAATTTCAGTTAAACTGAAAGAAGTCTAAGAGCCAAATAAGAGGGTAACAATTGAGCAATGTATTCAGCCCATCGTGCTAACTCCATTACCAACGGGAACTCTGTCATCTGGGAAAATGATAACAAGAGCTGACAAGTCATGGTGATTCACATTTTACTGGTTGCACAATCATTATTTGTGAATCTGTGTGTGATTTGGCAAAATCTTCACGCTGCAGTAATCAGAATTTAAATCTGCACTTGATATCGGGAACTTGCATTGTTAATTGATGTAATCAGGTAGGTAAAAACAATGACTGCAGATGCTGGAAACCAGATTCTGGATCAGTGGTGCTGGAAGAGCACAGCAATTCAGGCAGCATCCGAGGACAGGCAAAATCTGTGCTCTTCCAGCACCACTGATCCAGAAATTGATGTAATCAGTCCACTGAGGAAATCTTAGCCATTCAGTTATTAAGCAATCAAGATTTTTTATATCTACCATATGCACTACTGTAAGAGAATTAGAAACTAGCAGTTAGTTGTATGTGCAAGTGTCCCAATGGTTGCATTAGATTATATCAGGCTGTTATGTAATATGATATCCCTCTGCACTTGAAAGGAGGGTTGCAAGAGGTTATCATGATTGAAAGTTTGGTTGCTTGTAATGCAATCATTCATTAACATCTGATTCTAGAGTTTCCCATCCACTTACCAGCAGCAGGCATGATGTAGATCTATAGAGCATGACCCTATCTCTACTACTTACAGGGACCACTCGTTAGATGCAATTTACAGCCATTGGAATTGTCCTGGAGAATGAAAGCCATGTTTGTATGGAGTTGAGTCAGGCAAAAGCTGTGCTCAATTCATTGAAACCTTCTTGAATGTGTTCTGTGAGGATGAGGATCAAGATACTCTTCCCCAACCAGAGAAGAAGATAGCTTACTGCTGAGATAAAGAATCTAATCAGGAAGTATACAGCAGTAGCAGCAGTGCAGTGCTACCTGTTTAGATCCAGTATAGGAAGCACTTTAATGACCAAAACAGGCTAGAAGATATTTGTGTGCTCATCTTCCTAGCCTTCTCACTGAGCCTTCTGCAGCCACCTTTAGCACATCATCCTCACAGAAACACCAAACCTTTGTTTATGCATGTTCTCAGAGCTGCATCTAATCATTGAGTACTGACATTCAGCCATTTGGAATGCAAGGGCATGGCTCTCCATCATAGCCACTCTCACCCAATGCCCTCTATCCATCAGCTATTATACTCACACATTTTTTCTTGCAGGAGAGCACGAGGGAGAAACAGAGAACTGGAGTGTAAACTGACAGATGCAGAAGAAGAACTGCTTGGGAACAGTAGAGTCTAAATATATCTCATCACGGGAGGTGGGAGATGGCAACAGAACTAAATATCACCAAGCTTTATGATATATGACGCTCAGTCATGTTGATTGATGTTAGCAGTAACTGAATTATGATTATGTTCATAACTTCAAACATCTTTACTTTGACAGGTCTCATTCATGTTGTTTTATTTTTCTCCCTTGGGATCCTTGACCCACTCAGCAGGAAGTGGTCCATGACGAAGACAATTTGAAGAGAAACTCACTCTTTCTGAAGGTGCACCATCATAGAAATTCTGCACCAACTCAGATCCTCTCTATATTTGTGAGAGAATGTAGAGAGAACATATAGAGAGTATTTCATGTTGATGTGGATATGGTAAACAAACAAGAGTGGCAAGTGGATATGTGAGATCTTTAAGTCATATGCTATGATACAGTTACAATATGAGCCCAACTCTTACACTTATGCTGTGTCTCTTGAACAAGGTTAACTTGGATCATTTGGAATACAGTATATTATTGAAAGCAGCTCTTCTTTGTAATCTCATTGTTTAACTTTAGTCTTGACATTGATGTATCTGTGACTGTAATAACTGTACATATTAGTGACTGTAATAAATATCTGTTGGATTTTGCCATGCTATGTTTTCCATGCCTGTTTTCTCATGTTTTGAGGGATAACATAGGCATTGCCTCATCAAGTAAAATATCCTGCTGGAGGCTAAACCACATTAGTCATTCCGGGCCATGTTAATTCGGAATTTTTCAAAGCATCTTGAATCTGTTTAATCTCAGTCTTCGGGCACAAGAGGAGCATTTGGAATTCACCTGACTCTGAGCAATACTATGGTGTTCTGGATTAGTCATTCCTCATAGTTGAAAAGGTGACTCAATGGGCAAGACACCTTTGCAAGTTGGAAATGGACAAAACTGACTGTCCTGTGATCTTGTTTGCAGAGTGCTAAGAAGAAGGCTTTGAGAACCACCCCAGACAGAATGTTTGACGAAAGAAGGACAATGTCAAAAGATTCTGTGGAAGGGAATCAGTCAGTGGGAAAGTATCAAAACTGCAGAACTCATGAAGAACAATGAACTTTCTCTCTCCCTCTCTCTATCTCTTCCAAAACCTGTGGTCCTGCAAGAAAATACCACCTATTCAACACAGAGGCAGTGTAGTTGCTGTATGCGAGAAGTGTTAACTCCTTCATCTCAGCAGCGATGAAGCCAAGCAAAGTGCCCCAACCATACACCACAATGAACTACCGGGGCCTTCTTCTTATAGGTAATCTTTTTTCCTGTTGGCGTTTGTTCTAATTTTGGTAACTGTAATTTTCAGTGAATAACTTTATCTCACTTTTGTTAAATAATCTTCAGTAATAACTTGTAATAAGTTGACAAAGCCAGACTGCTAGTCTACGTTAACCTGAATCATGATAAATTTAAAAAGAGGGCTACACAACTTGTATTAATTTTGTTCACTGATCATGTTGTGAACTTGCCTGGTGTTTCCAACAACAGCCATGGCCTTCTATCACCCACTGTTCTGCAACAAAGTGCTCTCTAGCACAGTTCTAGCAAGGAAGGGTGGTTTAGTCATGAGATGGTGAGGGGGAACATCAAAATGGCAATTCCACTCAAAATGCTTCCACTTCTTACCTTCACTTGCCCAAGACCCCCTTAACCCACCCTTGCCAGCCTCCCTATCAGTGACCTACTTTGTTGCCTGATGGTTGTCTTTGCCATCTCCAAGTACATGTGGATCAGCCATTGGCAGGGCCTCCTTGGACTCCAGTAAGCCCCTGGGCATCAACTAATCACAGTTTGAGCAGGGATCTGACCAACCTGTCTCTATCTCTACTGAAGCCACCAGGCTTGTACATGTTACAAAAAAAACTAAGTGAGTAGTAAATACATAATTGTATGAGTTTTTGTTATGTTTCTACGGTTCTGTTGATTCTTTTCACTGTTCAGTCCATTATTGCCAGTTGGGCATTTCTTGTGTGATAACGAATTAACAGAGATGGAATAACTGGGAAATGTTAAAGTGATGCAGTGTGTGTGTGTGTGTAAACAGTGGAGTTAACAGATGCTTGTTTAATGGACACACGATTAGAGTCCAAGTCAACCTTGCAATGAGGTGGAACCTATAAAATTTCAACAGGATTAGACACTGTAATGCTCCCAATAACCAGGGAGTCCATAACCAAGGCTGACAGTCTAAGGGTATGAGGTAGGCCATTTCGGACTGAGATGAGAAATGACCTCACTCAGAGAGTGGGGAGCATGTGGAAGTTTCTGCCACAGAAAATGATTGAGGCCAAAACATTGAATACTTTCAAGAAGGAGTTAATTATGGTTCTTCGGACTAAAGGTCTCAAAAGGAATGAGAGAAAGTGTGAAAAAGGTACTGAGTTGGATGGTCAGCCATGATCATATTGAATGGTGGAGCAGGCTTGAAGGGCTGAATGGCCTACCTCAATTCCTTGTTTCTATGTTTCTGTGCTAGTGTGAGGTGCGATTGATTATGTCTCAGTCAATGTTCCCTCTAAGCTGTGTGGCTATGAGGCCGTGAAGAAAAATCTATTAGTGAGAACGCAAGAACAAGTGAATATCCCTCGTTTCCCAGGTGGAACGCTGCTTCCAGATGTGGATGTATGAGACTAGCACAGGATGCAAACATCAGGAAGCTGCCCATGGATCTTGCAGACACCTTCAACAGGTTCATCTTGAGGTTGTGCACCAGCTGTACATTGATGGAGTGGGAGATGTTTCAATGGCTGAGCACTCCTGAGTGATCTATGACTGTAACTGTGACAGTTAACAATACACTGTTATTGGCAAGCTCCATGTTCTGTTCACACTGGCTGACATCCATGCAGGTAACCTCAATGTAATTGACCAAATCAAGTCAACAGATGGTCTTATACATTTCCAGCAGAAGCCAGCAAGGATCCAGATGCAGAGACACTGGTGGTAGTGGTAGTAGTGGCTTGGATTGGTTTCCTCCAGATCCACCGGTTTCCTTCCACAATCCAAATGTGTGCAGGTTAGGTGAATTGGCCATGCTAAATTGCCCATAGGTCATAGAGTCATAGAGATGTACAGCATCGAAACAGACCCTTCGGTCCAACCCGTCCATGCCGACCAGATATCCCAACCCAATCTAGTCCCACCTGCCAGCACCCGGTCCATATCCCTCCAAACCCTTCCTATTCATATACCCATCCAAATGCCT
>NC_057731.1:12846073-12882306 GCF_004010195.1 Chiloscyllium plagiosum
TCTGACCAATAAAGGAAAGCATACCAAACGCCGCCTTCACAATCCTATCGACCTGCAACTCCACTTTCAAGGAGCTATTAACCTGCACTCCAAAATCTCTTTGTTCAGCAACAGTCCCTAGGACCTTACCATTAAGTGTATAAGTCCTGCTAAGATTTGCTTTCCCAAAACGCAGCACCTCATATTTATTTGAATTAACCTCCATCTGCCACTTCTCAGCCTATTGGCCCATCTGGTCCAGATCCTGTTGTAATCTGAGGTAACCCTCTTCGCTGTCCACTACATCTCCAATTTTGGTGTCATCTGCAAACTTATGCTCGCATCCAAATCATTTATGTAAATGACAAAAAGTAGAGGGCCCAGCACCGATCCTTGTGGCACTCCACTGGTCACAGGCCTCCAGTCTGAAAAACAACCCTCCACCACCACCCTCTGTCTTCTACAAGGATGTATAGGTTAGGTGCATTAGTCAGAGGTAAATGTAGAGTATTAAGTTAGGGGAATGGGTCTGGGTGGGTTACTCTTCAGAGGGTCGGTGTGGACTTGTTGGGATGAAGGGCCTGGTTCCACACAGTAAGGATTCTATAATTGTCTCTGGTAAGGCACAGCCACCAGATTTTAGTGGAACAAGTCTCATCCCAGCAATCTGCAAATGTCTTCCTTTACTGGTGTCAGAGTCTGACCTTCCAAAGGCACGGATACTCCGATCTGTCCAGCAAACTCCTAAGACCAGCAGCTCTAAACGTCCATTCACCCTCCTCTGAGACGGCCCCGCCCGGCTGCAACCAGTGATGCCCTTGGCCAGCTTGTCTCTCAGTCTTGGGAACTCTGCAAGCAATTAGTCATGGGCCATTGGGCTACAACAGCTTAGCTGCAAACTGCTTGGGACTTGATCAGTCAGACTGGCTGTGGCACCCTGCTGACCAGCATCAGCTCACTGACCATGGATTAGAGCAGATGACAGTGAAGGCAGGTTAGTGAGTCAGAGGACAATGGATCTGATTACAGTGTAGGAGGAGGGTTGTGGGTTTGATTACACTGTGCCTGTGTTTGAAGGTTTAGGAACTGTTTTTCAGAATCTAAGGCCCCATCAACCTGCTCGGATCCATGTAAAAGATCCTATGGTATTATTCTAATGAAAAGCGGGGTGTTAATGCCAATGGCCCGATCCATCCCCTCAAAGAACGCCACCAAAACCTGATTGCATGCTTCCATTAAAATGGCGCTGTTTGCTATGCACAAATTAGCTGCTGTCCGTTCCACATGACAACAGTAACGACTGTGCTTCAGCCAGGACTCCAGTCGCTGTAAAGTGCTTTGCTTAATGCATTGCCCTTTTTACTTCCCTGTCATGTGCTGCATGGCTTGGGTCCACTCTCGGTAGCCGGTCTGGGAAACACGCGGGGGGGCCTCATACTAAAACTGGAAACCGAGTCACCACTGCTTAAAATAAGCGAAGAAATAAGGCACCCAATTGCCTCTGCCAAGAGGGGCATTTGCATGCAGCCTGATCACTGAAATGAAATGAGGAAGTTGTGGCCAGCTTTCCCAGTGTGTCATCAGTTTCACCTTTTAACCCACCGGTATTAACCTCCGCCCCCCCCTCCCCCCACACACCCCCACACTCCCCCACACACACACACACTTTAAAGTCCCAGCCGCAAAGTATACAACACAGAGAGGGATGCTGACTTTAACTGGCCGACACTGGAATTGATGCTCCACCTGACCTTCCTCCCACCTAACCTTTCCTTAGCTGTAGAAGATAACGTGAATCTGACCAGTTAAACTGTGTGATGTGATTTTTGCTAAAACGTGAAGTACTAAAGAAATGACTAAGAAGGAATGTTAAACAGAAACTCAGTTGAACCTGCAGTTAGGGCACAACTGCTCTGGATAGCATGTGATTTGGACACATTGATGCCACAAAGATCATGAAACAAGGATCCTTCATTGGCATCGGATCATCCCAAAGCTGAAGGGAATTTGAGGTTAAGAATGAAAACATAGTATTTATACAGTGTTCAGCCTGAGGTTTACACCTTTGTCTGCCTGATCTTTTTCCCATTCCTTTGACTTTCCCAAAGCCACTTTTTTTTTCAGGGATGGCCCATTTGACTGTCTCAGGTGCCCTGTGGGGTGATCTCACACATCATCACCACCTACTGCTGGCTGTCACACAACCTAGCAGAAGCCTTGCTGTCCTGGCAATGATACCTACTGCACAATGACCGTTTTCATAGAACATAGAAGAATACAGCGCAGTACAGGCCCTTTGGCCCTCGATGTTGCGCCGATCCAAGCCCACCTAACCTACACTAGCCCATTATCCTCCATATGCCTATCCAAAGCAGTTGCACACTTTACAGATTCAATTGAACCATGATGGCTCAGATGTTCTCATCCACATTAGCGGCAGCGTTCTCTTCTTGCACTACGGATATGGGTAAATGGTAATGATTGGGGAGATAGCCAGCATATTCTCAGGAAATCTTCCCAGCCTCTTAACTGTGCTAATACCTTCCAAGGGATCCCAAGCTCTGTGGCAAGTCACAACCTCGTTTGGGCAGAGATCTCCAGGAGTCATCTGAACCTGTTACTTCTGTCTGTACCTCCTGGCAGGTTATTCCTGTGACATTTCTGGGGTGAGGGCAGACTTTCCCACCCGAGATGCACCTTCTGGATTCACAACATGTAGGTCACTGCAGGGTCCTGCATCACTCTCCAACTCCACTTCACGCAGCCATCAAACACACCAATCACAATCCTGCTACTTTCCTCCAAATCACCCACCAGACTCCTGGCCTCAAGCAGCTCCCCTCCCTCTGTGAGCTATTAACTGAGGCTGCCGCCAGCCATTAGTTCAGGAAGCTGTGTCCAGCTGCTTGATGTCTTTGTGGGCTTCCAGGTCCCACATCTCCTGTATCCTATTCCCACCCTGACGCTTTGATTTCAGACTGAAAGTCATTTTTGTGTGACAGCCAGCAGTAGGTGGTGATGATGTGTGAGATCACCCCACAGGGCACCTGAGACAGTTAAATGGGCCATCCCTGAAATGACTTTCAGTTGTTCAATGTTTTTCTTCTCAGTGTTTCTCTCTGAGTCCTCCTGGCTGCCATATTTAACAACTGGCTCATGTGATGCTCAGTTATCCACTCACTGAACTGGGCGCCATGGTGGCTCAGTGGTTAGCACTGCTGCTTCCCAGTGCCAGGTACCCGGGTACGATTCCACCCTCGGGCAACTGTCCATGTGGCGTTGCATGTTCTCCCTGTGTCTGCGTGGGTTCCCTCCGGGTGCTCCAGTTTTCTCTCACAGTCCAAAGGTGTGCTGTTTAGGTGGATTGCAGGGTTGCTGGGATGGGGTGGGTCTGAATGGGATGCTCTTCAGAGGGCTGTTGTAGACTCAACGGGCTGCTTCCATACTGTAGAGATTATATGATTCTTAATTCATCACAGGGCATGATGCGATCATGGAGTTGATGCAGAGGAAAGACTGGGTCTCAGCCAAAGAAGAGATTGTATGGACAATAACCTGTGGATGAGTGTGGGATGCAATTAAAAGCATAACCCACCTCTGGAAGGTACTCAAGCCACTTTTCTTTAATCTCAGAAGGCAAGATATGGCGACAGTCATGGAGAATATGGTTGAATCATTTGCACTATCCATTATCTTCTGAATAATAGAAGTTGGTAGGATTCCTGGCAATGCCTTGCAAAGTTCCTGTAGGGTGTTATGTCCCTGATCAATGTGAAACTGACATGGAACACTGAAATAGACAAACCAATCCCACACTTACCCTCTGGCTGTAGTTCAGGATCTTTTGGCCATGGGTGGGAATGGTCTGCCTGTGAAGACATCTGTGGGTATGAGAATATACTGAGTCCTGTTATTACTGCAGTCAAGGACTGTAAAATCAACTAAAGGTACCTCTGGAGGTCTCTGGGCGACCAGAGGCCCCATGCTGGGGTGAAGTCAATTTCATGCTTTGGCCAAATACACCTATCGCATTTTTTACCATAGTCATGACTGTCAGTAGCCACCCTGAATCAGTAACTGCTCTCTGGTCAGGGGGTTGTCTTTTCCATCGATGGGTGTCCTGCTTGATCATGAACTTCAAACACCACTTTATATGTCAGACTGTCATGCAGAATGATTGGCTTCACCTCTCTCTCCTTGTCATGAAACAGCTGAAAGGGGCTTCCATTCTCCTCCCGGATCCTCTTCCAGCACTTCCATAGTTTCTGCATCAATGTGGACTCCCTTATCAGCTGACGTTGGGTTGGCGGATAGTCATAGAGTCATAGAGACGTACAGCATGGAAACAGGCCACTCGGTCCAACTTATCCATGCCGACCAGATATCCTAAACTAATCTAGTCCCATTTTTCAGCACTTGGGCCATATCCCTCCAAACTCTTCCTATTCATATACCCATCGAGATGTCTTTTAAATGTTGTATGTCTACCAGCCCCCACCACTTCCTCTGGCAGCTCATTCCATACATGCACCCACCCTCTATGTGAAAAAGCTGCACCTTGGGTCCCTTTTATATCTTTCTCCCCCACCCTAAACCTATGCTCTCTAGTTCTGGACTCCCCCACTCTAGGGAAAAGACCTTGCCTATTTATCCTATCCTCATAATTCTCAACCTCTATAAGGTCATCCCTCAGCCTCAGAAAAACAGCCCCAGCCTATTAAGCCTCTCCCTGTAGCTCAAATCCCCCAACCCTGGTAATATCTATTCAGCACAGAAATAGACAGTTTCATCCAACCAGTCCATGCCAACCATTATGCCAAACTAGACTAGTCCCACCTGCCTGCACTCCAAACTTTTAATAAATATCAAATTAAATCTAGAAATAAGCCTGAATCTCAGGAGCAGCTGCAAGATCCATGCTACTCTCGGTCCACCATTTAAGAATGGTATAATTGGCTGATGGCTGGATCAATCAACTCATGCTTTCTGAAGTCCTCTTTTGAGGTAGGTGACAAGGGTAAAACCATACCTTGCTCCACAAGTCTGAACCAGGTGTGGATCTTACTCATAAGTGACACATTACTGAATCTTAATGTCATCAGGAACTGGGGTTGTCATGCTGCCTTTAACCTAAGGCAAGGGCACAGCATTTCCCAGATCCCCTCCAGTCAGACCCTCTGGTGATCAGTTTTCCATTAAGGTCATCAGCTTTTACATTGCTTCTGCCCAACCTGCACTGGGTACGGAATTCAAACTGAGTGAATTCAGCAGCCACTGGCTCTCAGTTGCTCCCAGTTTTGCTGATATTTGAACATAGCTGAATGGGTTGCTCTCTGAAAACATTTCCTATTCTGTGCTGCACAGAGTGTACATGAATGTCTGGGAAATAGCGCATCACCAATCTCATAGCTTGCATTACGTGCTGAAGCAGTTTTCCATACTCCTCTCATTCAGCTTGTCTCTCCAACTGGTATAGGAGAAAGTGAGGCCTGCAGATGCCAGACGCCAACTTGCAGAATGTTTCAGAGAACATCTCTGGAACACTCTTGCTAAACAACCCCACTGCCCTGTGGCCGAACACTGTAACTCCCCCTCCCACTCTGCCAAGGACATGCAAGTCCTGGGCCTCCTAGACCGCCAAATTCTCTCCACCTGACACCTGGAGGAAGAATGCCTCCTCTTCCACCTTGGGACCCTCCAACCACATGGGATCAATGTGGTTTTCACCAGTTTCCCCGTTTCCCCATTTCCCCCTCCTCCCACCATACCCAGATCCAACCTTCCAACTTGGCACCACCCTCTCGAACTGTCCTATCGACCACCCCCTCAATCCTAATGAAGAATATATGCTACCTTCTCCTCAGATGCTACCTTCCGTCTGTGCTTTCTCAGCTCCACATTCTTCCACTGGTATAAGTAATAGTTGCCCTTTTCTGTCCTTGAAAGGGAGTTGGAAATCTAGGTAACCAAGGATGGGTGATAGGTTCTATGATACAATGATTTTCTATGTGATATGCATAGAGGGGGTGAATGCTAATGTGGTGCCAATCAAGTGGGATGCTTTGTCTTGGATGATATTGAGCCTTTTGAGTGTTGTTGGAGCTGCACGCATCCAGGCAAGAGTTTTTTGTGAGTCAGAAGATGAGTTACTTGCAGCAGGACTCCTACGTTTTGATCTATTCTTGGAGCCAAGATATTTATACGGCTAGTTCACTCCAATGTCTGGGCAAACCCAAGAATTTTGATATTAGGGTAATTCAGCAATGGTATATTGTTGAATGTTAAGGGATACTTTCATACTAATTATCTTTTATTTTTCATGGCTTAACAATCAGGATCATTTACCTGTGCGCCAGAGAACAGTGCTGCCAACAATGTAGGGACAGGGAAGGGAGTGATGATTGCAGTGAAAGGCTGCTCTGATTGGTCCAGATTTGTGAAACATAGATTTACGGGTCATTATGAGTCGGGCTGCATCAGACTCTGGGATCAGGAGATTGGAAGTGGTGTCAGTTCACAGTATCAGATTTTCCAAAAGATAAAATGTTTGCTTAGCAAACTGTCAGTGTCCACTACCAGTGAGGACATAAATTAATGAGTTATCAGCAAATATTCGGAATAGGTTGTGGCTGTAACTTCTTTCAGACATGTCAATGTATCTGTATTCCCAAGACTTTTCCCTCCCCAGCTATATTGAGAAAGATATTCCTCAAATTTAAAAGCATAACCCACCTCTGGAAGGTACAAACAGTATTATCATAGAATTGCTACAGTGCAGAAGGAGGCCATTCAGCCAATTGAGTCAACACCAACCCTCCCAACAGCATCCCATCCCATCCATGTATTCCCTATGACTAATTCACCTAGCCTGCGTAACTGTGGACACCACAGGGCAATTTAGCATGGCTAATCCACCTAAATTGCACATTTTCAGACTGTGGGAGGAAACTAGAGCCTCTGGCAGAAACCCACACAGACAAGGGGAGAGCATGCAAACTCCACACACATAGTTGCCTGAGGGTAGAATCGAACCTGGGTCCCTGGTGGTGTGAGCCATTGTGTCACCCCAGTATATCACAGCATTTACATTGGGACATCATCTGTGGGTTGTAGGATCTTGATGCAAACTTCCGATCCAATGGATGGGAAGGATGCTGTGCCCTCCCAGCCTCATAGCTGCCCGTTCAGAGAGTGGTGTAACCAGTTGATTAGCTCAGTGCTTGAGAGCAGTTTTCCAGCTTCTCGCTAGCTGTCCCATCCCCTTCACCCCCACTACACCCAGCTTCACTGCTATGATCAGTTTTCTTTGGGTAATTTAGGAGTAGATTCTATGTTCTTATTTCTCGCAGCCTGACCCTGGCAAAGCCATTCTAATTCCAGAACCAGCAGTGCTGCACTAAATATGAAACTTTGCCTTTTATTTCATTACAAAAGATTTTTTCTTTTGAAAACTTTCGGAGCTAGAAATAGTAGGTGCCTTTTTATTTATATTTTGAATTGCAGAATAATTTAGCAGCTCATCAATGCATCTCCCACTTGCGGTAACAAAGTTTTGCTATTCTTGGCAAAAACCTGAAGGCTGATGCCACCAAGGTAAGACCAGAGTGTTCAGCTCATGTGGCAAAAGAAACTTCTATGTTTCTGATCAGTATGAAATAAAACGCTTCTTCAGTCCTTGCAGTAAGTGATTATGCACACCATTCTCCCAAGTTTAAAGGTATTATTACGAATTGCTGTCAGGATAGGAATTATTCTGCATGATACATGCAGCAAAGCTGAGATTAATTTCCGTGGAGCAGCTGTAATTGCAAGTTTAGACACAGTTTGAGAAAAGTCTGTCTTTGGCTTGATATTTCTTGGAAACCATGTGTGAATTAATCGTTCTTAAATATTATGAAATTACTTCATGTGTCATTGCACAATTATTCATGATTTGTAAAATCACAGACTTGTTATGATGTAGCGGAGGCTCAATGTGCCTGCACTGGATCAATTACCAGGTGCCTATCTCCTTCCTTTTTCTCACAGCCCTCCACACTATTGTTATCCAAATAATGTTTCAATGCTGTCTCGACTGCCTCAACTGAAATAGCTGCCACCTCATTTCCAGACAGTACATTCCACACCTAACTAACTAAAATTTCCTCACCTCGCCCTTGCCTTGTTTGCATCTCACTTTAAACTTTTGCCCTTTGTTCTTTTTACTTTTGTGAATAGGAACGGCTTCCCTTTATCTATTCTGTCAAAGTCTTCTTTCAACCCTTGCCTCCTCTTCACCTCGTCATTATGACTGATGAATTTTCTTTTGCTTATTTCACAGAGGTTGAGGATGAATTTCACTGCAAGGTTACCACTCCTTCAAATGCCCACCCATGCACAAATCCCCCAGAAGTACATTCACCCTGCTGGCCATCCAAGTCCTATCCACCCACTTATCCTCCCAATGAACCATTCCCCAGCCACCCTCACATCGACACCTCTTTCTAAGCTCTCACTTCTGTATGCAGGGTTGGGGAATGTAGTAACAATTGCTGGAGCCAACTGCTGGTGCCTTGTCCACCCTCTGGGATGTATGGGCAACCTGTCAAGAGGATGTCCTTGTTGCTGTGGTAGCCCTATCTTTGCAAATCCCAATACAATAATCTCCTTTGGTTGTTAATATTCAGTGTTCTTCCATGTCTGTTTTACATTGCTATCCATGTTGCTGCTGACTAATCGCAACTAGATTTGGTGTGAAGTGACAGGGCTGTAGAAAGATAGACATGAATATTCGGGACTAGGACTATCATAACGCAGCTTGCTTCCTGTTCTGCTAAACATATGTCTGCTTCCTCTTGTCTGTGACTCCCACACAGCATACAGATAGCTGTATTGGAAGCTAGGTTTGCAGAGTCTTGCAGCCTACAATTTAGTATTTGTTCCTTGTGTGGTTAAGAAAGGATGCCTGAAAGTCTTGTTGCAAATTGGGACACACTGGCCATCACGCTTATGTTACTGCACTAGGTATCCAGTGGCCTTGCCTAATGATCTCACAACTTGCGTTCCAATTCCATCCTGCCAACTACCAACTCCAAATTCAAGTTAATCGATTAGGTAAATCTGGCATAAAAAGCTGATGGCAGTAACAGTAACCACGGTCATAATAGTAGATCAGAAGCCTAAAGTACCATGGACATTTTTAAATGTTTGATTCCTAAATGTATGGTTTAAATGAAAATCCACAGACAGAAAAAAAGACTATGGATAGAAATTTGGTGATGTCTGACAAAGTCCTGTGGAGGATTCATGGAATGTTACACCTGTGAAGTGTCACACAAACTTCAAACAGAGAGAGAGAGAGAGGCAGACATTACAGGAAGAGCTAAGATAAGGGCTGACTTTTGCCTCTTCTCGACAGAAAGCTACCTCTTGCAGACTTTAGTTTCATCTTTTGACCTTCCAGGAGCATACAAAAAAATGTCAAAAACTGTATGCAATCCAAATCTTTATGAGGTAGGGGAAGGAGATGAGCTAGTGAACTGAGGTGTATATAAACTAGCCTTGGTTTGAGGGATAGGTTAGAGTGGTGCTGGAAAAGCACAGCAGGTCAGGCAGCATCCGGGGAGCAGGTGCTTGCAAGTGTGGTGTCTACATGTGTGTGCATGTGTATGCTGTGTGTGCATGTTGTGTGCGTGTGTACATGTTGTCTGCATGTTGCTTGCATGTGTGTGGTGTGTGTGTGCATGTGTTGGTGTGTGCATGCTGTGTGTTGTGTTTGTATGTGTGGTATGTGTGTATGCAGGTGGTGCATGTGTAATGTGTGTGGTGCGCATATGTGTGTGTGCATGTATGCAGGTGTGTTTCTGTGTATGAATTATGTGTGTATGCGCGTTTCCATGTGTGTTGTACTTATTTATTTTGCATTTATTAACAAATAAATTTACGCATTTGTTAACTCATGAAAGCTTGATTGAATTAGCTCAATTTAAAAAATAATTTTAGTTTGTCTGGAAAAAGGTGCCCACAAGGAAATGATCCTTCATACATTTGCCTGGTTAGAAGTAACCAAGGAGGTGGGTGAATAAAGAAGGGGAACTGGTTCACCTCTTCTCAGATGGGGGTTTAACAAGTTGGAATATCTCAACAAGATCAGGAATAACCTGGGAACCTCTCCCGTGATCTGGTTGTAACAAACTGGGGTTTGTGCTATGCTTTGAATTTGCAGACAAATCAAAAGAATTGAAGTGGATAGATTGTCACTTTGTAGTTAATTTTTAAAATCAAAACTTCAAAAGATTTTCTTGACCTTGCGTTGCCCCAGTATTTGGAGTATTTGTCTGGCAACCACAGGTAACTTGGCGAGTCTAGTTCATTGCTTAGAAAACTTGCGTTTTGTGGTAATATAATATCCTCTAATGCCTTATAAGGAAGAAGATTGGTCATTCTTACCCGGTCTGACCTGCTTTTGATTCCAGAAATAAAGCAACATGATTTGTTTTTTCTTTATCATTTACAGGATGAAAGCCTTGCTGGCCAGGCAGCATTTATTGCCCATCCCTAATTGCCCAGAGGGCAGTTAAGAGTCAACCACATTGCTATGGGTCTGGAGTCACATGTAGACCAGACCAGGTAAGGATGGTGGTTTCCTTCCCTAAAGGACATCAGTGAACCAGATGGGCTTTTCTGACAATTGACAATAGATTCATGGTCATGATTGACTACTAACAGCCCTCTGCAATGGCAAAATTCTCAGCAATACACTGGGAATACAGCCAAACATTGAGCTAACAAATGAAGGAGGGACATAGCAGGAGAAATGGAGGAGACCAGGCCTCTACTCTCTAAGGTTAGAAGAACAAGAGGTGATTTCATTAAAATGTTCATGTTCTTAATGGGTAGATTCAGATAAGATGATTCCCTGGCTGGAGATGGTTTGAAACTAAGAGATACATTCTTAGAATAAGAGCTAGGCCGCTGAGGGCCAAGATGAGGAGGTTTCTCTGCACTCAGAGGGTGGTGAACTTTTGGTATTCTCTGCCTCAGCGGGATGTAGAGTCTTGGTCACTGACTATGTGCAAAACAAATATTGACAGATTTCTAGACAATGAAGAGGTCAAGGGATATGGGGATAGGCTGGGAAAATGCTGCTGAGGTGGGGATCTGCCATGATCTTGAATGATAATGTAGATCCGAGGGGCCAAATGGCAATTCATCTTTCAAAGTCCTCCTTACAAACATCTGGGGGTGAGTGGGGCTTATGCCAAAATTGGGAATGGGGTCCAACAGAGTAGACAGATAAAACCCTGATATCAATATACTCAGATAATCTGCTAAAGTCCCAGACTTTTCGTTATGGATTCTGAGTATGTCTTATCACAGCAGCAGGATAGAGAACACCACAGAGGGGCTGTAATGAGAGTGAGGGCATTTGATTCCACAGCACTTGATGGAGTGAGCCATCAAGCAAAATGAAGCCGTAAGCGAGAGAGCTTTGGAAACCTAAGTTGGTTCCTTTCAAATATGTTGCACCCGCCTCATCATAATGTTTTGTACCACTCATATACTGTATCACAAATAAATCTATCCAATTTGTACTTTAGGAAATACAATGGTGTAGTGACATTGGGTACATATTAGTCATTCAATGCAGAAACTACTGAAATATTGTAACGCCAATTATAAGATAGGTGAACAATAGGATATGTATGTGAGCAGTACAGTGTACTCCACTGCTAACCCAGACGTTGGCAATGACATACAGGTGTGGAAAGTCTAGTTGCTGATCTCCTCCCCCAGGCTTAATCCATTTTGTACTACATAACTTAAAGAAAATACTGCAAGTAATGTGCTTTAAGTGCTATTTGATAACTGGCATTTGGTTTCATGCTTTCAGTTAAATGTTGTCCCTTGAATTAGAGCTCTGTTTGAACAGGACTGTTTCACATCCATTCACTTTCTGCTCAGCTGTAGTCAAATAATCGCTTTACATTTCAGTCAGCTTCCCTGTGAATATCGAGACAATATTCAGCTGCATTTTCTCTGCTTAAAATTGCAAACATGTCGCTGAAAGGAGTGAAAAGCAAAATAAACCATTATGCAAAAAAAGGGCAGAATGGTTTTTTATAAATCTTTAAAATGCAGTAAAAAGTTAGAAAAAGAACAAAACAGAACAAGTATTCAATTGACATCCGTTGTGGAGTATTCTCCCTCGCTGAAAACTATTGCTAAATGAACAAAATGTACTTTGCATGTTCAGTTACTATGCTGATACATTCCACGATGAAAAGTTATCTTGACCTGAAACATTAACTTTGCTTCCGTTTAGAGGTATTGGCTGACCTGTGGAGTATTCTCAAAACTTTATGTTTTATTCCACAACAGCATGAATAGCCCACACTGAGGAAACATTTGCTGAACAGGCCTGTTTGATTTCAGGTAGCTTTCGCAATATAAAATCAGTGTTCCTTACATGCAGATAGAAAACATTAATACATTACCTCATAAGGGACACAGCTTTACAACTGCTTCCTTATTTTTCTGTTCTGCACTTAGTCAGATATACTTCGCAGCTTGGCCATTTATAGTTAATTTACGCATGTTCTGGAATATTCTTGTTAACTGTTAGAACAAAGTTGAAGGTTTGCACCTTCCTGTTTCCATGCTTCTTATCGAACTTGTGATTTCCTGTTGCGATTCTACATTTGTACCCATGACAAGAACCAACAAAAATGCCAAGGGCTTTTCTCAGTGAGCAGTTTATTTTCTTTTTAAGGTTGACAAAAATTTGTAATTCTTTATTTGCTCTTGGAACTGAACGAACAGAAATGCCTTATCAATCCTCAGAATTCACCATGGGTTTTTCCAGCAATTTCTGATCTTGTTTATGACTTACAGCATTTGCAGTTCTTTCAGTTTTTAGAAATGCATTACCACCTGATGATAAGGGTTATCTCACAGCAGTATGGATTGTCCCGGCTGATGAGTCAACCCATTTTAGAATAGAAGTGTGAAATGATGATGAGAGAGTTGACAAGACAAGGAGAGTTGAAGGTGCTGTAGTCTCACTCTCCCATTAAAGAGAGAGACAACTGGAGGTGGTTAAATCTGAGGGCCATCATGTCTCAGGAGTGGGACAAGGTTGTGGGATCTTCATGGTGACCTCAGCCATTACAGAATTGAACCCACTCTGTTGACATCACTGTGCATTGCAAATCAGCCATTCCGCCAACCGAGCGAAGCTCAGAAGTACACATTTTAAGGTAGGACCCTAGGAAGTACAGAGGATGAGAGGTAGTTTGGTGTGCACATCCACAGATCTTTGAAAGCAGTAGGAGAGGTGGATATTCGGGTTAAGAAGGCATATGGGATATTTGCCTTTATTAGTCAAGGTATTGAATAAGAGAGCAGGAGGTTATTATGGAGCTAGACAAGGTGTCAGTTAGGCCACAACTGGAGCACTATGTCCAATTCTGGTCACCATGCTATGTGAAAGAAGTAATTGCACTAGAGACAGTGCAGAGAAGATGTTGCCTGGGTTGAGGAGGAACAGCATCATTGAACTCTTTACTAGATCAAATCACTGTCAAAAGTAAAGCTTTGGAGTGGCATGGTGGCACAATGGTTAGCACTGCTGCCTCACAGTGCCAGAGACCTGGGTTCAATTCCCACCATCAGACAGACTGTCTGTGTGGTGTTTGCATGTTCTCCCCGTGTCTGCGTGGGTTTCCCCCGGGTGCTCCTGTTTCCTCCCACAATCCAAAGATGTGCAGGTTAGGTGAATTGGCCATGCTAAATTGCCCATAGTATTAGGTGCATTAGTCAGGGGTAAATGTAGGGGAATAGGTCAGGGTGGGTTGCTCTTTGGAGGGTCAGCGTGGACTTGTTGTGCCAAAGGGCCTGTTTCCATACTGTAGGAAATCTAACCTGATTCACTAAAGATTGAACTTCTAATAACAATGAAAATTAACAAAATACAATGTGGAAGCTTATATCTGTTGGGAAAATGTTTAAAGTGAAAAAGAGTTGAACAGCATGGGAAATGACCCTTCGGCCCATCATGTCTGCATCAATCATTAAACATCCATCTACTCTAGTCCCACTTTCCAGCGCATGGCCTTTGTCAAAGACTTTCAAGAAATCAAAGGATATCACATACAGAAGTTTCCCTTGTTATTTCTTCAAAGAACTCAAACAAATTAATTAAACACGGTTTCCCTTTCACTAAACTATGTTGATTCTGCCTGATTACATTAGGATTTTCTAAGAGCTCCACTATCACCTCCCAATAGTCGACTCCAGCATTTTTCATACAACAGTTTGGAGTTGAATGGTCCATGCTTGCCTGCTTTCTGTCTTCTTCTTTTCTTGAATGACGGTGTTAAACTCAGTGTTTTCCAATCTGATGGGACCTTTCCTCGATATAGAACATTTTGGAAAATTAGAATCAATGCAACCACTATATCAGCAGCCAATTCATTTGGTACATTAGGATGAAGTCTATCAGGACCCGAGGACTGTCAACACTTTGGTCTAACAATTTTATCAGTACATTTTCTTTGGTGATTGTAACTGAGTTTTATATTTTCCTGGATTTACTCATATCCTCTTCAGTTAATCAGGAGAAAGTGAGGCCTGCAGATGCTGGAGAAATCAGAGTCTGTAAAGTGTAACGCTGGAAGAAGTGCAGCAGATCAGGCAGCACCTGAGGAGCAAGAGAGTCAATGTTTCGGGCTTAACTCTTCATCAGGCCTGGGGAGGAGGAAAGGGACTGAGAAATAAATTGGAGGATGGGGGTGGGGCTAGGGGAAAGGTAGTTGTTCTGGTGATAGGTGGACGAAGGCAGATGGTGATTGTGATAGGTTGGTGGGAAGGAAGATGGAGAGTAGGACAGGTCAAGAAGGCGGAGCAGAGTCGGAGGGTTGGATCTGGAGGAGGAACACCTCATCTGGCTCCTTGGGAGCCTACAACCAGACGACTTCAACATTGAATTCCCAGTTTCCAAACCTCCTCTCCCCCCACCCCATCCTCGATCCAAAGCTCTGACTTGGCACTGCCACTTGACCTGACCGGTCCATCTTCCTTCCTATCTAACCGCACCAACCTTCCCACTGACCAATTACAATCATGTCCTACCTTCGCCCACCAATCACCATCCCAAATACCCATCCCCTAGTCCCAAAATTCTTCCGCCTACTTATTTCTCAGCCCCCTTCCCCTCCCACCAGTCCTGAAAAAGTGTCCTGCCAGAAACGTCGCTTCTCTTGCTCTTTGGATACTGCCTGACCTGCTGGGTCTTTTCCAGCGCCACACTTTATTGACTCCCCTATAGTTAAGACAGTTGTAAAACATTTGTTTAATTCACCTACCATTTCCTTATTTTTAATTCCACAGACTCAGTTTCTAGAGGATCAATGCCCACTTTACCCACCCTTTTCCTTTTGAAATACTCATAGAAACTCATAGTTTCATTCCTGGATTCAGAGCTCAGAGTTAGAAAAGTCCCAGGGTCTATGAACCTACCTTTAAAAATGGCTGCCTGCACATTCTATTTTTGTTCTGTGGCGGTGGGGGAGAAGGCAGAAGACTGGCGCTCGATAATAATGCCCATTTAATGAGCCACTGCAAACACAATAGGCCACATGGTCTCCTTCTGAGGGAAGTGCGCCTGTGATTATTAATGAAAAGAACTGCGGATGCTATAAACCAGAGACAGAAGTAGAAATTGCTGGAAAAGCTCAGCAGGTCTGGCAGCATCTGTGGAGAGAAGTCAGAAAGATTGCGAGGAAGAGTCACTGGACCAGAAAAGTTAACTCAGATTTCTGCACAGATGCTGCCAGACCTGCTGAGCTTTTCCAGCAATTTCTATTTGTGTCTGTGATTCTTTGAAGACCACAGTTTCGCAAATTACAATCTCCTGACTTACTTCAACTTTCCTTGCAGTTTCATTCTTGTTTCAGGTGAACTTCTGACCACATAACTATGCAATCATTAAGGCTGCCTATTTCCACATCCATTACGTTGCCTAACATCAGCCCTATCTATGGTCATTTGTTTTGAAATCCTCATTCATGCATTTGTTGTCTCTGGGTTTCAGTATTCCTATGCACGTCTGGAAGGTGTTGCACATTCTAGGCCATCTGCTGCCCATTCCTAATTCACAACAAGACTCATTCACCTTTCACTCCTGCACTTCCTGACATACATCAGATTATGGTCAAACACCCATTCGACTTGAAAATTCTCATCCTTGCTCTTTCTCACCCATCCTGATGTCTGTCATCTCTTTCAAACCTGCAACCATCTGAGATCTCAGTGCTCCCCTTATTGCCTCCCCTTAATCCTGATTTTAATCACTTCACCATCGGTCATTGTGCCGTCGGCTACCAAGGCCTCAAGCCTTGGATTGCCCAAATATCTCCACATCTTGACCTCACTTCCCTCCTTTAAGACACTCCTTAAAACTACCTTTGACCATGTGTTTGGTCATGTGATTAAATTTCTCCATTTGTAACTCTGCTTTTTATAATGCTCCCCCAAAAACGTTGAGATATCTTTTGCATTTAAAATAAATAAAGTTTGTTATTATTACTCTTTATGATGCCAGTAAAAGTTTGCATTGCAGACTTCAGGATTATTATTTGATTTTCAATTTGAAAATAGTCTGGTCTTGAACATGCAGCATTATGATACTCATTTATAAACTTTATGTGCATCCAATTCACTGGTTCAGTCTGCTGAAACTATTGTGGAAGTTTCCACTGAAAGATCAAAATGCGAGAAAATCCCGAATGATTTGTTTTAGTTGAAGGAACTTGTACTTTATGAATAATTCTGAAAGGTCATCAACATCATAATGGCACAGCTGCTGGATTCTTTCTCTCTGGAGGTCTGAGATAAGTTTTTTTCTCTTTGGAAAATTACCCAAATTCTTTTCTTCAAAAATAGACACACAGCGATTCTCACTTCTGTTATGATGAATTCTCTGAAGTTAACTTTAATCTTACCCAACCAGGAAGGAGAGAGGCTGGTGGGACCACATTGACTGACTGTTTGAAAACTCCACTCAATTTTTTTTTCCTGTGGTCTTTAAAGGTGTTGGGCTTGGCTCAATGGGAGTACTGTCACCTCTATGCTGGAAGGTTATGGGTTCAAAGGCCAACCGAGAGACTTTCATGTATGAGCAAAACTGACAACAGTGCAATACTAAGAGGCTGTATGGTTGAATGAACAACAAAGTCTTTCAGAGGAGCTATCTGTAGAAAGAGAATCCGCATGAGAATCCTGCCTAATATTTGATTCTCAGAAATCATGACCAGTATAACAATGACAGGGTGATTATCTCATTGCTGCTTGTGGAATCTATCTGTGTGCATATTGACTGTGTCGCAATCATGATTGTTTTTCAGATATATGTTAAAGCACTGATTGCTAAAGGCCAGTCCTGTGATTGTGAAAGACTGGTTTTGTGAAGTGAAAGTGTCCTATGTTCAGGGTAATAGTGACATCTTTCTTCTGTGTTTCTTTCCTGCTCATTTACTTCCTGGAGCTGGGAGCTGAAATGTGGCTAATTGTTATCAGTTTCAACATACACAGTTCACAAAATCCGGCTGTAATGCACCCACACTTCCAGTGCCCGTAGTTTCAGCGTCACTGCTGATGTAGAATGCACCATGTAGGCATTTCCCAGGGCAGGCAGGAAGCACTGAACACCATTGGATAGGTTGCTAACATAGCTGCTGAAAAGCAGCCGCTAAAAGAAGGCAGGTTGTGGACAGTCAGTGTGTTATAACTGGGATTTGACTGTAGCAGTGTTATTGTTGACCTCTGCTCCAGCCAACACCCCACTTTACCTTGGACAGCTGAACTGCTGGAAAAACACCTTCATCAATGATATTCAATGGTATCATTAACTACATCCAGATGAGTTCTTAATTGATTTCTACAGCCTATTTCTGAGTGAGTAGATATCATTGATTCATAGAATCTCTACAGTGTGGGAGCAGGCCATTCGGCCTTTCAAATCTACACTGATCCTCTGAAGGTCATCCGACACAGACTCACCCCCTACTCTATCCCTGCATTTCCCATGGCCAGCTGAACTGCTGGAAAAACACCTTCATCAATGATATTCAATGGTATCATTAACTACATCCAGATGAGTTCTTAATTGATTTCTACAGCCTATTTCTGAGTGAGTAGATATCATAGATTCATAGAATCTCTACAGCAGGCCATTCGGCCTTTCAAATCTACATTGATCCTCTGAAGGTCATCCGACACAGATTCACCCCCTACTCTATCCCTGCACTTCCCATGGCTAACCCACCTTGCCTGCACATCCCTGGACACTGTGGGCAATTTAGCACAGCCAATCCACCTAACCTGCACATCTTTAGATAGTGGGAGTAAACTGGAGCACCCGATGGAAACCCACACAGACATGGGGCGATGGTGCAAATTCCACACAGGCAGTTGCCAAAGGGTGCAATCGAACCCAGGTCCCTGGTGCTGTGAGGCAGCAGTGCTAACCACTGCGCCATCGTGCCACCCCAACATATATTGGTACTTTTGTTGCCATTTAAAGTTGGTGAGATCTACAAGGTGTTTTGTGGCAAATGGCAAAAGCTTTGGTTCTCACTTTAAGAGTTCCACACTTGCCTTCACTTCTGTCATTACCATCCCCTACAGTCTTCAGCATGACAGACTGAGCAGAAGTGAAACAACAAATAAGCTGCTGAGAGAGAGAGAGAGAGAGAGAGAGGAGGTGGATGGGGGTGTTGCAATGGGAAGAATTCTCAGGAAACCATATGCAATTGAGTCCTACAGTAATTTCCCAACCTCAACCTAAGGTAGGAGCAGTGAGTGCAACTTGCAATTTCCACTGTGAAATGTGTGACCTGTTGTCACCTCATGCAGGGTAAGGAGCAGGCTGACAGAGGCCAGAAAGTGGACTGTGACAATGAACGTCATCACTGTGGGCTCCTTACAGCTTGAAACAGGAAACCTCTCACATTTCGTCATCTTTTGTTGTGCATGGAAGGTGACTGACCCTCGCTATACAACAAATACTTTGAGTTCTCTTTTTCTGAAGAGAAGCAGCTAAAGTGAGCATGGGCAGGACAGGGAGCTACCTTATTGTGCAGGGTGTTACCAGTCTACATACACTGCATGTAAATTCAGAAATGCATCATAACCTGTAAACATTCCACTCCTCAATATCCATGCCACCCTACTCATGCAGGTCAGTCCATGTTATCCTGGTAGAAGTCACCACACCTTTACTCAGTGCAAGTCCATAGTACCACCTGCTTTTGAGATAACACAAGAACCCAATGTGTAGTCACTGTTGAGAAAAGCTTTGCCCTCACCACTGCATAATTCCAGTGTGCTATCCTGACTCAAGGGAGTGGAATATTGTGTCCTCTCCCATGGTAACTTTTATGGCTTGAGGGCATTTCATCAGGTGGGCAGTACCAGGTCAGAACCTTTTCATCTTCCCTTTTCCATTTGATTTAAGTCCAAGATGATAATGGCTGCAGGACATCTTCTGACCCTATTGAATCTCTTAAATGGGCAGTTAATGAGATTTCAATACCATGCTGGTATTAATCTAGATGTGAGCAGGGTACTGGTTAGATGGGTGGCATGCCAGGCAGATCCTGGCATATTTGGTGGTGACCCAAAGGACTTGGCATTGGGAAAGGTTTAGCCACTGAAGGCCACACATCTGTCCTTGCTGTCAATGCTGCTCCCTCTTCCCACAATCCCTTCTTACTTGAGCCTGGGACCCTTCCCCATAGTTGGTCCCGGGTGGGTGTAGTACCAGAAACAGCCACTGTCAGCCTGAAGATGCTGTTGAGTACAGAAGAGCCTCTAATTTGCCCACAGCGACAGTAGACAGGACCTCTGTCCCTATGAGGCCTTGAACATGGGACAAAATCAGCAACTGACCTTTTAAGTGCCTGAGTGGGACAAAACACAGTGAACATTCTTGAATGGAAGCTACATAGGGACCTCTCCAGTCTCCCACTGCTTCATCAAAGTTTCATCTAGGGGAGAGTGTGTATATAATGCTGCCATATGGAATGTTATTAAACAAACCATTGGGCTGCGGAAGCAATATTTAAACCACCTGGATCACTCTGGAGGCACCGTGCAGTTTCCTCCAGAAATGGCCTATGGTATCCTCCCTGGCATGCTGTATCCTCCCGGACCTGCTGCATTCTCCCTGGCCGGCTGTATCCTCCCTGGCCTGCTGTACCCTCCCTGGCCTGCTGTATTCTGCCTGGCCTGCTGTATCCTCCCTGGCCTGCTGTATTCTGCCTGGCATGCTGTATCCTCCCTGGCATGCTGTATCCTCCCTGGTCTGCTGTATCCTCCCTGGCCTGCTGTACCCTCCCTGGCCTGCTGTATTCTGCCTAGCCTGCTGTATCCTCCCTGGCCTGCTGTACCCTCCCTGGCCTGCTGTATTCTGCCTGGCATGCTGTATCCTCCCTGGCATGCTGTATACTCCCTGGCCGGCTGTATCCTCCCTGGCCTGCTGTACCCTCCCTGGCCTGCTGTATTCTGCCTGGCCTGCTGTATCCTCCCTGGCCTGCTTTACCCTCCCTGGCCTGCTGCATCCTGCCTGGCCTGCTGCATCCTGCCTGGCCTGCTGCATCCTCCCTGACCTCCTATATTCTTCCTAGCCTGCTGTATCCTCCCTGGCCTGCTGTATCCTCCCTGGCCTGTTGTATCCTCCCTGGCCTGCTGCATCCTGCCTGGCCTGCTGTATCCTTCTTGGCCTGCTGCATTCTCCCTGGTCTGCTGTATCCTCCCTGGTCTGCTGTACCCTCCCTGGCCTGCTGTATCCTCCCTGCCCTGCTGCATTCTCCCTGGCCTGCTGTATCCTCCCTGGCCTGCTGTACCCTCCCTGGCCTGCTGCATCCTGCCTGGCCTGCTGCATCCTGCCTGGCCTGCTGTATCCTCCCTGACCTCCTATATTCTTCCTAGCCTGCTGTATCCTCCCTGGCCTGCTGTATCCTCCCTGACCTGCTGCATTCTCCATGGTCTGCTGTATCCTCCCTGGTCTGCTGTATCCTCCCTGGCCTGCTGTATCCTCCCTGCCCTGCTGCATTCTCCCTGGCCTGCTGTATCCTCCCTGACCTCCTGTATTCTTCCTAGCCTGCTGTATCCTCCCTGCCCTGCTGTATCCTCCCTGCCCTGCTGCATTCTCCCTGGCCTGCTGTATCCTCCCTGGCCTCCTGTATTCTTCCTAGCCTGCTGTATCCTCCCTGGCCTGCTGTATTCTCCCTGGCCTGCTGCATTCTCCCTGACCTGCTATATCCTCCCTGGCCTGCTGTATCCTCCCTGCCCTGCTGTACCCTCCCTGGCCTGCTGTATTCTCCCTGACCTGCTGTATCCTCCCTGACCTGCTGTATCCTCCCTGGCCTGCTGTATTCTCCCTGGCCTGCTGCATTCTCCCTGACCTGCTGTACCCTCCCTGGCCTGCTGTATCCTCCCTGGCCTGCTGTATCCTCCCTGGCCTGCTGCATTCTCCCTGACCTGCTGTACCCTCCCTGACCTGCTGTACCCTCCCTGGCCTGCTGTATCCTCCCTGGCCTGCTGTATTCTCCCTGGCCTGCTGCATTCTCCCTGGCCTGCTGTATCCTCCCTGACCTGCTGTATTCTCCCTGGCCTGCTGCATTCTCCCTGGCCTGCTGCATTCTCCCTGACCTGCTGTATCCTCCCTGGCCTGCTGTATCCTCCTTGGTCTGCTGTATTCTCCCTGACCTGCTGTATCCTCCCTGGCCTGCTGTATCCTCCTTGGTCTGCTGTATTCTCCCTGGCCTGCTGCATTCTCCCTGACCTGCTGTATCCTCCCTGGTCTGCTGTATCCTCCTTGGTCTGCTGTATTCTCCCTGGCCTGCTGTATCCTCCCTGCCCTGCTGTATCCTCCCTGCCCTGCTGCATTCTCCCTGGCCTGCTGTATCCTCCCTGACCTGCTGTATCCTCCCTGGCCTGCTGTATCCTCCCTGGCCTGCTGTATCCTGCCTGGCCTGCTGCATTCTCCCTGGTCTGCTGTATCCTCCCTGACCTGCTGTATCCTCCCTGGCCTGCTGTATCCTCCCTGGCCTGCTGTATCCTCCCTGGCCTGCTGCATTTTCCCTGGCCTGCTGTATCCTCCTGGCCTGCTGTATCCTAACTGACCTGTTGTATCCTCCCTGACCTGCTGTATCCTCCCTGACCTGCTGTATCCTCCCTGGCCTACTGTATCCTCCCTGACCTGCTGCATTCTCCCTGGCCTGCTTTATCTTCCCTGGCCTGCTGCATTCTCCCTGGTCTGCTGTGTCCTCCCTGGCCTGCTGCATTCTCCCTGGCCTGCTGTATCCTCCCTGGCCTGCTGCATTCTCCCTGGCCTGCTGCATTCTCCCTGACTTGCTGTATCCTCCCTGGCCTGCTGTATCCTCCCTGGCCTTCTGCATCCTCCCTGGCCTGTTGTATTCTCCCTGGCCTGTTGTATCCTCCCTGGCCTGTTGTATCCTCCCTGGCCTGTTGTATCCTCCCTGGCCTACTGTATTCTGCACAACCTCAGCCTCAATACACCCATAGACCCTACCATCAGGAATATGTTGAGTGGCTGGCAAAAAGAGGAGGAAGGGCAAGGGAACGTGAATGCCAAAGAGAAGCAGGGGATGAAAGGAAGGAAAGAGGCAACCTCTCTCATCCCCTTTCTGTCCAGTCAATATGTGATCAGCTCATTTGATTGTGGTATCAGTGAATGCAAGGCCAAATCCCCACTCCCTGTCAATCCCACACCTTACAATATCTTGGTCGTCACCTTGGTCATAAAGTAGATATGAAAGCCACCACAAAACAAATATTCCAAAATAACTTTTTTTTGCATAAACTATCCAATATTTCATTTTTAAAAAGGCATCTACTTAATTTTTAAAAATCATTTATGGGATGTCGATATTGTTTGCCGGCCAGAATTTATTGCCCATCCCTAATTGTCCTTGAGCAGGTGAGCTACCTGGGTCGATGCCAAGTGGTCCACCCTGGTCTCATTTCAAAGTTGTGGTGATTTATACAACTGAGTGACTTGGTAGACTGTTTCAGAGGGCAGTTCAGAGTCCATTACTTTGCTGTGGGTTTGGAGTCACATGTAGGTCAGAGCAGATGAGGATAGATCATAGAACAGTACAGCACATTACAGGCCCTTCAGCCCTCGATGTTGTGCCGAGTTTCTATCCTACTCTAAGATCAGACTAACTTACATACTCTTCACTTTGATCTATGTGCCTATCCAAGAGTCACTGAAATGTTCCTAATGCATCTGACTGATGGCAGATTTCCTTCCCGGAATTAATGAGCTAGGTGAGTTTTTCTGACAATGGTTATAAGTAGATTCTTAATTCCAGATGTTTTTGATTGAATTCAAATTTCACCACCCGACTGAGATTAAAACCCAGGTCCCCAGAGAATTTGTAAGTTTCTGGATTAATAGTGTAGTGATAACATCACTGGGCCATCACCTCCTTTATATATCATCCTGTGTGTTATCTTCGCTCCTGCCTCCTGCTTATTCCTCCTATTCAGTGTTACCCCAGTGGTTGCTGTAAAGTTAGTGAAACATTGCTGACTTTCACAAGGGGGAGACTGCAGATGGCCTTACAAGACAAACCCATCCAGCTCCTGGCCCCAGATGGTCTGGCTTTGGGCTGTACCACCTCAGCACTGTTGGTGGTAGTCTGGGATCACTGACAGGCCACAAAAGGGCACTGATAGAGGGCAGCAATCAAAGAATCAATTTTTTTTTTGGTGGATGAAGGACTCTTTCAGCCCCTTTGGGCATTGGTGCCCATGCCATGTTTGGGGCTGTCCGAACCTGCAAGACAGGAAGCTGTACCTCTGTGGCCACATGCTTCCAGTCTGAACTTTCACTGCAATGCTCTGATAATGTGTGCTCCCTGCTTGTACTCTACTGTATCTATTGTGCATCAGAGTGATCAATCTGAACACCTCCAGGCTGGAATGGATGGGACCCGAACTCTACACAAAGCCTGTGTCAGGTTGGTGCTGGGCTCCATTGAGCACCTTCACAATCACAGCAGATGTTCTGACAAGGAAAGCAGTGAGCAATGTTGGATCCACACGGATCAGCCTTTGGGGTTCCTGTGCACTCCTCATCCGAATGCTTTGCAGTGGGATACATGCATCCTCACCATCTCCCAAACTGGTACTCATCATGATACCATTTACCTTACCCTGGCTTCAGGCCTCTGGAAGCACCAGGTAAGCCACGGCCTCTAGTTATTTCTCTAAAGTTTGCCCAGGATCAGTATCTGAGCTGGTGGTGATTGCATAAGGAAGAGCACTCAAGATCAGTCTCTTTAGTGCCTTCCACTGCCTGGCCACATTGCAGTTCCTGGTGAGCTGCAAGGGGAATGAAACAAGGCTGAAAATGTGTTGCTGGAAAAGCGCAGCAGGTCAGGCAGCATCCAAGGAGCAGGAGAATCGACGTTTCGGGCATGAGCCCTTCTTCAGGAATGAAACAAGGGTAAGGTTGTGCTTAAGTGCTGTATTGTACTGTATTGTATTGTACAGTTAGATTACCCTTCTTTTAAACACATCGAAACAGATCTAAAACATGTAAGTCATGGTTTGGACATTCCATTCATGTAAACCAGACTTCACTGACAGCAGCTTCAGTTTTCTGTATGCAGATACCTCCGTGAAACACAAATGATCAAACTGCAATCATCTCCTCTTTTGACCCAGCCTCCGTGAAAATGGTGGAATTCTTAAATCTGGACCCCCAGATGCTATTTTTGCCAAGATGCTGAGCCTCTACATTTGTGGAAGAATTCAGGTTTCTCAACCTGCCCCCTTATTGCACCAAGTCATCCAGAACGACATCAGAGAACCTGGGAGGTCACAGTCTGCTCTTCCTGAGACTCACTTACGTCAAACTTACTGTTAGAAGAATTAGCAGCCCCAGCTCCAGGAAAATGGGCCTCTCTTTTAAGAATTACGAGCTAGCTTTTTAATTGGGGCTGGTTGATTTGAGTTCATGGTCAAGGTTCAAGTGGTGCTGGAAAAGCACAGCAGGTTAGGCAGCATCCGAGGAGCAGAAAAATCGACGTTTCAGGCAAAAGCCCTTCATCAGGAATGGTTTGAGTGCATGTCAGCCATCCATAGTTCTGGGACCTTTGCATAGATATGAGGTCACTTAATGCTGGGTTTAATATTGGGTATATGCTGAAATCATATGACTAAACAAGCAACATGGAGCTTCCATATTGTCTGTTTTGTAAGGATTGGCATGGATTACCAAAGCCCACACCTCTTCTTGGTGGCTCAGCGATTTTGCCTCTTAGTCTTTGATTAAAGTGTTAGGTGGAAATAAAAACCTCCGTCAGTGTATTGATTGTAACGAGGTCAGCCAGGTGGACCTCATAGAATATGAGTTTTCTGATTGGGGCTGTTAATGTGGCTCAATCGGGACCCTGACTGACAGGAGTTCTGTTCGCCCCAAGGGTTGACTCTGAGGGATTGACGTCAAGGACCCTCCATGTGTAATTATAAGGTGACTTGGTGATGGGATTCTGTGGAGTGCCCCTGGAGATGAGCCTTGCCAGAAGTTGCTGTATTCAGGTTAGTGAAACTGAAAAGCTAGATGTTAACATTTGCAGAATAGAAAAGTGACCCATCCCTGTTAATTATTTTCTGTCTGCCACTCTTATTATGAACAAAAATAAACACTCTGATGTTCCAATGTTGTTGTTTAAAGATTAGGGTTTTATTCTGTCTCTTCAGGGAGTATACAGACTGCTGCAAGTAAAACATGTCTCAGCAGATTGTTTGGCAGACACTGTGAGCTAAGAAGTCTTTTCCTGTCTGTAATTTCTGTCTGCTTTTGCAATTCTGTCACTTGTTCCTGCTATTTGTAACTTAACCAATCCAGCCACCCCGGCAATTTGTAAATGACATAACAATGGTACTTTGGTTCAGAGATAATTGAGCTAAGCAAGATAAATGCCCTTTGATAGTAAATTTATAGGAAGTTTATGAAAGAAGGGGGAAAAAGATTATAATAGCAATCTAAAACTCTGATCTGGACTTCCAGCCATTATTCCAGTGTGGACAGTCAGTTGAGCATGGGGACTCTGTGGAATCCACATTGCAGCCCACTCCAAGTGAATTTCCTGGGAGTTTAATTTTTCATTGGCCAATTCCTCTGAGCCTGGAACTCTCCTAAAGTCTTTCTTCAAATCAGAGTTTGGAGAGTTTTGGTGAAATTAAGCAAAATAGTTACTCAGGAATCATAGTTGTTAACTACATCATCTAACTCCTGAGTGACAATGGGGGGGGCTTCAATCACATTGGCTTATTAGAAAAAGATGTAAACATGGAGCCAGACTTCCCTTCTGAGGATTGCTGCCCAGAATCAGGAAAATCCCTGGCATGTCTTTGTCAGCTTGACCTTGAAACATTGCTGTCCCACTTCCAATTTTCACTCACAACATCTGCTGGTGCAAGTTCCCTCCTAATGAATAGCAAGGCCCATGATATCTACAGTCATAGAATCAGAGTCATCCGGCATGTGCTCAGACACATCCAGGTCGTTCTGCCAGAACGTGCATTTCGTTAATGTGTGTTTGCTATAATGTGATTGACAAATGGGGGACATTGTTTCTAAAGCGCAAACTTTTAAAATGTGCATTGGCTACAATTCGATTACATCGCCAGCACTTTAAGTCCTGTTTCTAAAGCACAATATTTCTATATCACAGGGTTGCCCAAGAACACAACCATCCCATTATAGAAGAACTACCTGTCAATTGAGATGGTATGGTGTGAACGGCCAGCAAACCGATGGTTAATCAACATTGAGCAAAATATCACAGAGCTCTTCACTGGGTGACCAGGAGGCAGTCAGGTGTTAGAGGGTAGGAGTTAGTGATAAGCCACATTCTTTAAAAATCACTTCTATCAGCTCCATGTTCCAATGTATTAAATTCATTGTTTTAGTAACAGGGCATCCCCAAGCATTGATGTTACTGAAGGCAACTGGTGCCAGCTCTCTGAGGGCAATTTGTGCATGGTATCAATTCAAGTGCAGAGAGCTTGTTTCAACCACAATCTGATCAGCAGCACAAATCCAGCTTGAAATAGGCCCATGATTCCTGTCCTCCATGTTAGAATTCAATAGGCTAAACCATGCCATGTGGCCTACCAGCTGAGGCTGCAGTGTTCTTCTCTGGCCATTGAATGCCAATTTAAAAAAAAACACTTTTTCATTTGATAATCAAAAATGCAACGCTGTTTATATCTAACCTTTAATTTGCAATTGCTTACATGCAACAGAAATAAAGAAACTACCATTGAACCTTCAAAGTGTCTTTATCTTGCCTGCATCTTAACTTCACCTCAAGTAATAATATACATATTACAGTCAAGTATTTTTGTGTTCATTACAGCATCCATGGTCACCTATCGCAAAAACAAAGGAAAGAAAGTGTAGATATTGAAATAAGGAGAGTCAAAAGTTAATACTTTAGTGAGATGGACATGAACTAGTGGAATAACTCCACATAGTTATGATGTGGATGTGCCGGTGTAGAACTGGGGTGGACAAAGTTAAAAATCACACAATACCAGGTTATAGTCCAACAGGTTTAATGAGAAGCACTAGCTTTCGGAGCTCTGCTCCTTCATCAGGTGGTGAAGGAGCAACTCTCCGAAAGCTAGTGCTTCTGAATAAACCTGTTGGACTATAATCTGGTGTTGTGATTTTTAACTTGTTCACAAAATTAAATGAGGCTTGCTTTACATGCTGGATGGTTGGGCCAGAGTGCTGCTACGATCTTCATTTCTAGAAGGGTCTATGGGCCTGTGTGGTTAACAGTGGTACAAGAGGAACCAAAATGGTTTTCACAAGGAGGCATTGTCTTAACAAGCCATAGTTGACTGCATGACAGAAGTGGATGCAGGTTGTATTCCTTAGACAAACATAATCACTTGGACTCACAGGAGCTGGAATGATAAATTTAACACCACCGGGATAAAAGCCAGACCCCAATCTTCAGCAATGAAGACTGTATGACGTAGTCAGATTGAATGAATTTAATACAGTCTCCAATACAAAACCTTTCAGAGTAAATTACTTAAACAACATGCTAGAATTAACAATCCTTTAGAATTGTTTTTGGAATCAAAGGTTGGGATTTGACACTGCTGTGAGCAAGCCAGAAGAAAAACAGTTAAAATAACTTCTTCTGAAGAAGAGTCACTGGGACCTGAAATATAGTCTCTGTTTTCTCTCTGCACAGATGCTGCCATACCTGCTGAGTTTCTCTAGCCATTTCGGCTTTCATTTCTGATTTATGACATTCTCAGTTGTCTTTTTCAAAAATAAGTGGTGTTTTGTTTTCGATCTTCACTTCAGGATTTCATTCCAAAGTATTGAGGATGAAGGAAGTTAGCAATGAATTGAACGTCAGTGAAACAGAATGAAATTCCAATTAATAACGGGAAAGATGTAGTAAGGAGATGATAAGCAATGCAAACTTATAACAGCTTACTCAAAAGAACAGTTCAGGGAAATTTGCTGTGAAGATGTCATAGCAAGGATGCAGGCTTATTTGGTTAGGTCAAGCAAGTGAGCAAACATCAGGCAGAAGGAGTATAATACAAGGAATTTGGAAAATGTTAAACAATAAAAAAATACATCAAAATATTATTTAAATGGAAAATGACCCCAGATTCTGAGAGGCAGAGGAATCTAATGAGTTAGTCATCAGAGGCTATTACGCAGATACAGAATGTAATCAGAAAGGCTAATACAATGCTATTCTTTAGTCTGAGAGCAATTAAACAAAAATCTAAGGATCAAGTTCGGAAATAGCTGTAGAAAGTCAGCAGGTCTGGTAGCAGTTGTGGAGAGAAAGCAGAGTTAACGTTTCGGATCCAGTGACCCAAGTGGATCTGGAAAGGACGTTCCCTAAAATGGGACAATGCAGAACTAGGGACCACTCTTTTAAAAATAAATGTTGCCCTGTTAGGGTGGAGATGTGGATTCTTTTTTTCTCAGAGGGTTGTGCAACTTTGGAAGAGAAAGGTGGGTCATTGAATACTTCTAAGGCAGAGGTGGAGAGGTCATTATTAGGCAGGAGAATCAAAGGTTATTGGAGACAGTCAACAATGTGAAATTCAGAACACAAACAGGTTGGCCATGATCTTATGAATGGTGGAGCCATCTTGAGGGGCCAAGTGGCCTACAGTATTTTGTATGTTTGTGTTTATGTAGATATGGGCAGGGTATTGATGGAATGGGAAGCCTTTTGACTGATGAGGTAAACAGATTGGTGACAGAGTGTTCTCAGAAAAAGCAACGTGGGTACTGTCCATCGCACACTGCACCAACAGGAAGCCAGTATTGTGGGAGCAGGCCCCTGGCTGAGCTGCTTGACTCTTCTTGCCAGGGGCAGGTGTTGGAAATTGTTGCAAGCCAGATGAAAATGGCAAGCGTGCTTTCCCAAAGGCTTTTGTGTCCTCCAAGGATTGAGAGATGCTCAGATCCCCAGGAGATCCTTGGAATCAACTGCTGCAATAACAAATCAGGGCACCCTGACAGCCATGGGGATGGGATGGTCAGTCCTTTCCTAAATTGGAGTCCTGTTCCAGTAAATGGCACAGTTTGGTGGTGATGACCTGGGTAATCCTTCACCTACACCTGCACTGGTTCCTTGCCAGCTGTAGGTAGTGACAGTGAGGTCAGTGTGTTTGGCCTGTGGTCATTCTGTTCCCCCTCCTTGTCGGGATTGATTTTCAGCTGCTAGCTCTCCCTCGGAAGGCTGTGCAAGAGCCACTGACCCTTCCTTTTCTTGCTGGACTTGCTGATAACATTCCAATTGATGCCTCTTTCAATACTGTCATCTGATTGTTAACATTGCCACAAAGAGCTGAAAATGTATTGCTGGAACAGCGCAGCAGGCCAGGCAGCATCCAGGGAACAGGAGAATCGACGTTTCGGGCATAAGCCCTTCTTCAGGAATGAGGAAAGTGTGTCCAGCAGGCTAAGATAAAAGGTAGGGAGGAGGGACTTGGGGGAGGGGCGTTGGAAATACGATAGGTGGAAGGAGGTCAAGGTGAGGGTGATAGGTCAGACTGGGGTGGGGGCGGAGAGGTCGGGAAGAAGATTGCAGGTTAGGAGGGCGGTGCTGAATTTGATGGATTTGACTGAGACAAGGTGGGGGGAGGGGAAGATGAGGAAACTGGTGAAATCCGAGTTCATTCCTTGTGGTTGGAGGGTTCCTAGGCGGAAGATGAGGCGCTCTTCCTCCAACCGTCGTGTTGTTGTGGTCTGGCGATGGAGGAGTCCAAAGACCTGCATATCCTTGGTGGAGTGGGAGGGGGAGTTGAAGTGTTGAGCCACAGGGTGGTTAGGTTGGTTGGTCCAGGTGTCCCAGAGGTGTTCTCTGAAACGCTCCGCAAGTAGGCGGCCTGTCTCCCCAATATAGAGGAGGCCATATCGGGTGCAGCGGATGCAATAGATGATGTGTGTGGAGGTGCAGGTGAATTTGTGGTGGATATGGAAGTTTCCTTTGGGGCCTTGGAGGGAGGTCCCGGCACCTTCCCCTGCAACCGCAGGAGGTGCAAGACTTGCGCCCACACCTCCCCCCTCACCTCCCTCCTCACCTCCCTCCAATGCTGCTTGACCTGCTACGCTGTTCCAGCAACACATTTTCAGCTCTGATCTCCAGCATCTGCAGACCTCACTTTCTCCTCGAAGATTGCCACAAAGAACCTTCCAAGCATTTGTTGGAAGATAGGTGAGCAGAGATTCTGTGGTGTATTTCAGAAATAGATCAGCATATCAGGAGTGGTACTACTGATCCCTCACATCAATCGCAATAGAGGTGAATTTTTATGGCCTCCCACGTTGCAGAAGAGGCACTGGTTTCGTACGCAGGCAAATGCTATGCCTCGATAAGCAGCTCTGATCTATATACATTTATACAGGTGCGTGTTGAAGATCAAACTGGGTGAGCTACATCACCATACTTCACCGCTGTAATAGCACCCTCTTCCAAAAAGTGCCATCCTTCAATAGCTTAGACCATTTCATCTCAGGTTAGGTGCAGATGATGGTAGCTGCAAAGTGTTAGGTATGAAAAGTGTTATAGAAATGGGAAAGCCAAGTGAGATTTGTAAGTGTGTTTGCATAACTTTGCACCAATTAGTATATCAAATTTGGAATGCAAGTAGCAGTTATGATTGCCTCAGGCGATCATTTACAATTTTCGTGTTTACCACAAGAATGACTTTTTGATAGAATCCAGTTTGATGATGAATGGGTGGGCATGTAGATGAGGGGATGCATGTTTAATATTAAAGCATGGAGCAGGGCCTCAGATGCAAGCCGTTGTATTCTGCCTTGAAAGGGAATATCGGGAACTGCCTCTGCTCACTCTGTATGTGGAGGCTGTCCCATTATCTCTTTATTGAGTAGTTAGGTTTGATAGCATTTCAACCTCATGGTCTTGTGAGTTGCAGGCCCTGCCTGAGCTTAACGCTTCCTTCCATCCTTAATGTTCCCTATTGTGTTACTGTCCCATCATCCCTGATGGCTTTTCAATCTACCCTGTTTATGTTCAGCATCTTTACTGTTGACATACCCCATTTGCACTCTGAATGCATGACTTTGCAAATTGTCTTGTCCTTGTTAGCCACACACTTTACACACATTGAGACGAGTGTGATTTTAAAGTGTGCAACTCCCCGCCTTCCCGTAATTTCTGGTCTCCTTTTATACTCAATGAAATAGCACCCTCTATCTCGAATTTCACCATTCACCGTCATCTCTCCCTGAATGACACTGGCTAATGAAGCTGCACCCTAGACTTGAGCTTCCCATTCTCCCCAGGACTGAGACAGGGATCCTGGCTAAGGTCAGTAGCCCTTTCTTTGCGAACTTCATGAGTCCCCACATCACTCCAGCTCCACCATGGTATAACTTGGGAGGGCAACTCCACCAGAATACAGTCAGACATCTCCCCAGCACTGTGACTGACATCCCCACAACACCCACACTGACGCAACCATGGTTCCCAGGCCTAGTTGTACAATACCAGCAGGACTGACTGTGACTGATTTGCAAGTTGCTGGGACACTTATCCAAGACTCTGATCTGACCCAGAACTTTCCAGACCATTGTAAACTCCCTCAAAACTGATTGGATGAGTACTTTGACTGAGTATAGCCACCCGTTCTTGACTGACCATCGTCCTACAGCACTCCATGAAGAACTGGCCTCCTTTGACTTACAGACTTGAGGCACATATGGTGTATTTGCTGCGTAAGCGGCATGTGTGACATTGGCCTAGCACAGTGTAAAACAGCAATGTGCCCATCTCATTGATGGTTCTGGATGGTGCTGAGCTGCCTGCCTTTCTCTTTGCTCTTAAAAGCATTGCAAGCCCAAGCAGCCTAGCTGCCTCTAAGTCACTGCAAAGTGATTTAAGACCATAAGACATAGGAGTGGAAGTAAGGCCATTCGGCTCATCGAGTCCACTCTGCCATTTAATCATGGCTGATGGGCATTTCAACTCCACTTACCCGCATTCTCCCTGTAGCCCTTAAATTCTTGATGTCACAAGGAATTATCAATCTCTGCCTTGAAGACATTTAGCGTCCCGGCTTCCACTGCACTCCGCGGCAATGAATTCCACAGGCCCACCACTCTCTGGCTGAAGAAATGTCTCCGCATTTCTGTTCTGAATTGACCCCCTCTAATTCTAAGGCTGTGCCCACGGGTCCTAGTCTCCTCGCCTAACGGAAACAATTTCCTAGCGTCCACCCTCTCCAAGCCATGTATTATCTTGTAAGTTTCTATTAGATCTGCCATTAACCTTCTAAACTCCAATGAGTACAATCCCAGGATCCTCAGCCGTTCCTCGTATGTTAGACCTAAAGAACAGAGCTCTGCAGGACCTCACTCAACACTGACCTCCAGGCAGAATACTTCCCATCTACAGCGACTCTCTGCCTTCTCTCAGCCAGCAAATTCCGAAACCAGATCGCCAAATCTCACTGTATGCCATACTTGCTGACTTTTTGAATGAAACTCCTGTACTCTTCATTTGACCAGGTTTGATCGCTGGCTCCAAGTCATAACCCTCCCATTCATCTGCTTCCTCTGCCCTTCATTTTCTTCGTAGCCATGTCTTTGGAATGTACTTTCTTTTGAGCCTTCTTAAATTTGTACAGTGCATCCTGGAGGCTGTAATTGAATTACACCATGCGGGCCCTCACCTTGCTCAGCAGCCTCCCGTGTGGCACCTTATCAAAGGCCTTTTGGAAGTCTAGATAGACCACATCCACTGGGTTTCCCTGGTCTAACTTACTTGTCACCTCTTCAAAGAATTCTAACAGGTTTGTCAGGCACGACCTCCCCTTATTAAATCCATGTTTACTTGTTCTAATCCGACCCTGCTCTTCCAAGAATTTAGAAACTCATCCTTAATGATGGATTCTAGAATTTTACCAACAACCGAGGTTAGGATAATTGGCCTATAATTTTCCATCTTTTGTCTTGATCCTTTCTTGAACAATGGGTTACAATAGCCATCTTCCAATCATCCGGGACTTTCCCTGACTCCAGTGACTTTTGAAAGATCTCAACCAACGCCTCTGCTATTCCCTCAGCCACATCTCTCAGAACTCTAGGATGTAGCCCATCGGGGCCAGGAGATTTGTCAATTTTAAGACCTTTTAGCTTTTCTAGCACTATCTCTTTTGTAATGGCAACCATACTCAACTCAGCCCCCTGACTCCCTTTAACTGTTGGGATATTACTCATGTTTTCCACTGTGAAGACTGACGCAAAGTACTTATTAAATTCTCCTGCTATTTCCTTATCTCCCATCACTAGCCTTCCAGCATCAGTTTGAAGTGGACCAATGTCTACTTTTGCCTGTTGTTTGTTTCTTATGTATTGAAAGAAACTTTTACTATCATTTCTAATATTACTGGCTAGCCTACCTTCATATTTTATCCTCTCCCTCCTTATTTCTCTCTTTGTTATCCTCTGTTTGTTTTTGTAGCCTTCCCAATCTTCTGATTTCCCTGTGCTCTTGGCCACTTTATAGGATCTTTGTTTTACTTTGATACATTTCCTGACTTCCTTTGTCAACCATGGCTGTCTAATCCCTCCCCAGATAATCTATCTTTTCTTGGGGATTTACCTCTGTACTGTGTCCTCAATTATACCCACAAACTCCTGCCATTTTTGCTCTACTGTCTTCCCTGCTAGGCTCTGCTTCCAGTCGATTTTTATCAGTTCCTCTCTCATGCCCTGTAACACCATTACATCCGATTTTGCCTTCTCTCTTTCAAACTGCAGACTAAACTCTACCATATTATGATTGCTGCTTCCTAAGTGTTCCTTACTTTAAGATTTTTTATAAAGTCTGGTTCATTACATAGCACTAGGTCCAAAATAGCCTGCTCCCTTGTGGGCCCCATGACAAGCTGTTCCAAAAAGCCATCCTGTAAGCATTCCAAGAATTCCCTTTTTTTGGATCCACTGGCAACATTATTTACCCAGTCCACCTGCATGTTGAAGTCCCCCATGATCACTGTGACCTTGCCTTTCTGACATGCCTTTTCTATTTCCTGGTACATGTTGTGCCCCTGGTCCTGACCACTGTTAGGAGGTCTGTACATAACTCCCACTATGGTTTTTTTGCCTTTGTGGTTCCTCAATTCCACCCACACAGACTCCACATCATCCGATCCTATGCCATTCAGTGCCATAGATTTAATTTTGTTCTTAACTACAAGGCCACCCCGCCCCCTCTGCCCACCTCCCTGTCTTTTCGATAAGTTGTAAATCCTTGGATGTTTAACTGCCAGTCCTGAACCCCCGCAACCACGATTTCTTAGCACTAAGACAAGAAGTGGAAGATTTTAAAAATTTGATTTATTCTTGTTACATATATCTCCGTACAGTGAAAAGTTCTGTTTTACATGCTGTACAGGCAGACCATACCACACAAAGGTCAGTGGGTGATTGAACAGAGCAAGGGATGCAATGTTACAGCTGCAAAGATGGTGCACCAAAAGCAAGATCCTGGCTGGCTCGTGTATTTTATGGGCAGCACAGTGGTTAGCACTGCTGCCTGACCCGGATTCAATTCCTGCCTCTGGCAACTGTCTGTGTGGAGTTTGCACATTCTGCCTGTATCTGCGTGGGTTTCCTCCCACAGTCCAAAGATGTGCAGGTTAGGTGAATTGGCCATGCTAAATTGCCTATAGTGTTAGGTGAATGTAGGGGAATGAAGGGGTAAATGTAGGGGAATGGGTCTAGGTGGGTTGCGCTTTGGCGGGTCAGTGGACTTGTTGGGCCGAAGGGCCTCTTTCCACACTGTAAGTAATCTAATCTAAAAAAACATTAGGTTTGACATTTAAGAGGAACATTCAGAAGTCTAACAACGGGCGACTGTCTGTGTGGAGTTTGCTCATTCTCCCCACATCTGCATGGGTTTCCTCCGCGTGCTCCAGATTCCTCCCACAATCCAAAGATGTGCAGGTCAGGTGAATTGGCCATGCTAAATTGCCCAGAGTGTTAGGTGCATTAATCAGAGGGAAATGGGTCTGGGTGGGTTACTCTTCAGAGGGTCGGTGTGGACGTGTTGGGCCGAAGGGGCTAATCTAAAAACAGCAGGGAAGAAGCTGTTATTGAACCTGTTGGTACATGTTTTTAAGTTTTTGTATCTTCTGCCTGACAGAAGAGGTTGGAAGAGATTGTAACCGGGGTGGAAGGGGTCTTTATGACGTTGGCTGCCTTTCCAATGTTGAGGATTTGCATGGAGCATGTGCTGTTACCTGTCTTCACTGGTCTACAAGTCGAGGATCCAGTTGCAAAGGGTGGAGCAGGAACCTAGGTCTCTGAGTTAGGAGGCACATGATTCATCCTGTGGAAATATATACACTGAGTGTGTTTGTCTGCCCGCAAAGTATGCAAATCATCTGTGTTCACGAGCTCCAAAGTTCTGAAGGTTTGAAGTGTGGAGGACGACATTATGAATGATGCATGCAGAGAGCTGCTACCACTAAACAACTTCTACATAGTGCCGTTTCACAATCTGTTTTATATTCAGGGAAGGAGAGAATGGGGATCTGTGTGAAAATGAGATGAAATTCAAAGTTTGTGAGAAGATTTGTAGCTCGAGTGCTCGTTGTTGTGGTTCTGTTCGCCGAGCTGGGAATTTGTGTTGCAGACGTTT